>NW_022990015.1:357500-902500 GCF_902827175.1 Gymnodraco acuticeps
GTCAGAAAGTGGGGTCACACACCAGTAATGTGGGTCACATGTGATCTTCCTCATCCAGATGGTTTGCCAGATGCAGAGCTGCCAGTCGTCTGACAGAGCACACACCCTACCTGCATACAAAAACAAACACATTAAAAACAGAGTGGCATTCATCAAAAACTACCACAGTACTATTTATTTAGTTGGCTGTGAAAACGGCAGCTATGGATGTTCAAAAGTCCAGTTTGCCGAATGTTTTTCTACTTAATGTTAAGTAATCGAGTTGATGCATGTGTGAGTTTTGGGAGGATGAGGTAATGGTCTTGTAGCGCTCAGAAATGCCCCAAGTCCATCTAATAATGTAAAACAACACTAATTTGAGAGAGCCGCTTCATCTCTGCATGTTAATCAATAAACTCATTACCTACGGTGCTTAGTGAAGGATTCCCTGATGCCTGCTCACTGATGTAGGCAGGAAAAAAAGAAAGGGAGAGGGAAGGGAGATGGAGATGAGGGGGAGAGGTGGAGAAAGAGGTTGATTATAATTACAGATTTTTAGCAGCCTGTGCCTTAGCATAACCTGCTCATTACAGTGAGTGAGTATGTGTGTGTGAGTGTGTGTCAGCCTCACACTATAGCCACAGAGCTCCCCAGCTTCCCCTCCTCCTGCAGAATGCCAAGAACAGCCGAAACAAGTGGCCCATTTTAAATATAAACACACAAAAAACCTGTTATTTCAATTGACCTTCGTCACATCAAGCTGTCAATGATCTCAGCTCTGTACTCTTAGTCGTTTTCTCCTTCTCCTTCTACCGAGGCAGGCTGCATGGTAATGAACATTTGGTTCAGCATAGGTGAGAGGGAGAAAGAGGGAAATGATATGCCGGGGCATTTAGCCTTGCAGTGTTTTCTGGTGTAGCTGAGACAGCCAGTAGCATTTATGGAAATGGGCAGACCTGAGGGGGGTACTGTGGCTGCTGCTGTGTTTTCCCCAAAAACTCCCAATAGCGGGAAATTATAGAATACAGATTTGGTATTCCTTTGTTAGAGGGATCAGCAAACTTACTTTTTTAGGGTTTCTTTTTCCATTAAATGCAGGCAATCTTCCCTATTTGCTTGCTTCTCAAATAAGATGCGGGCAAAGTGGCAGTGACGAAATGTTTCAGAGTTTGGATCCTCTGTCACGTTTGTGGGTCTTTTTCCTCGCATGTGTGCTTCTGCCTGTGTTTGTTGCAGATTGTCAGCGGTTGTTGATCATTATATGTGTCAGTGTGTATCTCGCAGGCATCCCTGGCCTGCTTCTGGCTTGTGATTATGAGATGAGAGGCGTTTGTGATTGACTGAGCCATCCGCTGTCACTGTACACATCCATTAGCATAACACTCCTAGCCGTCACTGTTTATCCACGTACCACGGAGGCATGTTATGTACAAGATTGAAAATAATAATTATGAATAAAAAACTCCTCTTCCTGCATTCTATCAGAACTTGTGTCATTTATATCGTAGCGCTCCAGTGTCCAGCTTCATTTTGTGATGGCGTGTGTAAGTCAGTGGGACGGGTGCCTTCACTCTGAATGTTTTCCTCAGGACAAGAACTGTCATTGAAGTGTTGTTGGCAGAGGCAGTCTGCTGTGAGATCAGGTGATTAGAAAATGTAAAGTCACAATCGGCTTTACCCGTAATAATAAATGTTCAGAATGAGGAGAGAATCGTTCATTTTAGGCTCTTTGCTTTTTGTTTACCACTGTCAATGGGTTGAATAAAAGGCAAGGTAAATGGAGGTAATGGAATCTATATCTGCATATCAACTAACTTTGAAGTTTTAATGGTGCTCGGTTGTCTCATTCCAAATCCATTAATATTCTGTTTAATAGAGCTAAATTCTGCTAACTGTTTTTAACACTGGGAGACAGTCTCTGGTCGACGGATAACGAGGCCATAAATGACTGTGACAGCCAGTTTACACTCAGTTTAGACACTTCTGCTTTTCCATAAAGCTACATTACGTCTGCAGGCAGCATGATCCAAATGCACTCAGCTGCGCAGTCCTGTTTAGTCAAGTCAGATGAATTATGATGTTATTTACTGTAAATACGATTGGCTCGTAAAATACAATACATTCCTCAACATTTACATAAAATAACAGCTTATGTACAAAGTGTTGCCTTAACACTTAATAATTATTTGTATTTTGTTATATAACACATGTATACACGTAATTATCACTTGATTCTCTTGTTCTCGTTTAAGTTTTGAGGGAAAGATAACTTCTCCTGGATTATGGACACAGTTACATGGTTAATGTTGTGAATTTAAACAAAACAGAAATGACAATTCGTTTAGAAGAAAGATTATATTTTGGCTCCAGCTACAATATACCAGTAGCCCCAGTTTCTTTCAATAGCAGCAAACACTTTCTAAAATCAGCCGTCTGGTTACCTGGAATCTTGTCAATGAAAAGACACTGAGTGATAATTTTATGTCTGTTTTTGTTTCACTGGTTAGCCAAACTTCTCACTAACTAAGGTTCGAGTATTATAATCATATAAACTACCGCACGTCGTCTGTGTGTCATAAACACAGAAACCACATGAAAAACCTCGACAAGTGAGATGTAGTGAAGGGATGTGTTGCTGTGTTGACATTACACATAATAAAAGTTTTATTCCAGTAGTGAGGAAAAGGCTCTGTCCTTGCCCGGGATTTTGTTTTAATTCCAGCCTGGGCCCAGTTCAGTGGTTTCTGGGCAGAGTAAGCTGGCACTGTGGGGACATCTGGACACAAGAGGGGATCGTCCGTACAGGCAAACTGCAGGGACACACGGTGCCAGAGAAAGAGGCCCCCAGATCTGACGCCAGTGTTATGTTAATTTGATTTGTTAATTCAGTGGCCCTGTTTGAGGGAAATCTGCCACCAACACCTGCCACCGTTTCCAAAGGCAAGGACGCAGATCCGCTGTGACACTGGCTTCATTAAATAAACAAACCAGGTCCCCCATAACAGCATTTGGTGGAAGGCACCATCAATTCTTATACATTTAGATCACAGTGATTGGAGTTGACACTGAGGAGCTACATCCCACTGTTTCACAGGCGCACAGGGCGAAGCATGCATGCAAGTATATGTCTCAGTGTGCTGAGACTATGACTATTTTGTGTCTATGTCTATTCACTTTTGTGTGAGCTGCAATGTTTGCGAATCAGAGGGTGTGTGAACGCTCCAAGTGTATTTTCATTCTGTCTCCTAGCTTTTCCGCCATAGAAAATGGCGACTGATGTATTTTTCAGGAATAGTTCCACAATCAAAGAGGCTCTTGTGGCCTTTCTGATGCGTCATGTACATTTGATAAAGTGTGAAGCGGAGGAGAGTCAGAGAGAGCAACTGCAGCTCTGGAAAGCCTAATGTCTGTTTGCCTTTAACTCTGACGGGCTGTCTTTGCTCCTGTCTATCTAACTTCCCCTCCACTTACTCCTTTCTGCGTGGATCAAGGCTGGTCAAGGAGCATCTTACCACAGGGCCCGATGTCAGACAGAATGTGTGGACGTGCGAGGATGTCAGAGCTCAACCGGCTCTCAGGAAGAGGATGAAGCGAAATGTGGGGAGATATCACCACACAGACCTGGCTACAACCAGTCAAACCCAATGCTAGATTTGCATAACCGAAGCATGTCATACTGCATGTGAAATTATGCGTTTCAGTGTCGAAATGTGCATATTTCATCTCGGTAACGTTCATGGACAGGAAATCCAGCTTTCCTCAGCTGCAGTTCTGGCAGGTCCTAGGCCTACTGTGTGCTTTTCTAATGATTCAATTGGCTCAATGAGCATATGCTCTCCTCTGCATCATAAACGTCAATTAGATGTGTTGTAATGTGATTTGAGAATGTGTGTGTGTGCAAGAGTGAGAGAGAGAGAGGTTATATAAACAACAAATGTCATCTGCGGCAGACTTTAGACCGTTGAGAAGGTTGGTCAATGCAATCTTTTTTCATGAAAGGATCTACATTAACATTACCTGGCTGGTTCATGACATTGGCACCGTATACCAACAGCCACTCGCTTGACAACGCACAAGATGCTTTTTTTGTTGTTGCTTTGCTGTAGTTGTAAAATGGTAAATGTTATAGGCTGTAGCTTTAAATGCAAAAGAGCTTTTAGGATATTAATGATATACGGTTGTAATGTTGGGAACTTGTGCGTTCACACAGTTTTATACAGGAATATATCTGTATGCATTGGTACTTTTAGAAAGCGAATGCACATTTCCGGGAAATTCATGTGTTTGAATGGATTGGAATCACCATATGGTTTCTATATTTTCTTTAAACTGCTTTTCACTTTTATACTAGACACATTTTCTGCTGTCCTGATAAAAGAGGACCTTGGAGTTTCTAAACATATCAGAAATCACAACTGTTGCATGTGCGAATGGCCTGCTCCTTTAAACAAAATCTGGCTATTTTTCAGTAAAGATCATTAACAAAATGTAACTACTTCCCACAATGTTGAGGCTGTCACAGCTGTGTCTGGCACTGCCACCTTCAGAGATGCTTTACCTTCCAGCTTATGGAGTTAAACTGAAAGTCAACAGTTCAGCGCTGCACCACCTCACCCTCTCAGCTGCCACGTCTCCCCGCCTGCCAGGGATGTTTACTGCTAAATATTGATAGACATCTGGAGTGTCATTCATCCACCATCAAACTTCGCCGTGCCAGTGAAGTAGGCCCAGCCCTCTTCTCGGTGTGTCACACATATGCAGACACACACATGCACACAAAGGCACCTGGGGTGAGATGTTTGGCATCATCAGAAACCAGAGGCCTTGGCCACCAAATCAATCCCCTGGAATTTACAAAGATTGGCTGCTTTCTCAAAGGCACAATGTTTGGCAAAAACTGTATTGTGATTGGACAAATATGCCTTTGCTTGATATCCCAAAGTCTTCACAAGCGCAGGTGGTAATGACATGTTGTAGCTCCCTGTCTAATTGAACTGAGTCTGAGCTTCCCAAATATTGTTTTGAGAACAAGCAGTTGATTGTGGACACATTTCTTTTGTCTCTCTGCTCATGCCAACAAAACAAAACAATGTTTCAGTCCCGTGCCATTGAAGCTGCATTGTTTGAGTGTATCATCTCGAGCAACAGTAGAGAAACAGACCTGACGTTTGAAGGAAGGGCAAATTTGGCATAAACTGTCGAAAAGCACCTGCGGGATTGACAGAGTTACAGCCGTCCTGTTTTCACCACAAGCCTTTCACGTTCGAGAGATACTTGTACAGGGTCAGATTGGAAACATGTGTTGTGTGAGCACCATGGAGAGACTGATCCTCCATCTTATTAGTGGAGAACTCAGAGTACACTACACTGGGGTTTACTAGACACACAAAAGAAGGAGATACAGGAGGAAAAAAAACAAGGCTCTTTTGTCTTTTCTTAATTATTCATGCCCGGGAGGGATGCTCTCTCTCCTTTGTTTTTGTCAGCTGACACATGTACAGGTACGATGGTGCAGGCAGTGTGTGTGTGTGTGTGTTCATATATTTGTGTTTGTCTCTGTGTGTGCTCTTGTAATTGCAAAGAAATGCCAGTTTAATGCATGCATTCTCTTTGTCTGTGTGTGTTTGACTGTGTGCAGACACAATGTGTCCGTCAGTGTCTGTGCACACGGGCGAATCAGAGCCAGTTCAGCCACGCTGGAAGCAGCAGATTTTCTCCTCAGTGCAAATCAAAGTGAGGAAGGACACGCAACAATGAGCCCAGCAGTTTGAGCTGATAGGCTCTTTAAATCCACCACAGACAACAGCAGCTCGGCGACGACCCTGCCCCGCGCTCTAATCGCTTCAAATGAAGTCATGAAGGAAACACAGCACAGCCAGCCTGAGCTCTCCTGTTCCGCAAGGTGCAGCGGCACTTGTTTGTGCAGAATGTCTGGCAATTAAAAATAATTGGGAAGCAGGTTTGCCCACGAATCTTCCAAGAGTGCCAGTTATGATCTAATGAAGCTTCATTAGGCATGCTGAAAGCTGAGAGCGCCGTATGACAACGGCAATTAGCCAGGATCATAGGCAAAAAATAATCATTAAAAAATATCTCGGCCAAGATTAGCTTTTCACTTAATGACCAATTCATTAGCTAATTGATTTCTTATTAGTTACAGGCAGAGACGACTGTTTGGGGTACTGGTGCCGGTAATTAACAGCATTTACGCCATTAGTCAATCGCCTAATTTTCCAGGAAAACAACTTTGGAGGGGAGCATAGCTGGAGGCTTAGGGCCATTCGCTTCTTGCTCCTTCTCTGTGTTGTCTCTTTAATATCGAGAGGGGAATCGTCTTCAGCTTAGGGGTTGTTAACATGCACTAATACCTACTGATTACCCATTCATGTCATGTGACCACGTGATTGGTGCTCGAATCCATCTGATGGATGGATGAGGTTAGGAGGAAAGCAAGGCGGGAGAGAGGTGATGTAATTAAGAGAAAAAGATCAGGAATTTCAGTGCAAATGTTTTGCTCTATATGTAATATGACTTTTCTTCAGTGCCACATCTGTGCTGCCTGCATCTATAGATTAGGTGTGTCAAATGAATTGAGTGGGAATTAGATTAATTATTGCTCTCAGCCTGTGAGGCTTCTTCTGAGGGTCTTCCTCCCATCACACCTGAGTTAAAGCAGACAGGGATGGATGGATGAGGACTGACAGCTGCTCCCTGCCTACAGCAGCTCACTGAGCTAATAACTGGCAGATTATAATGACTGTAGAGAGGGCATATACCACTGTCCAGCTCACTAACATATGAAACAACACATATGAATCATACATGTAAAGTGGAGCTGAATACAAATCACTTTTACAACCTTATCTATTACTAATGATGACCTCTCAGTGGTTTTCTCGTTACTGATTGGTCAGGCAACAACATGATGATATCATGACTTGTTTAACTGACTCAATAAGATAAGATAAGATCTTTAATTTGTCATTGTACAAGTACAACGAAATTACAATGTGAACTCAAGGTGCCAACGCGCAACAACAAGACAATATAAAAACAACAAGACAATATAAAAACAAGAAATGGTTATTAAGAAATGCTCTCTTAATAACAAACATGTGGTGTTTGGACTGCTTCTGCAAAAAAAGGAGACAATTGTCTATTCCTGTCTATCCCAGACTTCTTGTCCACCTGCTTCTTCCTTTGGTTGGCTCACAATCTTCCAGTGCTAACATTTTCAAGTCCTAACTATGCAGTAGTGGTAGCAGCAGATGCCCAACATGTCAAAGTCACTGCTTGATAAATGAAAAATATTGCCTGCCACCGTACAGGTTAGAGTGGCAGTCTAAATGTTATATCTAAAAATGTCAAACTAGATTAAAAGTCGACAGAAAGTTGACTAGTTTGACTGTAGTCACTGCGGCTCCGGCCTCTGTCTCTTTAGAGGGGAGAGAAATTCAAAGGGGTGAGATGATAGACATGTGTGATAGGAGAGAGGCAGTGATTTGGCCCATCAAAGCCTGCCTTCAGCCAACAGACACAGCCTGCGGCACATGATGGATCAGTCTCACTCACATGCGGGTGAGTTGGTGTGTCACCACTTAAAGTATGTGTGCATTCTTAAATGGGCCACTGAGCTTCATGTAGGGGTCAAACAGGTATTATGGGGACTCTTTGGCTTTCCTACACGTCCCAGATACTCCTGTCTGATCACAGCAACCTCCCAACACATGATAACAAACCTCTTCCTCATGCATCACCATCCTCATCCTAATCTCTGGCATATGTTCTCAGTTCACCCTTTCTCCCTCTGCGCTACCTCTCTGTTTTCCTGGGTAGACTCCTTGTTTCCTTCACCTTTTTTTACCCCTCTATCCCCCTTTTCAAATCCACTCTCTCCCTTTCTGTCTGTGTGGGGTCTTCAGTTCTGTTAATTAAATCTAATGAAGTCATCTATCAAGGACTCCTCTTTTCTCAACACCACAACATAAATCACTCTGTGTTAAAAAAAAAAATGCAATCCCTCTGTCTCCCTCTCCCTTGCTCTTGTGAACAGAAGACAGTCTCTCTCTCTTTTCTCTCCAGACCCGGCTTTAATTGTGTGATTGAGAAAGTGTAGCATCGCTCCATGACAGTTTGCCTCAAATGGCTGCTCTCCGGCTGACACCAGAGGGACTCCTTATAGCCCGCTGTGGTGAGACACACACACACACACACACACACACACACACACACACACACACACACACACACACACACACACACACACACACACACACACACACACACACACACACACACACACACACACACACACACACACACACACAGCACCACACACACACACACACACACACACACACACACACACACACAGCAAGCGACTTAAAACAGACACTTATTGTAAATGGGCCTCATTGGTCTCTGAAGACGTTGTTAACATGTCTGTGGGATAGTTCCCCTGCCAAGAGGGAACTGATCCATCTCCACATTCACAAAATTAATTTTTATTTCAAGCTGTGACTGACTAACGCTGCCCAATGTTGGATTTCTTTGCTCCCACAATGCACACTAGTAATCTTCAATCGATAACACTGGAGGATCTGACTCGAATCAGCATCAAACTGCCATGTTGGTTGTTTCGTATATATATTTTTTCTTGGACATGAACAATAAGAATTAGAGAATTCCATAAATAGCATTTATTCGTATTGTGTCAGGTCACCGCGTTGTGTCCCCTCCAAAGAAGATGATGCAAACCTGATGTAACTAAATGCATGCAAGAAGCCCAGACACATCTAAATAATGTATACATGATAGTCTTGTTAGCCTCCACTCACAGGTTCAGTTGTCTTCTTTTGCACCAAATGATCAATGTCCTCCTATTATCGTCATGCTCTCGCTTCACTTCCATTCCCAATTCTCCCCGCCTCTCCCCAGGTCTTTCATGTTGCCCTCTGGGAGCCAAACAAAACACGGGTTTCTACTGCAAATAAGGAGCTAAAACACCATGTGATCAGTCATGAATTATTTGAACGCTATTGATTTGTATAAAATGTTGCCCTTCCCCAGAGTATTTGACCATAAGAACAAAAGTATCCATATGAGGGAATAAACGGAAGAGAAAAAAAAATCCTTTCTTTTTTTGGGCGTAAATGAAAGGAAACTATTTTAAGGAGATGAAAGTAATTAATGAGTAGATTTAACCTGAAGAGCAAATTGTAGCTTGTTATGGAAAGAAGGAGGCATAGAGAGGAGTACTGTGTTTGATTTTCAAGCATTGTCTGTGGATTACTGTGTTTTCCCTGCAAATCTGCACTGCATTTAAGGGTATAATGTCAATTTCATGCCTTTTTTTCCCTCAACAAGAGGCCCCGGTGCCCTGTGGGTAGAAAGCAGTTAGAGAATACACAGGGAAAAATAACAATCCAAAAAGGAGAACCAACATATTCCCAAAACATCCCAGTCGAGTGCGAGCTAATGTTCAGCACATTGTGGTATTTTCATGTTGAATTTTTTTCTCTCTTTTTTGCCCCGAAAGCCTCATTTAGATGGCAGACAAGGCTTTTGAACACAGAACAGCCTGTAGTCTCAGTGGACCGCTGCAGCACTGGAAAAGGACCTAAATGAAGGCACCAAACAATGTAGAAACCACGAGATCCCTGTACCCAGCAGACAAGCCAGGGGAGCCTAATAAACAAACACACAATCACTGTCATTAACATGACAGCCTGTTAAAATCCTCCTTTCCCTCACAAAAAAGGACTTACATTGTTCCACCGGGGAAGAATCCAATTTTCTGTTTCTGCACAGAACCACATCTGTACAGCATCTCTGCATTGCTGAATCAGATTCAAGTATAGCACTTTATTACATTTTTGTGCTGCTCCCTGTCCCTATAGTATGAGATGATGATATTTTGAGATAAGCGCTACTCTAAAAGAAGCTTTATGGTCGTGGAAATTATATTAGAAGCTAGAGGTGCAGTAGTTGCTTTTTAAGTTACATTTACAAAACTCACTCTGCTCTCTTGGGGCCGAGTATAACATTTAGACAATCACATACGATTTTACTGAAGCACTGCGCGGAGAGTCGCTCGGGTGCATGTTAAAACGCATCTTTTGTTATCTTTTCATCTCTCTTTTACACATTTGGTGTAAGATTTTAAGTATAAAAAAGAGAAAATTAAATCCTTTCACTTTTTTATTGCCCATTTATAAGTAGCCTATTAAATGATTTCATTATAGTCTCCTCTCTGGGAAGAAAAAAATCCTGGCAAACTTCCAGAAGCAGAGATTTGCATTTAGGATCATCCGTTGCCCCTCACGTGAGGGATTAGTTTGGTGTAGGGAACAGCTTGAAGCAGTGTAGTGGCATTTGTTGGGGTGAGGATTTGCTGTCCAGGCAGCGGCTGCTCCGATCCTTCCTGTATTCGCTCATCTCTACATCGGGATACTAGCACCACCACAGGGATTTACAACCCTCACACAGGCCTCTAACACAGTTCAGTTATAATATCTAACATGCTAAATCTGATGTTTGATCAATGGGGGCAACACAATCCTAATTTTCTCATTGCTTTGCATTGCTACAGCGTGGCCCCCCACTTCCTCTCCCTCTCTTCCACACTGTCTCTTCACCCTCCCTCTCCTCTCCTCTACTCTCTACTCTCTCTCTCTGTCTCTAAGCTCTCCTCCAGCCAGCGCAGACTCATTTAAGTCTGCTGATGTCTTGATAATGTTCCAAAGCCTTCACAAGCAGGTAGAGAAGGAATTCCTCAGCTTCCTAATTAGCAGTAAATGGACGATCAGGGCATGAGTAGGTTTATGGACAGTAAGACAGCGCTTGTCACCTCCTATAGGGATATATATTTTACTTTTAACTCAACGTAAAGAAACTTGCAGTCAAGTGGAAGTCTACTTAGCACTTAAAAAGGTTTTCAAAGATGTGTTAAAGGTAGAAAAATAAATAAAATATATACATATTTATTGTTGATTAGTGAGCTTTGATGCTTTAATTTTCCAAATGATTGAACTAACCAATCAGGTAGGAGCTGTTTTTGTACAATGGATATAAACATGGGAGTATTGCAATAAAAGTAAACATGTAGGACATCATTTTGTATAGACCCCATTGATTAAAGCTGATAATCATAACTGATCATTAGAAGCAGAGATTTAAACTAGAAATTAGGTGCCCAATTATTGAAAAAAAACACTCTTATTTAAATAAATAACATTTACATTAACAGGAACTATAGTCCATAAAATAGGACCTGAATATAATTGAAATGGAAACAAATTACGTTATTATTAGGTTTACTAATACTACTTCTTATATTATGATGAATAATAATGATATTAATATTTTAGTATTTTGTTTTTAATTATTGCTTTAAATGCTATGTATTGTCGGATTTAAGCACACCCTTTTATGTCATGTGATTGGCCACACTAATAACAACAATAATACTGACTGACAACAAATAAACCAATTAATAATTTAAAATAACATGACTGTTTTTTCCGGAGTGCAGTGCAGCAGGAAGGTGGGGTGCTGGGATCGTGAGGAATGAACGGCAAGTGAAAATATGATTGAGGCCCCTTTAAAAGTTGTTGGCCACTAAACTGCAGCGACACCAGCGTCGGTGCGTAAAGAGCATCCCTCCTGGATTCCTTCTGATGTTCCTCCAGGCTGCTGCTGATTGGACACCACATGCTTTAAATATGTGCGATTACAAGTCATTTAAAAAAATATATTTAAAAAAAAAAGGACCTGCATAGTAAATTTGTGTAAAAAAAAAACTTGATTAAAGAAAAGATAGCAT
Organism: Gymnodraco acuticeps; assembly: GCF_902827175.1. NCBI lineage: Eukaryota > Metazoa > Chordata > Actinopteri > Perciformes > Bathydraconidae > Gymnodraco > Gymnodraco acuticeps. The sequence goes on from NW_022990015.1 coordinate 369,304, forward strand.
GCATTGTGATATACATTGTCTCGTTTTAATTGGTATTGTGTTTGCCATTCATATTAAATATGCACAGCCATAGGCCTTCTGGCGATATGTTTTCCTTTATTATTCCGGATGAATATGTTGTTGCACTGAAGAATTGTAAATGAGCAGTCGAGTTGGATACACCGTTTAAAACACAATGCTTAACAGTTCAAAAAAGATATCCTAATAATAAATGTATACCTGCATCTGATTAATTATGTATTTCCAACATTTTAGATTGTATTTGTTTCCATGTGCAAATGTTCTCCAACCCACTGATATAGGCCTATTTTCAATTACGTATACCAACATGACAATACAAATAAATGATCTCTTCTTTAGATCCCAGAGTGAGATATTATTCGGATCCTGTGCGTAAAAGTTACATATTTCCGTTAATTCCATTTTTTTTAAGGAAGCCCCTGTTGGTGGATTATTTCGTTAGACACACGTGCGCCTTTTGTGTAAACGCCACTCTATTGTGATGGTGTGAAATCAAGGCACACGACTGAGAGAGCAGATTTGCGTCTTAAAGAGGATTTAGGTCTATTAACAACAAAAGGCGCAGTTCATGGCACAAGGGAGAGACCTCGACTTGTGCGTCAGCCGCAGTGATGTGAAGCGGGCTCACTGATAAATGGAGAGACATCAAACCGAGTCATTAGAGAGCTGAGATATGAGACTTTCACAGTGGCGGGCCGCTCAGGGCTGCAGACCCAGGGGATCTCACTCCTCTCCCGGCCTTTTGTGTTTGTGTGCTGGACTGATGAACGACTTAGATAACGTTAAGCCATTATGGGCTCACTTATTCCCATGAAAATCCTGTAAATAGAGGGAACATTTTTTTTCTCCACTGCTGATATTGATTTGTAGCTCATATTTGTAACCGGAAACCACAAAGGATTACAAGTGAATACTCAAAAGGGACCCGAATTTACAACAGCCCAATATTAATTACAGCATTATCCCATCATGTGTTGCTAGCTGGATACCTTCACTCGTGATTTCCAGTGTGGATTGAGGTTGATTTTAATACACTTGTTTTAGGAAGGCAGAGAGCGATGAAAATACCTCTAATATGGGATAACATTCGAATTGTCTTGCACAAAATGTTGTGGAAAACAAAGGAATGGGACCTAACATATTTTTACTAGGCTATATCAACTCAACGTAAATTAAGTTTATAGTGATGTTTCATAATATTTAGGGTTTAGTAAGTCAACATGTTTTTCAATTAGGCTAAATAACCTCTTTTATTTTTGTATTTATGTTTTTGAATGTGTCTTTGACCTAAGACTTGTATAATACGACATAATTTTGAAAGTACAAGTTCACTCAGCTGACACAACAGAGTTAGGTATACTTTGTGGACCGAGTTGCCCATAAAATAGCTTTTAAACACATTATTCTACTCAACAAACACCAACAAATCATGGGGCAATCCCACAAACCCAGCATGTGTATCTTCTAATCGCGTTAATTGAATTTTCGCCGAATTAATTAGACATAACAGCCATATACAGCCTCCTCGCAGGAGAGAGCCACCGTAGGCATTTTAATGACCCGTAATTCAATTAACCGCCTCCATCAGCTCCATCATTGATTTGTGGAGGAAGAAGAAGAAAAAAAAGCTGCTGAAAGTTGAATTCTGCAAAGTCGAGCCGGCCTGTAATTGCTCAAGACACAGAGATCGGAGGGAAGAGGGGTGGGGGGGCTGGGCTGAGGTGGCCGTGTATAAATAGTGTGCTCTCAAATACACAGTCACAACAGCAGGAGTGATCTCACCTCCTCTCCACCCCTTCTATCTGTCGCTGCTGCCAGCCTCCAAAAAAGAGCGTTATAGCAGTGCTGGTAGAGACACGGTGAGGTACAACTCACGGTGGATTTCCCTGACCAGGACCACTACTGAGCGACAGAGCCGACCATGGAAGAACTTACGGCATTCGTGTCGAAATCATTCGATCAGAAAACCAAGGAGAGCAGCAAAGAGAGTATCACGTACAGGGAAGTTTTGGAGAGCGGCTTGACAAGGGCGAGGGAGCTGGGCAGCCCGGAGACAAACCTGCAGGACATTACGGAGGGCTGCCCGGCGCATCTGTTCAAGGACCAGGTCGAGCTGGAAAAGGACAAACTGAAGGACTTTAGCGTTTCGAGGTCGAGCGAGGGTAAGGTTTTGATTTAATTTTAAGAAAATGTTGCCGTTTTGTGTCGGGGAAATGTCTCAAGTTCAGTTGTTTTGTATCGACAGCGACGTTTCCGCTTTTACAAATGCCCGAGAATCCGTGCGTAAAATTAGTTTACGTTACGGTTCACGTAAAGTTAAAGTAGATTTGGAAAGTTAACGTTTTATTCTGTTGCTGCACAGATTATTTTACAAAGCAGGAGGTGGGCCCTTCGTCTGGTCACCGTTTTAACTATTTGATGATTGTTGACAGACGTTCAGTGTTTGGCCAAACGAAAAATCATATTACCCTTTCATATCTTTTTTACAATAGTATTACATTATATATGTGGCTTTGATTACTGAGTTCAACCCTATTATAGTGGCAACTTAACATTGTTTGCCAACACGAACATATTTGGCCACTTTTCCTTACATTTAAGGTAGCCTACTTTCATTGCCGAAGAAAATCATAATAACGTGTATGGGATCGTTCCTCCTCCAATGTTTCTTCTCTTATCTCTTACAATAATTTCTGAAAAATAAAAGTCATATGTTTGGCATCTTTTACAAGTGTAACTGAAAAACGATTGTCATCGTGTTACATTTAAAAGATATGGCTGATGCCATAGTCTACTGCTTTTGAAAATGGAAATACTTTCAGCTGTTACATTTCTGTAAATTAAAAAATGTACCACAGACAATGTTCTAAATATAGATATTTTTCAAAACAAAGGATGTCAATTATTAATGAAATAAAAAGTAAAGTCAAACAGCTGAACAGGACACGTTTTACTGAGCAGTCAAAAAGTGTGCAGTGTGAAGAATGTTAGACAATTATTAATTCATCCTAGCTTGTTTTTACATTTATCTTACAGGCAAAGTGAAAATGGCTCAGTATTATTAACCATACTATCATTCTATTAATTTTTTTAGTTGATATTATTGCAAGATAATAGAAGAAGACAGTTATTTATGCGATGGGATTGGCATTTAATAATTTGAAATATACAATATTAAACTCATTTTAGTTAAATAAAATAACCTCATCTGACTACAAACATGGGACCAAACAAGCCAGTTTGTTGTCATGTCGGTTTAAATAAATGTTAGTACAATATAGTACAGCATACAATGTTATGGATGAATACTATACTGAGAACGTGTTACACTGAAAATACAGGCATTTTAAGGATATAATGAAAAAAAGGAAATTACATTTTAGGACTGACTTTTTTTTAAATTAATAGCCCGAAATAACCCCAGCCTGCTTTACGGAGGCGAGTAATTAGGCCTAAATCTTTCTCATTTTGCCGGAGCTTAATTCTCTGCTCTTTAAATAGCTTATCCTTATTAGGCTTACATGGCATGTAAAGACTGATTTACTTTCATATCGGCACTGACCTTACAGCACTGACTTATGGAGGCTGGAAATGCAGCCACAGGCCCCTCTCTCTCTCCCAGAAGAAGTAGGCTGTGTAATGTGTGTGTTGCTGCCAATTTGCCAGGCCTTAGGCCCCTGACAGGGCCCAGTGCAGGGGGGCAGGACGGGGAGAGATAGTGCATGTTTCAGTAAAGTCCGGAATTTAAACGCATCTTATTTCCTTTATTTTTTAAACCATGGTCCGGTTAACAGGGATATACGAGTGCAAGGAGAAAAAGGAGGACGTGAAGTCGGAGGATGAGGACGCACAGGGCAAGCTGAAGCAGCGGAGGAGTCGCACTAACTTCACCTTGGAGCAGCTCAACGAGCTGGAGCGGCTCTTCGACGAGACACACTACCCGGACGCGTTCATGCGGGAGGAGCTGAGCCAGCGGCTGGGTCTGTCCGAGGCCAGGGTGCAGGTGAGGATCCCCTCCTTCCTCTTCCTCTTCCTCTCTCCCTCCTATCTGATTTATAATGCCAAACACGGCGAGGCTGTGAGAGCAAGAATCGATGTTTTTCTCGTTATATTCTTGCAAGGGCTGTGTGTCAGTGTGGAAATATTCTCGGTGTTTTTGTGGTTATATTAGGATCTCTGTAAGATGTTATATTTATTCAGACTGTTATAGATCTTACACAGCAGGTGTTGATGTTTTTTTTAGTGGCTTCGCAATATGTGGGAGTTGTGTTGATGATCAGTCATTGATTTATGCTCGAATAAAAAAACAAAATATTGTGCCATTTGAAAAAGACTAGCCTATATGGATTTACCGAAAAGTAATACGTAATACACTGCTTGAAAATATATAACAACTATTTGACAAAGATGCAGTTAATTGTTTCTTTTCTTTTCTGGGCAATACTGTTTTGCAGTGTGACCTCATGCTGATAATGTCTTCGAGCTTGTCAAAAAATTAAATAATAATGAAGCCCTTCATGCGTAAAACAGCGTGAGCCACATGTCATGTTTATATCACAACGCTTTACTTGTTTTTTTTGCAAGATATCTCTTTGTGTTTCGTGTAACATGCAACAAAATAAATAAAACAAATATCAATATCTAATTAGTCTTAGACAGGATGACCTTAAAAACCTAGGAGATAAATGATGCAGCCCCTGTTGTGAGAACATCTGAAATGTTCTTATATTCCTTTGGGGATTTATAAAGTGTCTGTGGTAGCTCACTCAATAGTGTAATTTTTGAGCAATCTATAATGTTTATTTATTTGTGGAGTCGTAATAACCCCGCAGGAAGTAGGCTAACAATTCCACTGCAACAGTTCAGTTGTACAAAATTCTGCAACAAAAGTCTCTTTTAAGATTTGTAGGCTTGCAGATTGAAATTAATCCACATTTAGACTGAATATTTAATCACATTTACCCATGCCTTCTGTGGTGTTAACAAGTAGTTTAAAAATGACGAAAAAGGGAACATCTATACTTTATAACAGAGTGTGAGTTCAGTGATATCCAACACGTGTGAGGTGCTGTAAATCACCCGGGATGTAACAACCTTCTGAACCTGCAGCAGTGGGCCTGCAGAGCCAACAGCCTGCGATCCCAGAAGCCTTAGGGGAGAAAAAAAATCCAACCAATGATTAAAATGAATGAAGAGCCTGAATGGCTGCTTCAGGGGACGCACTCTTATGTCAACTCGTATCGCTCCTCATTTTCTTTGTAATATCTGCCATTGGCTTGATGTAGTGTCTCCATAAAAACAGATTAGAAATAACTCAATTCTGGCCCAACTCTGCTGCTGCTGTTCAGCTAATCAGATGAATAAAACCCGTCATAAGACCACAGACTACTATTTTGAGCTCGGGCATGGTTGACAATTCCGGATACCATTGCATTTATCAGCCTAATAAAGTGTATAGCTATACGCGTTAAAATAATGCTTGCTGTACATATTTGACAACTAGACTCAACGCCTGCCTGTTTGTTTACCGTCATCAAAGCGACTGACAGAGCACGTTGATGGTCGGAAAAATAAATCCTTTTAAAGGCACTTTTTTCGATGTTGTCTCCAGATTTAGTGAGAGTGAATTGCAGCAGGGTTGTTGCAGGCTGTGAACCTGCGCTCCGAGCAGCTGTCAATGAATCTAATTGAAAGTTATGAGAGCTTGGTGAGGAGCAGGCAGTAATTCAGTTAGGACTAATATCTTTGGGTTTCTGGCGCGCTGCTAAATTAAATGTCATTATTCACTGTCTCTAATAAAAAATCAAAAAGGAAATGAGATTAGGGTATTTGTGAAGCGCATCATTGAGTGGCCCTTAATGAAGAAATAACTGTCTGAACCAGTGTAGTTCACTTTGCTTAACATACTGGCACGTAATTGGAATTGATCCCGGGCCCGTCTAATATTAGCCCTGATTTATCTGAGGGATTACTGTGCGTCTATGCAGAATCACCTGGGATTTTCATAAACACCTTTTCCACCACCACTTAACGCTGTAACAATGATCACTCAGCGCCCTTTCATTCATTACAATTTACAATATATGCCTTCACTTCCTACAATAATAATAATACAAATACAATGATGTTCTTTAATTGGCGAAACATGTAAAAAGTACCTTGAATTTATGCTAGTTAAATTACAATGATTAAAAAAATCAATAAATGCTCTTTATTGTCCCAAATATACAATTATATTTATAGGATCAGTTTTTGAAAGATGGCAACATTATTTATTTATTATTTCACTTGACTTCGTTTTTCTCTAATGAACAGTTATTGCTCTCCCATCGACACAATGCTGAGCGCGCGCAGCTCAAAATGGCTCCACGGCACCTCTTCATCATCATCATCATCCTCATCAATCTGTGTGCCCTTTGTGGTCCCACGACCAGCCGCTAATTTCGCATCTGTAAATGATAATCGTTGCGGGGGTCGAAGGGGAGGGGGGAGATAATGTGATTCACCGAGGCAAATTAGGTTGATGATGATTAACAACGGGCCGCAGCCTGCAGCTTCAAACACAGCCAGCTAATTGGAAGGTGCTCAAGGAAGTTTTCTAACCCCCCTTTTTTAAGACATCTTAAAATATCATCATTGTATTATTATTTTTAATATCTGTGGATATTTTGGTGGCGATATTTTGGTTTATTATTATTATTTTGTATATTAACACCCTTTTGTTGTATGTCTTTTGGAGGTAAATATCACAATTATTGTGACCTTATGCTTCTGGATTTTTCTGGGGTGTTTATACAATTGTGTTTAACAATTTCTGGCCTATTTCATATCCTGTAAAGATTTTCTATTTTTCTCTTTATAAAATATATGGCTTTCATATAAGCAGCTATAATATTTCAACTGCTTATATTTAACCTTACTGTTTATTTATTTTGGGCTTTAAATAAACGGAATGTCCAAAAATAATAATATAAGTATCCAATAGTGTACCAAACTTTGAAAAAGGAATTCAAAAACTAGATTTGTTTGTTTGTTATTTAAAACGGTGTTTATTTTTGTTTCCTTATAAATAATTTCCTTTTTCAATTACAGGTCTGGTTTCAGAACAGAAGAGCAAAGTGTCGAAAACAAGAAAACCAGATGCACAAAGGTAAATGTAAATGTCATTTTATTTCCTCTTTAATGAAAATATTTATTTGTTTTCATTTTGCAATTTCAAACTTTTCTTCTGCATGTGAACAAAAGAACCTCAAACATCTCTTCTAACAACCGCTGTCTGGCTGTCTGACAGACATCTTTCCCTTCTCTCCAGGTGTGATCCTGGGCAACAGTCACCTCGACGCCTGCAGAGTAGCACCCTACGTCAACATGGGTGCCCTCCGGTTGCCCTTCCAACAGGTAGGCCACGTTCTTCTATCAGAGCTAACAAAGCTTAGAAACACAAACCCGGTCAGATTCACATGAACAAAAGTTAAACATGCAGGCTAAAAGATGATTACTCAGCATCTTTTAATGCAGGGCTGAAGACAGTGGAATCTGTAGAATCAGGTCAAAGTGAGTCTGTGGTCCCCAAAGTAGGCTGTCTATATTTGTACATTCACATTAATCTATAGACCATATGCAGCTATTGCAAGACAGTGTGTGTGTGTGTGTGTGTGTGTGTGTGTGTGTGTGTGTGTGTGTGTGTGTGTGTGTGTGTGTGTGTGTGTGTGTGTGTGAGACCTCAGTGCACCTTTCACCTCCTGGCCGTGTGCAGAGGGCTGAGGTGGACAGACATTTGATCTGCTGCGATCTGCTCCTGCGTCCAGGCTGCTGTGTTGTCTGCTTGACCCTCGTGAAAAGCAGCGGCCTAATTAAGCCAACAGTGCGGCAGGCAAGCACATAAAAGAGATGATGAAAGCGGTGAATGGAGTGGGCTCTGATGGATATTGGCGTTGAGCTGCACTGGCAGGGGTGGAGGCTCGAGGCCTGCATACCGAGATAGGCTTGCTGTTTGAGGTTGAAATAGGCAGTGGGCAGCACGCTCAGACTGCACTGACATCACAATGCAGCATACGCATATAAAACAAGTGATGGTTAGAGGTTTGGTTGGTTAAGGTGCATGACTTGGCCCTAAAACCTTTGTGTCTCATACTTAGTAGCAACTGAAAAGTAAGGAAAATTCATTGTAATTAACATAAGAAGCTGAGATGCTTGTTTCTGTTAAAATACGTATATAAGGAATCTAAAAGGACAAGATCACAAAATGTCCACCACCTGTTTTATCAGAGTCGGATCAGTTCCCGTCATTTCCCCTCCACAAAACCAAGTTTCAAGAATTGCATTTGTTTTTCCATCAGTGCTCATGCATTTTAATCAGATGTAACCGCATTATACATTTGGAAATTATCAGTCACAGCTGCAGTTTGTTACCCGAATGTTGGTAAATGAGATGTGTGGAAACGCTGGTTGTTTGCGGGAGGTTTTGTTTGGATGCAATGGCAGCACTGCTAAGCAACGATACATTTGTGGTTTAGTTACATTTTCCCTTTCATTTAACAACTTCAACTTAAGTCATTTTCAGTCATTTTAGTCCAGTATGAAAGGGTGCAAAGTGAAAAAATAATATTTAGTCAAGTTAAAACTTTGACTTTATCCTTCTATTTTGTTTGGAGAGGAAAGCAAGGAATACTTTAGTTTTCCCACTTCTGCCTGTGGTGTTTGAAACACATGAGAAATGGCAACAGGCTCCACGCTCCCTCTGAAGTGAGTGGATGCTTAATTTTCACCTACTTCTTATAAAATAATTGCCAAGAATGTGAAAACTGATATTCTATGCTCCTTATGGTTTCTTTTTTTCCCTTGACTCAGGAATATGTCTGGATAAATATTTATAACTCCAAATATGTGAATATCTTTTTAGTGCAAAATTGTTTATTTATGCAATTGAATACATAATCAGGATAACAAGACTGCATATTTCCAAGGTTATAACGGAGTCCTCAGTCTGAATTAAACAAATCTGTTCTGGGTCCTAGAAAGACTTTGATTCTGGATGATTAAATTGGATGTGGTGTCTGGAAGCAATGTATGATTCATTAACTTTTAGAATAGCTGACATGAAAAAAGGGTAAAGCGCAGAGTGTAGCCCTAACTATTTTCTTAGAAAACACACTGTAAGCAACAGCCTTGAGGGGGTAACATTTGAGGGGGAATTTAATACTCTCAGCCTGTGAAACCTAAATCCTTAACACACACACTTACACGCACACACGAGGCCCGAGGCGCCCATGCTGACTAACTTTGTGTGTTGCTGTTCTGCAGGTCCAAGCCCAGCTCCAGTTGGACGGCGTGGCCCACTCCCACCCCCACCTGCACCCTCACCTGGCTGCTCACGCTCCCTACCTGATGTTCCCTCCTCCTCCGTTCGGACTACCAATGGCATCGCTCGCCGAATCGGCCTCGGCAGCAGCGGCGGTGGCGGCAGCTGCCAAAAGCAACAGCAAGAACTCGAGCATCGCCGACCTGCGACTCAAGGCAAGAAAACACGCCGAGGCTCTGGGACTCTGACCCCTGCGGGCTGCCCCTCCGCTCGCCTGATGCCCATAATCGCCCCTCACACAAGACTGAGCCTGTGAAAGGGCCGTGACACTCACAGCTAAAACTAAACTAAACAAAAACAATGAGTGAGAATGAAAGGGAGGAACACATACAGAGAGGGGGGAGAGAGAGTGTGTGTGAAAGAGAAAGAGGGAGAACAGTGGAGGAGGAAAATAAAAGAGAAGGAGGGAGCGAAAAAATTGTCACAAAACCAGCTGCCAAAACAAACCACTTGTAGAGAACGGTAATTAAATACCAATGAAATCACCTTTTACTTTTCGCCCCAACAGGCAGGACTTCTGCGGGGCCAGTGGCTCAGTCCACTCCAGGCCCAGATCACATCCCAAGGACCGTACAAACACATGTGGATGTCTGTCTGAGGGCCAGGCCGGGGCCCGACAGACCAGAAGGCGTTAGAACAAAGCAAACGGGCAGGCAGCAGCAGGGCCCAAAGCGGAGCCGCGCTGACGCTGGCTGCCGACATGTTGACAATGCAGAGGGTTGAGCATGGGGGGAAATAGACCCAAACACCACCTCACCGAGGCATTGGAACGGCTTACACCTTTACACCCTCCCCTCACTAGAAAAAATGAAGAAAAACATTAAAAAAGGCCATATCTGTCTCCAGCCACTGTGTTCCCTGCTGCTGCCGAGTGCATGAGCTCTAATGGAGGACTGTTGTGGGACCGTCTCCATCCACACTTGACATAAACGCTCGACAACAGTTTTTAATACTGCCATTCGACATACCCCCACCCCCAACACACACCAATTGAAAGGTCTCCATTGCGGACCTTTCACTTCTTATGGACTTGTGCTATATCAAAAGCAAAAACTCATCCTTCCTTTGCTGCGGAGGGGAGAGGTGTTTTATTCTGCGTTGCTGGGCGTGTGGCGGTGAGACTTGGTTTGCATTTCTCCTCACAGCGTGCACTCTCTGTCTTTATTTCTTCCCGTTTTTGTTGTGTTGTATCCTGGGTAAAGCAGTGAAGATAGCCTTTGCACTTCAGGTCTTGTATGTGGGTGTTTACAAATGGCACTACAAGCAGATACTACTTTACTAATTAAAAGGGGAGGGGGATTTGATATTGTAATGTGTTCGGCGGAAGGACACTATCTTGGATAAAGGGTAAACATGCGTTCTTTTTTTCTTTTTTGTAATTCTGAAAATATGAAGAAAGCATCAGTCAAACTGAAATGCAATGGTGTGCAGTTTAAGTGCAATACTGTAAATAGCAAAAAAGTTCAAAACAGCTAGCAGTTCATCCTTAACGATAAGGAGACCCAATGATTTTTCTTTTGGAGTGTTGAATTTCTTTACCAAACAACAGCTTTTCTACAGCAGTGTATATTTTATTGAGTTTGAGAAGAAGTCACTCATTACCAGGTGCCATATCCCATCCTCTGTATTCAAGCAGTTTAGTTTTTTAGACGCTGCAGAAACATGGGTTTGGTTCTTTATAAATAAAAAGCTAACATTACATTTGAGGATATTGTTCATAATAAACCAACAAATCAGCATTTAATTCCAAATAAAGCCGTTGTTTACACTATGATTAACTTCTGCATGTATGGGACATTTCATCATTCATTTCCTAATAATTTAAACCGTATCTTACCAAGTGTTCCAGGCAAAAGAGAACATTTGATTATTTGGGTATTGAAACATTATTTTTGACGACTTTTTAGCACTGCTGCCAGAGCTGCGTTAAACATATTGATCTGCTGAAGATCTATGTACCTCTAACAGTCTCCAAAAAACTATTTTCTCTGCTAACAGACCTCCATTTAGAATCGTTTATCTATGTCTCCATTTTAAATTAAACATATGGGTGTTTTATTTATTATTTTGTCTGAAAGATTATGAAAGATGAAATCGTTGAACTACAAGTGTACATTTTTACATGGCTTTGCATTTATTTTTGTATGTTTTTTTTAAGTGTTGATTTTGAATTAGGAGGTGTGGCTGTAGTGCATTGTTTGCCGAAAAAAAATGTAGCGTGTCCGAGTTTACAAACATTTCAGGGATGATTGAATTGAACAATACTCCATGGAATTTGTTGTGCCCATTAAAAATGATTATCATTTCACATGCAAGCATGCCTAAACATGAATCATCGTACAGTTTGTTTTTCCCCTTTTGATTCGCAAAATATGAATGTACATCTTGTACAAGTAAACTATCAATAAAGTTATAAATATTTGTACTCGAGTTTTAAAATCTATCACTTGTTAAACTGCATGAGGAGATTTGAGTTTCATCCACAAAGGCTGCTGTGGAAACATACTTTACAACTTAGTATAAAAAACACACAATAAGGCAGTAAAAATTAATCCTAGGAAATTAGAGAATTAAAGACAGAATTATCCACACTTTCATGACAGTAACAGAAGTCCAGACTTAAACGCTGGGACTATTTACGCCCTGATTCAGGTTCATGCTCTCTCCATGTCTCACACCGTGTTGTGGCTGACGCTCAGCAACCGTCTGAGTATCAATATCAATATCAGTCTGGAGTTGACATTCACGTTGACTACGTCTCAGCTCATCACATCCAATCTGAGCCGCACACCAGCACGGAAAATTGAGCTGCTATAAAATCCAGATGCAACCCTAATCTGCAGCCCCCGACATGGTGCATCTCTCCGCCTGTGTTTGTCAAAATGACACAGATAGGATTGGTATGGAAAGTGGGGCTGTAGCGTCGTCAAATAGAAGCAAGATGGCTGTAACCGGAGTGGGAAGCCCATAAGTGTGTATGAGAAAAGAAGGCGAGCGAGAGACTTGAGGGATACTGTATATATGACATGTAATCTCCTCTGAGCTCGGGGCTCAAAGAGCATCTTTTCTCCTTGTTTCTACGGCAATGATTAACTTTGAGCAGATGACATGAGAAGGTCAAGAGTTGGCGTGTGTTCATCAGCATCTACATTCAAAGTCAACCACCACACGCGCGCACGTGCGTGCGCACGCACACACACACACACACACACACACACACACACACACACACACACACACACACACACACACACACACACACACACACACACACACACACACACACACACACACACACACACACACACGCTCCCTCCACTTTCCACACATAGTACATTTTGCAAATCTAAAATGGTCGGCCTTCTTTCCAAATGTATTAGCTTCCTCTGGGAGCTTAATTCCAGATGTGTGTAAACAAAGTAATTATACCATGTGGTATAGTGGCCTATTGTCTGAACCCCATGCAGGAATTAGCCCAAATGGCGTCCCGTTGAGTGCCGTACCCCCTAGAAGGTCGCCGCGCGTTTAATTTGTACCTCGTTGCTCATACATCAAGATTGAGTGATATAGTCGCAGACTGATGGCTCCGTATTTACCCAGTGACCCCTCCGGCTGGGCCCTGCTGGGACCAGGTCTGGAAATAACAGCATCCTTTTATGTGTACTAATAATTAACATGGCACACACGGCCATCCATCAACCAGCAATGAGCCATGGCTGCTTTGTCAACATGTTCAAGCACATAACGCTATTTATGTTGGCCACAAGTGAGACACACAATAATATATTAATAGAGGAGTGTGTGTGTGTGTGTGTGTGTGTGTGTGTGTGTGTGTGTGTGTGTGTGTGTGTGTGTGTGTGTGTGTGTGTGTGTGTGTGTTTGGGGATATTAAGTAGATGGCTATGCTTCACATTACATCTGGTTTTATTGCTGGGGAGCTTTTGCTTTTGAATTTGTTTTGGTTGTTTCAAGTAGAGAATCAGAACACACATTTTTCTCGACTTCTAGTGGCTTGAGGTCAGATTCCCTAAAACATTCTTTATAAAACTGATTTCACGGTTCATGAACTGAGCTCTAATCTAAACTCTACTATGAGCACTTTTAGGTCTTAAATATAGGTTTTCACCTCCAGAAAATGCAGCCCATAGGACTTTTACCTCTTCGTATATTCGACCACCTCATCGGTCGGCCACTTTTAATTCTCCTCGAGCACGGATTTCACAACATGCGAGTGAGTCCCAGGAGTCTGAGTCTTGGTGCTACGCTGCGCTAGCCTATCAGAGGTCAAGTGCTCAGGGGTCACGTGAAAATAGTTTTTATCACAGTTCATTCTCATAATCCTCTTTGAAATGTCACACACAACTATGATCAGACGGAATGTGAGCTGTCGTAGCCCCGAAGTAAAGCCGGCAGTGGTGTGAAATGACAGAAAATGGGCCTGAGAAGACGGTGAATATTCAGCACAGAGACATGAGGCTAGAGCTTTTGTCATTTTGAATCACAATAACTTCGGGGGCTACATGCAGCAGCTCAGAAAATAAGCATCTATTTGGTTTAGCTGAGTTTTTTTCGAGCCAACTTAGTGGTTCTTAAATTCCGAGTAAATCTTGTTCCGGCAGTTTCAGCTGTAGCTTGAAGTGAAGCCACCCAGAGAAACCTCAGCCGAAAACAATCGAGCTGAAGTGCTGAAGTCACTACGGTCGGCCGAGGATCAAAGGCCGCCTTTCATCCCGTTTGTTTGGGCTAGACTCGGGTTTGCTTTGTTGGCTAATGCTCATAAATGTATCTGGAGTCAACAACAGTGCAGAACTATATTAAAACTAACATTTTAAGTCTGGGTCAACACTCTGACGTTCTTTTCTCTAAAGTGTCAGGAATTTAAACTTAGAAAATTGAGGAAAAAAACAAAAAAAGCAGGGCATTAAGTTCACGGTCCATTCAGCCGTTTATGTTTCACTCATTAGCAGTTCAGCTTTTGTTGTTATAATTCAAGTAGTTATCTTGTAAAAACACTGCATTTTATGTTCTATTGCGGCGTAATGTCCCATCAATTTTGGGTAATTACTGAACCTATCAGTTCCATCTACAAATACTCAGACTTTAATGTCAAAATAAATAATATCATACAATTAACAATTAATCTTTACATCTTTTTCTGTCGTCTATCCACCTCCATCACACCCATTTATCGCGTGAACACATGTTGGTTTATTGTACTTTTATTGTGGTAACTTTAACGACAGATGTAGAAACAGATATGGGAGGGAGACTGTGTTTAAGTTGTTTTGAGTTACATGTTTTGGTTTGGTCTTTAATCTTCTGGTTAGCTCTGGTCAGATTGGGTTTCTCTGTCGGTACCGAGTGTCTTTTTAGCTCCATCCAGTGGGCTCGGAGTATTTTTGTCCGGAGCGCTTCCATCTCTGCTGGGAGGATCCGCGAGGAACCGAATCAGAGGAAAGACAGAGTCACGTGGCAGCCGGGGCAACGACTATTCTCAGTTTAATCGCAATAAAAATAACCCAACAGCCTCACATAAATAAAGAATATGATGGATTTATTTAGGTAGTTCTTCCAGCCACAGAAACACAAAATGTACCATGACTAGATAAACATTTACTTAATAACAGTTATATTTAACAGAGGACATTTTGACTTGTCAGAGTAGGAAAAGTGAAGATGTAAATAATAACATTATTGTTGGCTGAATACCATTTAGCTGAGGCCTTGTATGTTGCATGCTGGCTCATTGTCTTACTTTCATGGATATTTGAATCATAGGCCTTGTAAATATTATTAGTTACTAATAGATGTATCTTGTTTTCAACTTAGGGTTAGGAAAGACTGTTCATACATTGAAATACATGAAAATTATTTGGTGTGAAAAAGTCATGTCATGTTATTTTGTCTTTTTTTCAATGTTGTCTAAATAAAAAGCCTATTGCTTAATGCAACTACTCTAGAGGAATAATAATACTAAATTATGTTTTAAATCTACTGCAATGTTCCAGCTGTAAATCATCTCTCATTAAGTTATGACATAAAGTGAGTGGATCCCTCTGCTTCCTTCTGGCATGGTGAACAACTGAAAATCAAACAACCTATAGGACGGCATAAAATAAATATATATATATATATAAAAACAACTTGTATCCCAGCAAGCACTGCCATACAATATTTTTTGTTTATCCTTCATATACTGATTTCAAAATGTAGATGTTGTGTAGAGATATACAGAAAGAGGCAAGAGCAAAAGAAAACAAACAAACCCAACAATAAATGATGATGTTTTTCGTGAAATCAAGATTAAATTATCTAAAACGTTGTTGTGTTAGTTGATGGACCGGCTTCAGAAACCGTGATGACATTCGACATCAGAGTCTCGTTCCTGTTCATAAACACACATTGAGCTGCCCTCTGAGAACATATCCCTGATAAATGACGCACCATTGTTTTTCTTTCTGTTTCCCTGAATCATGGCAGATGTGGTACAAACAAACATTCAGCTGCAATTTAAAACCGTAATTCATTTTGAAACATCCTCAATTGAAGAGCTGAGTAACAAACACTTCACCTAGAGCTGTTCTCAAAAATATGTTTCTTAAAATGTCAACGGGCATCTTCTTCAAAGCCTTTTTTAATTACACTACTTCAAACCAATATTTAGACAATAAATTCACCCGGGGAAAATAATCATTACAGATTAATGTGATCAATAATCCAAACTCAACAGCAGTGTTGTTTCCAGCTGCTTGTTTATCTGAGACTCACCGCAGACAGCACGAGTCAGGTGATACCGTTCGGCTTGAATGAACAGAGTTTAGGTAATGTTCATATTTACATTTCTTTCAAACTAAATGGGAAAGCAAATATGATTAAGTTGAGACATTGAAACAGATGTCAACAGTAAATGTTTGCGCGCCATCCCAACAGACCATCAGAGCAAATTCCAAGACTATTAGCTTTAGCACAGAAGGCCAGGAGGTCTCAAATTCACATTCCTCGTCTAAGTGCATGTCCGTCCAGTCGCACAGTGAAGAAGCAGGTGGTCCGCAGTAAAGTTTTAATTGCATTTGTCACAGAGAGTGAATTAAAAGCATCGGTAAAGTTAGACTTGAAACTCTTGGTTACTGAAAGGAAATCAAAGGAAGAAATAAAATCTTGTTTACGTTGGCGTTTTCAGGATAAATTGGAAATATTTCTCTAAAGTCGAGCCAAACTTTTGTGAGACTGCATGCTGAATAACTTTCCACATCATTTTTTTTGGGGCTTATTATCACACTCAGTCACCCAGAGTGCTTTATGCTAATCTGGATTTAGGTGGAGCAAAGGTCACCAAAATGATTTCTCCTTTCAACAATCTGCCTGGAGATCTTTCAGAAGCTTTTTGTTTTGATGTGGCACGGCAAAACATCTGTTTGATGGAGAATTAGCTCCGATACATTTCCAAAGCAAGGGAAAGGGACTTCACACTTTGTTTAGGACTCTTCCACTGACAGGAAGGGCTGTAAGTATGAGCCTAGTTTGTGTGAAAATGTAATTAAAATGTCGCAATTTGATTCTAATTTGTTTTGAAAAAACATTTTGTCCACACTTATCCATAGAATGAGGAATATAGACATTTGCAAAAAATATGTTTGGGATAATTCCAGCCATTGATGATGTTGCATGTTGTTCACTGATGTTTTAAAACAGGACAATATTTTTGATTGTTAAAAGTCATGCTCTGGATCGACGTATACGACAGCGTGTTCCAGTTCCTGCCAATATCCAGCAACTTCGCACAGCCATTGAAGAGGAGTGGACCAACATTCCACAGGCCACAATCAACAACCTGATCAACTCTATGCGAAGGAGATGTGTTGCACTGCGTGAGGCAAATGGTGGTCACACCAGATACTGACTGGTTTTCGGACCCCCCCAGACCCCCCCCAATAAAGCAAAACTGCACGTTTCAGAGTGGCCTTTTATTGTGGCCAGCCTAAGGCACACCTGTGCAATAATCATGCTGTCTAATCAGCATCTTGGTAATGCCCACACCTGTGAGGTGGGATGGATTATCTCGGCAAGGAGAAGTGCTCACTATCACAGGGATTTTTTCCACGATTTTGAACCAATATTTGCGACGACTGATGTTATTTTTTGTGTATCTAGAAAAATGTTTTTAGATCTTTTTGAGTTCCTCTCAATAAAAATGGGAGGCAAAACAAAAGTGTTTTAGCATTTCATATTTTTGTTCAAGTGTGATTAAGCAACCGTTTGAGAACCCCCTGAATAATTTATAGTCCTTTACACACCTCCCTGAGCTGACGTTATCCCTCTCAGTCTGACAGGGAGAGCTACTCCCTCTCGCTTATGTTTAAACAGCTTATAATATCCATTAGCTCAAGCTAGCAGCAGATGGTAACAACAAAAAAGGAGGAGAGAGAGGAGATGAGAGAGCGTAGAGAGAAGGCAGAGAGAGAGAGGAGTAGAGGAGAGCGAGAGAGAGAGCGAGAGGAGCAGAGCGCTCGAGAGAAGAGAGAATCGTCCTCCGGAGCTCGAGCAGCCTCTATCTCTATATCTCCTCTGATCTCTATCTTCTCTTTCTCTCTCTCTCTCTTCTCTCTCTCTCTCTCTCTCTCTCTCTCTCTCTCTCTCTCTCTCTCTCTCTCTCTCTCCCTCTCCTTATTGTTGAAACCGCTACTAATCTCCATTAGCTCCGAGCTAGCACCAAATGCTAACAACAACCCCTGTAACTCTCTATGTCTCTCTGTCTCTCTCTCTTTCTATCTCTCTCTCACAAGATGCGCTCGTGCCACACACACGCTCCTCCGTGACGATGAATATTAAAATAATAATAATAAACAACACATTTAAAAAGTGGGGGGGACACAAATGGGATTTTGAAAAGTGGGGGGGAAATGTCCCCCCTGTCCCCAGTGGAAATTACGCCCATGCAACTCAGTCACTAAGAAATTATGTTTACCACCGTGGTGTTGTTTCCAAATGTTTTGAAATAATAACGTCTCCTGGAAAATGATTAATGTATCTGGATACTCACTGATTAGAAATATTGAACCTACAGTACAATGTTCACTGACACCTTAGGAAATTGCAAATGATATCAGATGTTATCAGCTGTTAGGATTTATACGGAAGAGGTTTAGGGAACCTTGATATTTTCTTTTCTTATTTCTTTTTTTTAATAAGTTTTGGTCATAACTCAAAACAATAAATCCTCTTCCTTAGATTTCTAAACATTGTCATGGTCAAGTTCAGACAGTTGGTTAAAGGAACAATAGTTTGACAAATGTCTGTTCACATTAAGGCACAAAAGATCATCTTTTACCGCATAAACAGTTAACATGAACCATTTTCCCTCCTTAAACCTTAACCAAAGTGCTTTTGTTTCTTTAACCTAACCACATGCCAGTTTTAGGATGTGAACCTTTGGCTCTGGGGTCAGAGTCCTGCACTTTACGAGCATCCTCTAAAAAGTTGTCCATGAACATATTCCAGACAGTGATTCTGTTTCTAACCACATCGTTATGGGGAAAACAAATGAGTAGTATATGAGAGTATTTGAGGGGACTTTTAGGGGTTTCCTCATCACAAGCTGTACCACGATGCATCTCAAGTCCATCCATCCATCCATCTTCTCCCGCTTATCCGTGGTCGGGTCTCGGGGGTAGCAGTTCCAGCAGAGAGCCCCAAACTTTATTTTCCCTGGCGACATCAACCAGCTCTGACTGGGGGATCCCAAGGCGCTCCCAGGCCAGCGAAGAGATATAATCCCTCCACCTGGTCCTAGGTCTACCCCTTGGTCTCTTCCCAGCTGGACGTGCCTGGAACTCCTCCCTAGGGAGGCGCCCAGGTGGCATCCTAACTAGGTGCCCGAACCACCTCAACTGGCTCCTTTCGACACGAAGGAGGAGCGGCTCAACTCCGAGCGGCTCAACTCCGAGCGGCTCAACTCCGAGTCCCTCCCTGATGACCGAACTTCTCACCTTATCCCTAAGGGAGACACCAGCCACCCTGCGGAGAAAACCCATCTCGGCCGCTTGTATCCGCGATCTCGTTCTTTCGGTCATGACCCATCCTTCATGACCATAGGTGAGGGTAGGAACGAAAATGGCCCGGTAGACAGAGAGCTTTGCCTTCTGGCTCAGCTCCCTTTTCGTCACAACGGTGCGGTAAAGCGACTGCAGTACCGCTCCCGCTGCTCCGTTTCTCCGGCCCATCTCACGCTCCATTGTTCCCTCACTCGAGAACAAGACCCCGAGATACTTGAACTCCTTCACTTGGGGTAAGGACTCATTCCCTACTTGAAGTGGACAGTCCATCGGTGTCCTGCTGAGAACCATGGCCTCAGATTTGGAGGTGCTGATCCTCATCCCAGCCGCTTCACACTCGGTTGCGAACCGATCCAGTGAGTGCTGAAGGTCGCAGACCGATGAAGCCATTAGAACCACATCATCTGCAAAAAGCAGTGGTGCAATCCTTAGTCCACCGAACTGCAGACCCCCTCCCCCATGACTACGCCTCGAAATCCGATCCATGTATATTACAAACAGGATTGGTGACAAAGCGTAGCCCTGGCGGAAGCCAACCCTCACCGGAAATGGGTCCGACTTACTGCCGAGGACCCGGACACAGCTCTCGCTTTGGGAGTACAGAGATTGGATGGCCCTGAGTAGAGACCCCCTCACCCCATACTCCCGCAGCACCTCCCACAGTAACTCCCTGGGAACTCGGTCATACGCCTTCTCCAAGTCTACAAAACACATGTAGACCGGATAAGCGTACTCCCAGGCCCCCTCCAGGATCCTTGCGAGAGTAAAAAGCTGATCCGTCGTTCCACGACCAGGACGGAATCCGCATTGTTCCTCCTCAGGAGCCGGAGCTTGTGCGGGAGGTGGAGCGTTACCAGTTGGATCTGGTTGGGCTCACCTCTACGCACAGCGTCGGCTCTGGAACCTTACTTCTGGATAGGGGTTGGACTCTATTCTTCTCCGGAGTTGCTCAAGGTGTGAGGCGCCGGGCGGGTGTGGGGATACTCACAAGTCCCCGGTTAGGTGCTTCGTTGTTGGAGTTTACCCCAGTGGACGAGAGGGTCGCCTCCCTACGCCTGCGGGTTATGGGGGGGAAAACTCTGACTGTTGTGTGTGCTTATGCACCCAACAGCAGTTCAGAGTATACGGCCTTCTTGGAGACCCTGGAAAGAGTCCTGTATGGGGCTCCTGAAGGGGACTCTTTAATCTTGCTGGGAGACTTCAACGCACATGTGGGCAATGATGGAGACACTTGGAGGGGCGTGATTGGGAGGAAGGGCCCCCCTGATCTGAACCGGAGTGGTGGTTTGTTACTGGACTTCTGTGCTAGTCATGGATTGGCCATAACAAACACCATGTTCGAACATAAGGATGCTCATAAGTGTACGTGGTACCAGAGCACCCTAGGCAGAAGGTCCATGATCGATTTCGTTATCGTATCATCGGACCCTGAGGCCGTATGTTTTGGACACTCGGGTAAAGAGAGGGGCGGAGTTGTCAACTGATCACCATCTGGTGGTGAGTTGGGTCGAGTGGCGGGGGAAGCCTCTGGATAGACCTGGTAAGCCCAAACGTGTAGTTCGGGTGAACTGGGAACGTCTGGAGGAGGCCCAAGTTCAGGAGGCCTTCAACTCACACCTCCGGCGGAGCTTTTCGGGCATTCCTGTGGAGGTTGGGGACATTGAACCAGAGTGGTCGGTGTTTCAAAGCCTCTATTGCCGAAGCCGCGGCGGGGAGCTGTGGTCTCAAGGTCCTAGGTGCCTCAAGGGGCGGTAACCCTCGAACCTCCTGGTGGACACCGGTGGTCAGGGAAGCCGTCCGACTGAAGAAGGAGGCCTTCAGGGATTTGTTATCCCGGGGGACTCCCGAGGCAGTTGCAAGGTACCGACAGGCCCGAAGGGCAGCAGCCTCATCCGTGGCCGAGGCAAAGCAGCGGGTGTGGGAGAAGTTCGGAGAAGACATGGAGAAGGACTTTCGGGCGGCACCAAAGTTGTTCTGGAAAACTGTCCGACACCTCAGGAGGGGGAAGCAGGGAACCATCCAAGCTGTGTACAGTAAGGATGGGACGTTGTTGACCTCAACTGATGGAGTGTTAGGGCGTTGGAAGGAACACTTTGAGGAACTCCTGAACCCGACAACTCCGCCCTCTATGTTAGAGGCAGAGCTGGAGTATGACGGGGGATCAACACCAATCTCCCGGGGGGAGGTCACTGAGGTCGTCAAACCACTCCACAGTGGCAAAGCCCCGGGGGTGGATGAGATCCGCCCGGAAATGCTGAAGGCTCTGGGTGTTGAGGGACTGTCATGGTTGACACGTCTCATCAACGTTGCGTGGAAGTCGGAAACGGTACCGAAGGAGTGGCAGACCGGGGTGGTGGTTCCCCTTTTTAAAAAGGGGGATCAGAGGGTGTGTGCCAATTACAGAGGCATCACACTACTCAGCCTCCCCGGGAAAGTTTACTCTAAGGTACTCGAAAGGAGGGTCAGGCCGATTGTCGAACCTCAGATTGAGGAGGAACATCTCAAGTCATGAACACATAAAAGGATAAACCTGCGTCGCTGTGTGTCCTCAGCAGGGTGGCAGGGAGGAGTCTCCAGCTGAAGGAGTCTTGCAGATTCAGGGCAGTCAGACAGTTTGAAGGAAAAAGCAAACAGCCCACCGCTGATATTTTTGCAGGAAACCATGTTTGAGCAATCGGCTCTGTACTCTTCTCTGTTCGCCCTGCAAACAAGGAATACTTCAGGGGAAATAAGTATCTGTCATTTCCAGTGTGAGGGTCAAATGCTTTTAGATGCAAATGAAAACAACTTCCAGTTTTGGAGTCTTACTAATTAAATGGAAACATGCAAATACAGTGCAGAACACATTTGTATTGTGATCAGAATTTTGTGAGGCAACAGAAAACTTTGTGCCAGGTTTTGGCTTTCAGGTCTAAAAAGGGTAATATGAAAAAGAGGATGTTTCCTGTACCTCAACGTAGGGCTGCTCAATTAATCATATTTTAATCGCAATTACGATTATGGCTTGCAACGATTACGAAAACAACGTAATCAAAATAAAACGATTTTTTTTTAAAATTACTTTATTTTTTTTATTGGTTGTTCTGTTGAATTAAACTTATGGTTCAGGGTAATCAACTGTTAAAAACATACTGTTCAAATGTTTTTTCTCCAATAAATTGATGTTTTCAAAGTAAATGGATAATCGTTTTTAATAATCGTGATATCAATTATTGACCCAAATAATCGAGATTTTGATCTTTGCCATAATCGAGCAGCCCTACCTCAACGTAAATGAGATTTAATATCCCTCCCTTCAGCATGAGTCATTTAACATGATTCCTCAACTGCAAATCCACAAAGAGTTTTAAGTGTGGATGAACAGATTAAGCTTTTGAGTCTCTGGTCTGAACCCAAACTTTCTAAGGCCAAAAGGTCAGACCTGACAGAATTAATTCAGATTTGTGTCCTCAGGGAACATTTTGGTTGTAGGAAATGTGATTTACATAAAATATGGTCAGCAGCTCTCTGTGTGCAACAATGAGAACTCACTGAAGCTTTTTAGGACTCCGGTGGATCAGTTTTAATATCTCAAACCTCGGCTAACACCTGAGAAAGACTTTTGATCCTGACAGGCTTTCCAGTAACTGTGTCCATGACAGAAATGGCTGAAATGTTAAGAGCCATGCCATATCTGGGGGTTATTCATTCAAAGCTAGACAAATATTTTTCTGTAAAGAGGGCCTCGCTGACAGAATCAACTGTATCGCCTTACAAAATGTGACCTTGTAAGTGAGTGACTGAAAGAGCCTTCATAATGTTTACCTAACGTTCAACACATGCGTTACTTAAGGCGCAAAATAGGCATTTATTAACAGACTACAAAGAAATATAGACAAGGAGCCTTATGGGTACTTATTTCAAAGCAATGCTCCCTTTATCATGATAAATAATTTCTTTGGACACTCCCCTTGAGAATGCAACACACACACACACACACTTATTTTGAAGGGACACCAATGAAATGCTGACATTAGCTTCGCCTATGATTATTAAAAAGGGGTCTTCCAGTTTGACCCTTCATATATAAATGGAATAATAATTGTCACATAGCCACACACTTGCCATCACATTAGATGTGGAGCTTTCATTTGCTAAACTCATGGCCAACATATAATGATTCACTCAAGTATTGTACCTCAAAATACCACCTAAGTAAATGTACTTGGTTACTTTCCATTAAAAGTGAAAAATAATGTGCTTTTTGGAAATATAACATTCAATCAGTTCCAAATGTGGTTTGTGAAATTGGATATAAGATCCTATTATCGACTTGTTGATTTAGATGTAAATAATGCGTGCCTGGTACCGAACATTTATGACCTTTTTTAAACATTTCTACTGTTTTGCATGAGATAAAAAAAAAAGGTTAAAGCCCCTCCTGCCATGACAAACATATTGTAGAGTTACATTCCTTCATCAAAAAGCTAAATAAATAACCCTTCCACTTGTTGACCCCCTCTGTTTTGTTCACAGTCTTCAAACTGATCAATCTGGGAGCTTGATGAAAAAATAGCTTGTACAAATTTGGGTTGAGAAACGTCCCTGCTATTGTCACTTCAGCAGAGATTCATCACGATCAGCAACAAAATGAGAAGGAATAATGCAAGTGGGACAATAAGACAACACAATGTGTAGCAAATGAATCAGACTTGGCCGAGGGCACGCTCTGGAGAAATGATCTCATTGGACCAGACGGGTCGGGGCTCCTCTCTAATTATATCACGCTTCAACACCATGACTCCTCAGCTTTGTCCCGGCCATTAGGAAAATAAAAACAGCAACTTCTCTGACAAATATTGAGCTAGCATAAGCACTCCTGAATTCTAAGTGTAGCACAGTATTTATTCAGCAACCAATTCATATTCCCTTTTTATGAATGATGCATATTTTCCTTCTAAATAGTAAACGGGCAGCAGAATTATCTCAGACCATTTGAGCTCAGATAATAATTGTATGCAAATCCTGATGCATTCAGATGTATGTTTACAAAACTGGCAATACAATAGTAAAATTACGCTGATCTAAATAACAACATGTTTGACCTGTGATATGATCTTTAGTGTATATGCATGCTGGAATGATCTTGCATGATTACAAGTGAAATACTTATTTACAGTTTTGGAATTAAAATTCAATAAGTATACATTTCAATTCAACAGTGCTGTGTATGTTCAGTATATCACACACTTCTGCGTGACCCCGTGACCTTGTGGATGAATCAGAGCCTTCATCTGCGCTCCTATCTTCAGTCTGCTTCTATAAGCATATGCAACTTTATGGAATATAAATGGGACAAAATGCATTCATGAAAACTAAACAATCCCCATGATAGTCCGCCGGGGTCATCTCCAGCCATGTAAAATAACAATATGTCACATACACACATCTGACCTTTCACCCTGCGAGGATTTCCCTGGCAGAGTGCAATGCCTTTAGGGGGTCACCCAGACTTCCTGAACACACTCTCTGCACAATGAGTAACTTATTGCTCCGCCTGAAGGTGAAGAGCAGGAGAATATTTCATACAATAAAGGCAAATGGGTGTATAAAGTGCCTGAGGGAAAGATAGCTTTCCTGATTGCTACTCATCTCACTGTTTCCCAGATGTTTTACGCTCCTCTGACTGGGAATCAATAGCTACACATGCCGCCTCTCAACCAGCACTGGTCTTTTATAGCACGCCTAAGGAGTAGTTGTCAGTCAATGGCAGCCTTATAAATAGACTGAGGCTGCATGCGGACAGATGGATGCTTTCCCTATCAATTGAGTCCAAACAGTCGGATATTGTGGAGTTCTGCTCAGTAAGGCACCGTATGAATACAACTTTCCTGCAAAAACATGTAGAGAAGTACATTTAGCTTGAAAAAAAACCCAGTATCACTTTCTTGTCACCCTTATAGAAGTTTTTTTTATAATTGTAACTAATGGTTTAATAATGAAAAAGGTCAAAGCTAAATAAACTCTATTGCGTCCTAACTAAACGTTGTTTTCTTTTATGCTCACAACTCATACACAAAGAATGGTTTATTAGCTATTTTTAAAGCTATTATAATATGCAAAACCCCTTTTAAATGGCCATTGGTGGAACACATCAATGTGCGTTTACTTAAAGGTGGGGTAGGTAAGTTTGAGAAACCGGCTCGAGATACACTTGTTATATTCCATGGAATGCTCTTAACATCCCGATAGCAATGAATATCTTAAGTGCTTTGACAAAAAATCCATAAAAAAATGTCATTTGTGGAAGCCGTAGTACTGTAAAAAGCACGACCAATCATTTTATCCGGCCCGGCTAAAGTAACTGGATGGCCTACCTGCCTGTCAGCCTTCCATCTGTGCACAAACTTATCTCGTGCCCTCATTGGTCATGTGCGCGTTCGTGTGTGTTGGAGGAGGGGCTCTGTAAGGAAGTGGCAGATTTTTTTCGGCTGTGTATTTTCAAATTCTAGCGCACTCGAGCTGGTTTCTCCAAAATTACCTACCCCACCTTTAAGTACTATTTTCACATACATTGTACTTTACCTGAGTATTTGCATTTAATGCTGCATATACTTTTACTCCACTACATTTTGGAGGCAATTATTGAACTTTTTTACTTTACTACATTTAGTAAACACTTATTTTTATTAGCTACTTTGTTCATATGAGAAAACATCTTGTAATGCAATATATACATTTTTTATATACACAGTGTTTTAAAACATATCTACTCCATATTGTCAAACTACAACATTAAAATGATTTCACATGTATTTGCGACTGATGAAAACCGAATAATATTATTCTACAACACTGTAAAAAAGAGCCATTCAGCAAAGCAAACTGAGTACTTTTACTTTTGTTACACGATGTACATTTGACTTATAACACTTCCGTACTTCTACTTAATTAACAGTTTCAATTCAGGATTTCTTCTTGTAGTAGAGTATCTTAAGACTATCGTACT
Organism: Gymnodraco acuticeps; assembly: GCF_902827175.1. NCBI lineage: Eukaryota > Metazoa > Chordata > Actinopteri > Perciformes > Bathydraconidae > Gymnodraco > Gymnodraco acuticeps. The sequence goes on from NW_022990015.1 coordinate 395,726, forward strand.
TCTACTTTTACTCAAGTAAAATACCTGAGTATTTGTCCACCAATTTAAATGACACCATTAAACGAGAGGTCTCAATAAACACGTTATGTTAATGGGGTGTAATTGACACAGCGGAGAGAAAATAAGCCCATCTGTCAGCTTTGAAAACTCATATTTTCTACAGTAGGTGTTTAAAGGCATTTGTACGGACGCCCTCGTATCCTTATACTGCGGTGATGATTATCCAGCAGTGAAAGATACATCAGTAAATCCAGCAAGGCTGCTGTTTGCTTTGAAGAGAACAGAGTATCTAATTACCCTTATTTACAGGACGCTTCAGAGTAAAGCATCATATTATCTCGCTGTGACAGATTCACTTGCCTAATAAAGGCGATCATTAGGATTTTCACTTCTCCAGCTATGCCTCATGGATATTACTTCCTTCTGCTGGCAATCAGATACACACACAAATACATCTTTGAAGTAAAGGGCAGAGAACCCTATCGTGAGTTATTATGGATGTGTTGGAGGAATTTATAGAGTGATATTGACGCCTACAAACCCGCAGGGATGACACACACACATTAACACACTAACAACAATGAATGTATCGCCCTCAGAAAGAACTACGGGTGTTTTATTTTTGCCCGGCTGAGCTTGATAACTGTTTCTATCAGCACAACAAATACACGTCGCAGGTACATAATGTGGGACATGCTGATGAAAAAGAATCGGCTCTGTTAAGCTACTGTACGGTCTGTCCCTACAGGCATGCTCATGCTATATTGATGAGCAAATTAACAGGGTTGGATTTGACTAGAGAAGCCTCTATTAGATGAAGCCGTGAAAGATGAATTAAATTGTGATTTGAATAGCAACACCCACAATAGATGAATTTCAGTGGGAGGCAGGAAATTGGCTCACGCTAAATTGAGTTGCGCTTGTTATGATGAATGCTCAGCGGCATATCTGTTCGGATCTAATTCATCATACAGTGCTTATACATAAACTCAGAGGATTTATATGACCCACTCTGTAGAAACAAACACTGTTCTGCTGTGTTTATTCATTCAAACGCTTTGAATTATTCCTTGACTGAACCTGTTTAGTTTGGCCGCTAAACTTGATGAACTCTTCCTCCTCTCTGCTGTTATTTTGAGACCCAATTAGATGTACATATCCCACACAATGCTGCAGTTTGTCCAAAGGGAAGAGGCGTGGGAGAAACACATCGTGGTTTACCCGCCAACACGATGCACTGGGCACGGTGCATATCAATAAAAGCAGTAACTAATAACACGGCTGCAGGTATGTCTTCCAACATCAGATGGAGACGAGTGCAAAGGTTGTTTCATCTTTTATAGATTCTGTTTGAGACAGCAATTGCCTCAAAGAAAGAATGAGTGAAGAACCAAAGAGTTGGAACCAAAGCCAGCGAGTGTGTGTGTGCATGTGTCTATGTGTGTATAAATCATGTACATGTTGTGTGTTTACCGTGCCCCAGCAGTGTAACTGGCCTGTTTGCAACAATCTCGCTTGTCTTTGAAACTGTTTATGTAGGCACAGGCATTTCCCTACGGCTGGACGGTCAGCCTCTCTGAAGCCCCCCCCTCTCATTTGCGATTGCCCTATGCGATAGCACCCAGCAGGCCTGAGAACAGAGGCCTAATGTTCTGGATGGATGGTGTCATGAAAGAAGACAATTATCAGGCAGTGAGCGAGGTCTCCCAGGGTTATGGTTTTAGTCAGATCATTTATTTTATGTAGTTTTTGAAGCAGGAGCTTTAAAGTTTAACAGCCCTAGGGTTCCTTTTGCTTTTTTTCCCAGTGCCCTTGCTGTGTGTATGTGTGCAAGTATGTATTACTGGGAATAGGGTTTTTGATGATCTAATTGGCTATTATTGGATGTTTTCAGGCAACAACAATGTGTTTTTTTCTTCTTTTGTTTTAAGGTGTAGTACGTGTGATATTGAATCGACTTCATGCAAGCCCTTTCTTCACCCTTCAGCGTGTTGGCTACAGCAGCCGCTGCGCTCATACACAGGAGACAGAGTTATGGATTAATAGAAAGAATTAAAAAGAGGGGGATGGGTTGCTTAGAATTACAACTTTATTTATTTTTGTAGATTTCTCGCGCAACTTGAACATCTAAGTAGCAAGGAATCAGCTTGAGCCATAATAAAAATGCATTTAGAATACAATAGGATAAACTGAGCGGACGTCAGGAAGTAAAGATGCAAAGAAAGGAAAACAAAGGGGCTTTTTAAATAGCGGGAAACTTTTTCGGTGGTGGAAAATACTTTTACGGACAGGCTGAGCTGGATTTCTTTCATAAGCATACAACTGATAACAATCTTTTTTGGGCCTACACACATGTTTTAACAGAAAAATATGTGTTCTATCTGGAATAATTGGCAACTCTACTTCTATCAAACTCATCTAAGTGATCTTACCTGACACGTTACACATCCAGGTATTTATAAGCATTCAAGTTCACATTTGACTAAAGTTAATTTAAGATTAGCAAATATAAACAGAGCCCATTTTTCTCAGATGTGAATATTATTATTAAATGTCCATCACAGAAAACTAAGAGTTTCCCAGTATCAGCAACACACCAGTCTCCTCTCTTCTTCATCTTCTATTTTCCCCTGTTCTGGCATGTGCCCTCTGACAGGCTCATATTAGATACGACACGCCTTCTAGACGTTTGGCAACCAATCAATAAACAAATGAAAATCTGCGATCTTGACACTGACCGAGGCGTGATTGCAACTGATTGATTAATGTGAAGAGACTACTATCGATCAATTATACTCACTTTATTAGCAACATCTCATTCCTCAGATGTTCATCAGGTTATGTTTATCAGACAGAAAGCACATGGACCATAATATGAAATATGGGTTTTATATTGTTATAAATTATAAAGTATTTATATTGCAGGGATTGTATTTATCGGATTGTTTAGGTTTTGGTCCATGTTCCAGTCAATTAGAAATGTTGGTGTGCAAGAACATAATGTTGAATACTAACATAATGTTGAATACTAAGAGTACCACTGCTAATGTTATACAAACAGCTGTGAACATATAACATGTTGAATGTAAGACTATCGAAGAATACAATCTCTTTAGTAAAATGTCCTTTCCGAGATCAGATAATGAACAAAGGCTTTTGTAACAACATGTTGTCTCTGCAGGATATCTGAGCCTTGTGTGTTTTTCATACAGAGAGCTATGAGTGTGTTTGTATACGCCTCGTGGCGTGCTTCAGGCCATGAGCTAAACTGCTGGGCGCCATAGAGTAGCACAAGCTGCATTAGAGCGGTATATTAAACAACTGGCAGTGGTTCACCCATCATAATTACACATGCTCAATTCAGTAGACTATTTATTGATGAGTTTAAGGCTGTGATGATAAGCATAAGTTTTTTACCACATTCTTCATATGGAGATTTACAGTTAGATTTCTGCAGAACCAGTTATACCACATTACAGCGGCTCCTTATGCATGGCCAATAATACTACTTCCTGTGCAATCAGCCTCTCTACTTTCCCAGCGAGCGGCCCCACGTCTCCTACAATTACATCCTCCCTCTGTAATCTGTACTTCCACCGAAATGAGGCCGGCCTGAGTAATTTGCGTGAAGATTCGCCAAATTAAGAAATATAATGGGTGAAAATCCGGTCTGATCTTGTGGTTATTGAATACAGCAGAGCCAAAAGCCATGCTCTCTTTGTACCCTATTGTTTCTTGTAAGTAATCACTTTCACAAAGTCCCAACCCTGTGAGCCCAAGCCTCTCCCGGATAAAAAACAAAGGTGGTCATGACAATCCGTAATATTAATCTGATTGGGTTAACAGTGTCTCAGGGGCTCCTCCAGCCTGACTCCTCAACTACCTGTGGCTGTGCTTTAATCTGATTGCACTAATAGTATATTCAAAATCAAGACCCTGCCACCTTCCCCCACTGTTACACAAAACCTCTAATAGAACATCCTGTATTTCACATGAACACTCACAAATTTGTAAATAATTACTATCATATGGGGGGAAAATAATAGGCGGCCCCAATTCAAATTCACTAGCTCGAGGCGGTGTGGTAATCATGGAGAGCGGGACATGGAGAATAGGGGATATGGGGGGTGAGGAGAGAGAGGAAGGTAATCACATTGTATAACAACCACAGAGTCTGACAGTTTGATAAGAAAAAGAGTTCGGAGTGAATAATGAGCAACTTTGTACATAGCACTTATGATTTTATGTGCTACCTCATTTGTCAGCAACAACTGTGGATTCTTCCTTTGAAACGCCTGTTACCCATAGTTAAAACAAACTTGGCACAATCTAATGGATTCATTGTTCGTTTATGGACAGCTCCTTACAAATAGCCGGGCATATTTCAGTATCTACAGTCATATATTTGTTACTTAAAAGCAAACAACACACACATTCTGGGAAGTCGTTGATGGATGGGATGTGTTATCTGCCTGTTAGCACAACAGCCCATTATCAATGTGCCCAGGTTACCGCGCTAGCTGTAAAGCAATAAAGACAGCCTGATTCTAGCCACAGCTGAGTAGGAGTTCAGTGGCTGCCTGCGTCCTATCACTTTCAAATGAGCACCACAAATCACTTCAGCAGGATGCCTGCACCAGTAATGTGGCCATCAGCATATGAAAATATGTATGGGAAACCATCCAATTTGCTGGCAGCAAATAGAAGGAAGAAACCCGCAGTGTGCTGAGTGATAGTTAGATGGCTGGCTGATGTGCATATATACATGTGTATGTATGACTCTGTAGGAGCATGTCTTGTTCTTTGGTTGTTATTTAATAACAGCAGAACAACACGTGATAGCATGTAAACCATTTTTTTTAAATTGCCTGAAAACAGACAACATTTGTTGCATTAATAAGCAAATCTGTTTTTCTCTGGGAAGAATCACAGTATAACAAGACGGCCAGGGGAAAAAGTTGGGCTTGTTCTGTGTCTGTTCATCTGCAATTTGTTTTTGTGTCTGCATTTTTCTGTGGAAACATGCCTGTGCGCTTGTGATCATGTGTGTGCTTGTCTATGTGTGTGTGTATTTATGCAGCATATTTTGTACAAACCAGTCCGAACGTCATGAGGGTGTTTTGTGTGCTCTTTGTTCTCCACACTGATCCTGTGTCTCGCAGAAATAATTACAGTCTGTTTGTAGGCTGCTGCGATGGAGGAAGGACAACACAGAAAGCTGCCTCATTTGACTGCTTCAGAGGACGTCACATCGCCCAGGAAGAAGAGGAGGAGAAGGGGGTGACGGAGAGAGAGACAATAGCAAGAGAGAGACGAGACCATTAGATCAGAATGCTAATTGCTCCACCTCCATTGGACGTCTGTCAAACAACGCACTTCTCATAATGAATCAAAATGTTGCGTCCTTAATGCATACTTCAAATGTGAACACATGGAGATACATTACATCTCACAGTTTCTTGTTCCAAAACAGCTGGAATAATACGCTTTGTCCAAACTAATGAAAAAGGGAAATGAGGGGCTAGTTTCTGGGAGACAAAACAGCAGAAAGAAACGTGGTAATAGCGAGCAAAGCATTCTCTGATTTCAAGATAAATCAGAGAACACAGTGGTGGAGACAATGCTGCCTCTTTTATAAGGATTTATGACACACTTGCTCACACACCCACAGACTGTGTCGACCCCCCCCCTCGATCACTCAACACAAGGATTTACATATTGTACACTCAGACATGCACACACACTCATTAGGAGAGGGGGCTTGTGCATGCTATATGCTAAGATGATGGTGGATGATACCCACCTTCTTGTCAAGAGATCTAAGAGAGATCCCTGTGTAAGAGAAAACAGCGTTGAAGGCTCCTAATATCTTTGATAGCATCGTTATGGTAATGATCAGGCATAATGTAAAATTCATGAAGTGTACCTAGTATTTGAGGATTGCCAATACTTGTTCTGCCGGCAAGGAGGGAGGATACAGAAAACATGTTACAGGAGTGGTGCATGCAGATGTTGTTATGCTTTGCCCTAATTGTTTTTCGACAGTTAAGTGCAGCTAAATGACTTTCATGTGTTGGCATGTATACACAGGGAGGGAATTGCGTCCTACCTTTTCTTTCAGCTGTTTGGCAGAGTGCTTGTTGGAACAAAACATCTCTTTCCTAATTATTCAAACCATTAGACCTATTAATTTGCCCAGTCAAACAATCCAGACAGACGTTGTGTAAAAATACCAACAATAGAAATATTGTGATTTCCCAGAACATCTAAGCTTAGCCAAACAGAAGGAAATGCAAAACAATCAGAAAGGGGTCTGCAGCGGAAACCTGGTCCATTCTGTCACTTCAAAAAATCTCAGCATCAACCTGTCCATCATTGACAGTTATGAGATTGGACTATCTTTCTCTGATAGTCTGAGTGTATGCACAGGTGTGTGTTTGCGTGTGTATATGTGTGTGTGTCTAAGATCTCTAAGGAGTGTCTTTCAAACACATTTCCACCGAGCACTCATCAGTAGGAGGTCCAGGTCCATTGGAGATGGCGTAGTCACTCTGAAATCTCACAGCTAACCAGGACTGTCAGCCAATCAGGATGTTTTTGATTTTTCTTGAAATCCACACTCAGTTCAGATTAACCTGGACTCCGACACAGACATCAGAATGGAGTGTGATTAGATGGCTGCGGATGTTCACATCTGGGGAACAATTAGCCTGGATGCACGGCCAAGCTGGAGTGAACAAAAGTGACAGTGTTGTCAGATTTGACAAGTGACTTGAGCTGTTCCAAAATTAGATCCCTTGAAGTTACATGAGGGTGAAATCAGGTCAAAGACATGCGTCGTGAAAAAGGGTTACTTTTTCTTGGGAAACACTGTCACCTCAACAAAACAAAAACTGTAATAAATGCATACGATTTGTAGTGGTTTGGCCACCATAAACCAAATAAAACATTAGGCAATATTTAATACAACAACAATGTTGAATAAGCTTGAAAATAATTCTAATCTAGTCCAGTGACGGTCCGCATCCTGTGGTTTAAGATAAGATAAGATAGAGCTTTATTGTCTCCCTTAGGAGAAATGTGTCTTGGGCATCGAGATAATAAACATGAAACATTCAGGTCAATCAGTCATAGATACAGAACCGAGATCACATATCACATGGCAAAGAAACAAACAATAAACATACAGGTGCAGCACTTTCCCTATTGCACATATCCCTATTGCACATACATAAATCAAATATTGCACTTTCCCTATTGTATGTATACATAAATCCAATATTGCACCTTCCCTACTGCATTCATACACAAATCAATATTGCACTTTCTCTATTGCACCTATGCATAGTGTCCGTCAAATTGCACATATCCCTATTGTGTCCATACCTATTTACACATAATGCACTTTCCCTATTTAACCTTCTCGATTGCACAATACATACTACACTGTAAACATTTCACCTCCCAACAACTCCTAACACAGCATAATCACAATTGTTTCTGACTGTTCAGCAGCTTGATTGACAGTGGAACAAAGGAAAACTTATACCTGTTCAATTTACAGTTTGGTAATCTTCTTGGCAGCAACTCAAACTCTCTATACAGGATGTGTTTGGGGTCGCATGTGATTTTACGGCCTTGCTTTCTCACCATCTCCTCAAATATCTCCTGAAGAGAGGATGGTGGAAGCATGCCAATTATTTCCAGTTTGTGTGGCCCCCATTTAAGTTAGGGTTTTGATAAACTAGAAGGATAATGCCAACATTTCTAAGTGCAGCTGCTTCTGATTTAGACCTCATGTCAGCAGCTCCATCTGGTCTCTTCGGGAGAGCCCCACATGAAACATTTGTAGACCCCCTATATCCAGAAAACCTGGACCACAGACCGTATCGTAACTGAGGAATATATTCTCATACAGTATATGGCAGTGCCGAGGTCTGCAACCAAACAACCTCACAGTTTGTCTGATCAAAAAGTGATTGCTAAGCCTAAACCACAGTGGGTCTACCCTTTAAAGGGGTGACACTAAACTGCTCCTGCTCACATTTTCTCTACAGATTTGAGTGTGACATAACTGACAGGGAGCTTCTCCCATAATACAGATGAAGATCGATTGAACAATGGCAACTTTGTGGAGTTGAATCACCTGTACAACTCTGCTAAGCCAAGCAAAAATATGTCTTGCATTATTCATGCTTGCTAATAATGCTAATATACATGATCTTGATCTAGCTAGCAAAGGCTGGGTTGGTAGGGTGCATTTGTTTATGTGAGACCCTTTCTCTTTTTATTCTTGTTTCCAAACATTTATGAAATGCAGCCATACAGCCCCGGGAAGCACAAGTATACATTTTCTGACAAAGTTTAAACACCCAAGAGAAGTTCAGGACCTTTGGGTTCTTAAAGCAGTCACCTTGGCTACATCATGTGAGCATTAATCTGGCATCAAGTGCAATGGTACCCAACAGGTAAAATGCACCAGAGATTATATTGTTTCTGTTGTATAGACTAATTCAAATGAGATGTTTGGAAGACTGTCTGCCTGTTATCAAAGCTGTTGTCTGAATATAAAAGGAAATGATTTCCCTGCAGAAAGTGGACACTGGTGAATTGCCAATGATGAAATGACAATGATGTCTGTCAATTGGATGTTTGATGCAGGCTCAAACTAAATGAGAGGCCGTGAGCAGTGGAAAGCAAACAGTCTTTGAAAAGCGTTATTTTATGACATGTTGTATTCATTGGTGGATGTGAGGCAGTGAAATAATGAGAGATGAAAACATGTCAGGATTTTCCTTCAAGCACATCCAAAACGTTTTTACAATAAGAATTAACATACGCAGGGCTGCCAACATTTGAGTTAAGCTTGGAGTGAGATTTTTTTTGGTGACCCGAAAAAAGAAACGTTCATGTGTAGGCCTACAGTGTTACAAATGTATTGAACATGTACAAACTAGGGTTTCCCATTAATGTACCGGGCGCTACAGTGGAATAAGCACATACACAGTGTACCCGCGACTCTTACAATGAAGGCTCGATAATCAGCTCACAGCATATACAATGGCATATGTGTAAGCAGAGGTAAAGTGCTATTTTATAAGTGGGGGGGGGGGGGGGGGTCCTCACCTCCTCTAGGGGGGTCTGGGGGCATGCTCCCCCGGGAAGATTTTTTTTTAAATATTGAAGTTAAATGCATCAACCTGGTGCACTTTGAGAGCAAAATGAATTTATGGTAAACAGATTTTCTTTTTCTTTATGGATATTTTACAAATCACTCACCTTTTAAACTGTATTCTTGTTTTACTGTCATATATTATTTCATAACTGTTTTTCATTTATTCTCATAAATGGTGACCAACACGTTTGAGACCCACTGAGATAACTAGACTAGACTGAGTCCCTTACCTCACTGAGCTGTACTGTAGTTATCTCTCAGTCTGACAGGACAGAGCTCTCCCTTTCCTTGTTTTAGAAACAGCTTTTATATCCGTTAAGCTAACCAGATGCTAACAACAACAATGCAAATAGTGAGTTTGGTAGAAATATACTGTATAATAGTAAAGTTATTTAAGATGATGTCATATTTATTGAAGATTTTACATTATAAATATTCTCCAAAATTATTCAAAAGCATATTCTCCCAAACTCCTTGCTGTAGTATGACCACCAGGAGACTATTGATGTGTGTAGTGAGTTTGGTAGTAAGCTGTATAATAGTGATTTAATATTATTGTATTCTCTTTTTTCGAGTTGCACTTTGCAGACGGTCCCTCCCTGAGCACTCGTTTCTTCTCCGGCTGCAGATAGAGACCAATGTAATGTGTCCAGCTCAGAGGACGGCGCGTATTGGCTTTTTTTGATCAAAATGTGATTGTAGTTCGTTGTCAACCTTACCACGGTACTTAGGAGACGTCATTTGTGTCTGAATAACGTTTTTTTCACGAGTTATTGATCCGTGAAATCAGAATATCCCAATATCGTTCCAACTTTACTGAACTAAGCCAGAAGACCGTCTCATTTCGTAGACCGCTCGGTTTGCTGTTCCTTCACTTTATTTTTATATTTATATACATTTATTTTGGACGAAAACTTAGCGTGAGGAAAGGCAAGTGTGGCGTGAGTGCGTGCGTGAGATATGGGTTAATTGCGTGACTCTCACGCTCAATGCGTGAGTGTTGGCAGCCCTGAAATACGTGGCTTCACCCTACTTTATCCACATCCAGTTGACTGTATTGCTTTGTACAGACGGCAATCTTGCTTTGATTCAGAATACACAGTAATTATCCTTGCGACTGCCATAGGGATATTTTTGTTTCACTAAAATGTACTTCAGTTGAGCATCACATATTAAGAGGCTTGGGGAACTCTTTGTCTTGCTTAGACAAAAAAGCTCATTAAGACATACAACTGCCCTTGGGGTAGAAAGGGAATTAATACCTGCTCACCAGCCCTCACCAGAAGAAATTTGCCAGAGCAAAACTGTACAAAATGACCAGAATTTAAAGCACCAAAAAAGCGTTGCTTATTTGCCATGCATTAAGAAGCTTGACCACAGCTAGCAGTCGATTAGCCTAGCATAGCATAAAGACAGGGGGAAACTGTGAGCCTGGCTCTCTTTGAAGGTAATACAACCTACAAGCTAGCTCTACAGCTAACTACTGTAGTTAGCATGATATATAGTTACCTTATTGTAACCCGCGGTTACTAAGACACTGAGAAATAACACGGAGTAACATGTACATTTTATTTTAAGGCTTAGCACTACATACACACACAATATAAATTATTTGAAACTAAAATAGAAACAATATAGATACACAATATGCAATTTAGGACAACATGATTTAGACAATTCTTCATGAAAACATTTAAATGAGTGTGATTAGTTAAATCCCCTGCCCATCTAAAGTGGTTGCTAAGCAAATCAAAGTTTAGACCCAGCAGGAAGTGAGATGCGTTCCAAAGAGCATATATGATTCCCTTGGTGAGTTGCATGTGAAAATGCGGATGTTAAATAAGTATTTTAATGAAATTATCGATGCTAAATTAGCCGCGGCTAACCATTGCTAACGCGTTAACCTAGCGTGTATCAGTGTTGCTTTACGGCCCCTACACACGGCGGCGTGCGTTGAAGCTTCAACGCTTCTGCCCATTCACTTTGAATGGGGTGACGTCACGCTTTACCGAACTGCATTGTTACATTACATTACATTACATTGCATTTAGCTGACGCTTTTATCCAAAGCGACTTACAATAAGTACATTCGACCAGGAAGACACAACCTTGAAGAAAACAGAATCATATAAGTACATCAGGTTTCATAGAGCCAAACATTTCAAGTGCTACTCAACTGGCTATAGATAAGCCAGTCCTTTATTAGTATATAAGTGCTCTGTTAGCAGTTCTTTGTTAGTAATTCTATCGCTCGAGGTGGAGTCGAAAGAGATGAGTTTTCAGTCTGCGCCGGAAGATGTGCAGGCTTTCTGCTGTCCTGATGTCAATGGGGAGCTCATTCCACCATTTTGGAGCCAGGATAGCAAACCCACGTGTTTTTGCTGATGGGAACTTGGGTCCCCCTCGCAGCGAGGGTGCAGCGAGTCGTTTGGCTGATGCAGAGCGTAGTGCACGCGCTGGGGTGTACAGTTTAACCATGTCCTGGATGTAGGAAGGGCCAGATCCATTCGCAGCATGGTATGCAAGTACCAGTGTCTTGAAGTGGATTCTAGCAGTTACCGGAAGCCAGTGAAGGGAGCGGAGGAGCGGAGTGGTGTGGGAAAATTTAGGAAGGTTGAAGACCAGACGAGCCGCTGCATTCTGGATGAGCTGCAGAGGTCGGATGGCACATGCAGGTAGACCAGCCAGGAGGGAGTTGCAGTAGTCTAGGCGTGAGATGACGAGAGCCTGGACCAGAACCTGCGTCGCTTTCTGTGTCAGTTGGGGACGTATCTTCCTGATGTTGTAAAGGGTGTATCTGCAGCAACGGGTTGTAGCAGCGATGTTTGCAGTGAAGGACAGGTTGTTATCTAGGATCACACCCAGATTCCTTGCAGTCTGAGTCGGGGAAACAACAGAGGTGCCGATGTTGATTGTCAGGTCAAGAGTGGGACAATCTTTTCCCGGAAGGAAAAGCAGTTCAGTCTTGTCAAGTTTGAGCTTGAGGTGATGAGCAGACATCTACTGAGAGATGTCAGCTAGACAAGCAGAGATGCGTGCGACGACCTGGGTCTCTGAGCGGGGAAAGGACAGAATTAATTGGGTGTCGTCAGCGTAGCAGTGGTATGAAAAACCATGCGGGCTAATGACTGATCCGAGCGAGTTTGTGTACAGAGAGAAGAGGTGGGGACCAAGAACAGAGCCCTGAGGGACCCCTGTAGTTAATTGACAAGGGTTGGACTCGGACCCTCTCCAAGTTACCCTGTCGGTACGGTCTTTGAGGTATGAGGTGAGGAGGGAAAGTGCAGAGCCTGAAACTCCAAGTTCTTGGAGAGTGTGAAGGAGGATCTGATGGTTCACCGTGTCGAATGCAGCAGACAGGTCCAACAGGATGATGACAGAGGAGAGGGATGCTGCTTTGGTAGTGTGCAGTTCCTCAGTGACAGCAATGAGAGCAGTTTCTGTGGAGTGACCTGCCTTGAAACCAGACTGGTGCGGATCCAGAAGGTTGTTCTGATGGAGATAACAGGAGAGTTGTTTAAAGACAGCGCGTTCAAGTGTTTTAGACAGGAACGGGAGTAGAGAGACAGGCCTGTAGTTTATAACATCAGACGGGTTGAGAGTGGGTTTCTTTAGGAGAGGGTTTACTCTTGCCTCCTTGAGACTGTTTGGAAAGTGACCAGAAGTTAGAGAAGTGTTGATGAAATGGGAGAGAAACGGTAGAATATCAGGAGCGATAGTCTGAAGGAGGTTTGAAGGGATAGGGTCCAGAGGACAGGTGGTAGGGCGGGCAGAGGTAATGAGGGTAAGAACCTCACTTGGAGAGAGAGGGGAAAAGGAGGTTAGTGTGTTGGTGGAAGGAAGGTCTGGTGACCCAGCGGTGAGTAAAGGTGAGTCAGAAAAAGAAGAGCGAATATCATCAACCTTTTTTTCAAAGTGGTTAACAAAGTCGCTTGACAGAAGTGAGGAGGGGGGAGGGGCTTTGGGAGAGTCCAAGAGGGTGAAGAAGATGGAAAATCGTTTTTTGGGAGCAAAGCTTCCCTACAGTTCTCTATCATATAGACCAGTGGTTCCCAACCTTTTTTCCCAAGAGCCCCCCCAAATGACTCCTGTTGGAAGTTGTGCCCCAAAAAATACAATGGGGGCGCGCCCCCCAGCTTGGGAACCACTGATATAGACGGTTTGGCCACACAAGGCCGACAGGGAAACGCAGAAACGATAACGATAACGGGTCCCAAGTGGGTAGATCTGCAGACGCAACGCTCTGGGAGGCCAAACGGCTCTGTGTGTACGCCCAGATACGATCATTTTCTGATAATGATGACGCAATAGCCCCGCCTCTCCCCACCTCTACTGTTCCCCCCCCCCGCGTCATTGCTGATGTGTTTCGCCAACAGCAACAACAACAACTGTGTTCCGAATGTTTCGAGCCAGGTCCCGGTATCTCGTAGGACAGTGCACCCAGCAGGAGCCTCCAGCAGACCCCCCGCATGGTTCCCTCATCCCTTGGAAGAGGCGGAGAGGTGGGTGTTTTTCCTCTGCTGGTGGACTACCGGGGAGAACGTCCTGCTCGGGAGCCAGGCTCAGAGTTAGTGGCAGTGGGTGCGGTGCACCTGCCTTTTACAGCAGGAGCACACGCTCGCCTCGGGGAGGGAGAAAAATAGAAACAGCAGCTGCCGAAACAGCCAGAGCCCTGCATCTCCCCACCTCTGCTGTTGTGTTTCGCCAACAACAACAATGGCAGATCACAGGGTTGCTTTTGTGCTCCAGACGCTACTGACCATGCTACAGATGTTAGTGCAAAATCTACAGCTCCTCTACCACAACCATAAGTAACAAGTGGAAATGGAGAACTACATGAACTACACTTGCTAAATCCACCGCGGGGAATAAACAGAAGGGCAACCATGGCAACCATGCTCGGGGGTCTTATTCGCTGCTTTTGGTGTATTTTGTGGCGGAAGTACAGCGCCACTTACAGGCCCGGCATATGTACTACAGCGTCTCAAGCGGGTCGAGCGGTCTCGTGTGGACGGACCATAGACTGTATATATAAATGGACGTAGGGTCCGGGACGTCACCCATAGGATTCTGCAGAGTTGCCGAGAAGACCTTAGTAGGCATAGTCGGCCACTAACGGCTCGACAGTGACATCAGAGTTCAACCCCTGCCTGCTTCAAATAAGGGCAAAGAGGCGGGACCTCCTGCCACCGAGCTGGAAGTTCCAGAGCTAGCTGAAGCTACCAAGCTAAGCTAACATGCTCCCCATCTGCACACTGCCGTCGCATTTTACGTTTCTAAGGTAAGCGGACATGAAACTATTCAGCAAAACTATAAATAATAATCTAAGTTATTGAGTTTTTAGCATAATACTTCAGAATCTTAAAATCCCTTAACGTTTGTATGCAATTGTGCTAAATTCAACACTGGAATCAAGCAAATATTAATATTTTTGCATGACATTAGTTATTTATATTTTGATATCACTTAATTATACGTTTAATACATTTAAGTCAAGCTAAGTTACTTGTGATGGTAGCTAGTTAGTGCTCTTACCTGTGAGGCTTCCTCCAAACAGCATAATAACCAGACTATATCATTAAAACTCAGTACCAGTTCTAGATCCTTGACTTTAGAAAAACAACTCAAAAGACAAAATGTATTTAAAGACCAATCTTTATTTGAATGTGCCTCTTAACCTGATATATTAGTTATACAGTAATAGTATTGACAATCTAAAAAAACTGAACAACTCAACAGTCAACTTTATATTTCTTATTGTCTAAAGCATTTATTATTTTCATTTTTCCCCTCTCATATTCAGTGTGGACGGATTGAGACAACGTGGTGTCCAGAGAGCTGCTGAGACTTCAGGGAGAAACCTCCGTGTGATGGACGTCCTGTCTGTTGGCCCGGAGAGGACTGAGGGTCTTTCCTCAGCGAGTAGGACCAGGCCTGATGGAGGGGAGCCCATGCTAGGCACAGCTGATACCAACTGCACAGTCTGTCACTTTATTTGACTAAATGTGTTTACTTATACATTTAATAGGTTTACACCTTCTGTTCATATGTGCTTTTTATTTAAAACATTTTTGATTAACTTTTGGTTCACATTTCAATACATTTTATTTGTATTTGCACTTCTTTCGTCCATTATTCTTACTGAAAACGTTAGATTACACATTCACATCTGACTGAAGATTGGCACCATTTATTTGTGACGTTGCAAAGGTACAGTACAAGGCACAGGTGATGTGAAGCTCATAAAGCCAGGCAAATAGAAATAATCAGCTCATGGGGTATAGATGTGGAAATAGCTGCATTCGATCAGCTGACTGTGTTTTCACAATAAAAGTAGTTTCTTAGTGAATGGCGTGTACGGGTCTTAAAATATCATAACATCAGCTTTTAATGTTCCTCTTGGATGTTCTTCTTGACCCTCAGAGAAGGAGAAAATGTCGTGTCTTTCAGGCATGTCCTTTCCTAACAAAAATGACAGGAAACATAAAACATATTATTGCAGAACAAGTGTGTTATTTATGAAAGCGGTGTGTTTGTGTGTTTAGGGGCTGTAGATATAATTATTTTGTAATTGTAATGTTTTTTATTTCAACAGTGAGCTACAAAGACAATCAGATTATGAATGAACAGTATGAAGTTCATCAACATTGAAATATATGTTATTATCAAAATAATATTGAACTGTTATCAAAACATAGAAGCTTGCTCTGTTGTCTCACTGAAAGAATAACTTTTACCACGTTTTTTACAGATAATATTGAGAGATAAATAGTAGCAGTTCTCACTATGTGTTAAATATCTTTGCCTTCAATACATTTAATTAGAAAGCTGACAAAATCGTATTGCTTGTTAACATCTAAATGTAACTTTTTGCATGGAAAAAACCCTCAACTTAACTGATGTGTAGGTGATCTAGTATTTAGTATTGTTTAATGGAACGTATATCAGTGTATTAAAGTCAATACTTCATTAATTTAAACCAATATATTTCTTGATTCTTTGTACACTATGAAAAAAAGAATCTTTGAACCTGTGCTGAAGTTCACTGCTGTGAGGAGTCCAGTTCTGTCTCTCACTCTCTGGTCCAGCCTGTCTGCATCACCTGGACACCTTAAACAAACAAATTAAATATATATGTAAAGTACCATGTGTACAAACAATATACTATAACTGATTCTCTTCTGTTGAACATGTTGGATTGTGTATTGTCCGAGTCAGGGCCCTTTTTATTTTACTGTAACTTTGGAAGTTGTGTTACCAATGCTTACTGTTTATTTGATACCAATTTGGTAATGCAATTAATACAAACAACAAGGTTTGGGTTCGTTCTTCAGATGACTGTGACGTTAACGTGTAAGCTCAATAATGAACTCCAGCTCAACCAACCATATTGTAATATCTAAGTAATCATCTTGAAATATGACATTAATAATTGTAATATACACACATCTTATTGTGAGGTGGATTTCACATACACTACTTCGACATTAGCTTGTTTACATACTTGAGCATAGCCAATTTAAATTAACCTTAGCAATGCATACAGTTCCTACGTACATAATAAAATATCTCTCTAAGTTACAAGGATGAACTTATTTTATCAAACTCAAACAGAAGCCGTTTGTTCTACAGTATTATCCCACTTAACGCTTAACACTTGTCTATTTCGTTTTAACCATACAGTCTATGATTTTAACTTGGAGGCTACGATTAGCATCGTTAGCACCGATGTAGCTACCACTCGCTTACACACTTACCCAAGCCTTAACATTCATTACGTAGCTGATTAAAATCATTAACACATAAATAAGTACTCGATTTTCACTTACCGCAAAACCGCATACATGCACCGTCTGTTTCAACCGCAGAGCGAATCACAATAGTCCGATATATGAGCATGAAGAACAAACAAACACGGCCGGGGTCAAGTTGTGTTCCCTGGATGAGCTGAGCAGGCAGAGTCCCTGTAGCATCACGGAGCAGCTAGCAGAGAGACAAGAAGCTACAAGAAGCTAGCAGCAGCAGTCACTTGACAGAGCCGTCACTCAATGTGACCACGCCCTAATTTATGCAACAACTTTAAGACCTAATATAAATAATAGGGTCGTGTTAGAAAACAATTCACTCACAGATCCATAATCATGAAGGTGGAATCTAACTATATTCATAATAATATATATTGCATCCATGGGTAGAAACATGTTTATTTCTGCTGTAAAGTTGGGCATTTTAACATGAGGGTCTATGGAAATTGCTCCTTTCTGCAGTCAGTCCCTATTGGCCAATAGATGAACTGCAGTGTGTGGCACTTCCGTATTGGCGTCCCGGTGTAGGTACCATATCTGTATAGATATATATAAACACTAGATTACTCACCCGCGCTTATGGCCAATGGAGACCGACGTTGCCACATGGCGGCCATCTTGCCACAGGCAGCTCGCTCATTCATAACATTATGTCTATGGTGCACTAGTGTTTATATATATATATATCTATGGCTCGGGGTACCATATCTGCTCGGGGTCATATCCGTCGCTTACCAATGACGTCACGCCCAATAACGTCACGCGTTATGATTGGCTGTACGGTAATTTACCCAGGGGTGCTCGGGGGCGCTATCTAGAGTATAGCGGCGTTGTCTGATCATTATATTACATTGCATTTAGCTGAGGTTTTTTTCCAAAGCGACTTACAATAAGTGCATTTAACCAACAAGATACAAACTGTGGACAAAAGTGCCCGAGATCAGCCTCTTAATTTACCCAGGGCCTAGTGCTTGGCTTTGGGCATGAAAATTCAGGAAACTCCCCTGAGTATTTTATTAAATATCTGAACTTTGGAGAGGAGTTGGGGGACACACGACACATCAAATCACATCTACAGATCAAGACGAAGCGAATGGAAGTACTCCCATACTCCTAGCGTGTGAAAATGTTTGTGAAAAACGTGTGCAAAGTCTCCTAAAATCCAAAAAATAAGCTCATATTTGAATTCCCCATAAAAATAAATAAAATCATTCAGTAAAAACAAGGCCCCACTGATCATCTACTCTCTGAGACGATTCCAGGGATGCCTAACTTGAGTTTCTAGCACCAGGGAAAGTGGACAAAAGTGCCAGAGATCAGCCTCTTAATTTACCCAGGGCCTAGTGCTTGGATTTGGGCATGAACATTCAGGAAACTCCCCTGAGTATTTTATTAAATATCTGAACTTTGGAGAGGAGTTGGGGGACACACAACACATCAAATCACATATACAGATCAAGACGAAGCGAATGGAAGTACTCCCATACTCCTAGCGTGTGTAAATGTTTGTGAAAAACGTGTGCAAAGTCTTCGAAAACGGAGCAGTGGCTGTGATGGAGCAGTGGCTGTGATGCTAGCTTTGCGGCTAGCGGTTAGTTGTTATTTTTTACGTTTGAATGTTAAAAAATAACAATCGACAGTGTAAACATAATTATGTAAATAACCCAATTTGTGTTCTGTGAAACGGAAAAGGGTTTTACATTGTTTTTGTTACTTTCGTTGCAGTGTCTTAAATGTAATTTAGGTTAACTTCCTGTTTGAAGTTGTTGCTATGGAAACAACATGACGGAGAAAAAAGTAATATCTTCTACATATAATAACGGATAAAGTAAAGAATGAAGTGTAGGCTATGTTTAAATGTTCGGAATTTCACCGTGTATGATGGCCCTCTTGAGTTGCCATACAATATGACGGATATGACGGATGACAGATGCGACGGATATGACCCCGAGCAGATATGGTACCCCGAGCAGATATGGTACCTACACCGGGGTTGCGTTCCGATAATCCAAAAATCAGCTCCTAAATTCTAACCCTATCTCCTATTCCTTGACCTCTGAGTGAAATGTCACAGGGTTAAGGGATAGTGGATAGGAGAATTCAAAACGACTTAGGAGAAGAGACTGCGGTACTTTAGAGAATCCGAATGCACTTTCACTATCCGACGTGTTTATGATGCGCCAGCGGACGTCATGAATGTGCGTCTGCTGCTGTGGGGAAACTATGGAAACTACAGTTTTCTATACAGCGGACTACAATATGGATGTTTAATAAGAACGAGGGACTACTGTAAACTCATCTAGAGACTCTGCACCGTGCTTTGATGCTGTTGCTTTATGCTTTATGAACGGGGACAACAGAGAAACATATTGTAGCGACCCTATATAGGATGCTGAGGGTGTCACTCAGGCATCCCCCGTCTCTCTGCCAATCATAGAGCTGCACAGTGATGCTGGTTGAGGTGCGGGCCTGTGGTTGGGGGAGCAGACGGGGGAGGGCGGGAAGTTGTGACGTAGACACTGTTATATATATGGGTATGTGTAGGAGTTAGTGTTAGTGTGAGGTTGAACCCACAAGCTGTTCCTGAACCTGTGATCATCTGTAAAGACGAAGAGTTATTAAAGCCTAATAACTAGCAGCCTGTTTCCGACTCCCTTTGTGATCGTTACAATATTCTTCATGACCAAAGTTGGAATTGAAATAAAAAAGGAAAGTGAAACTTATGCTCGTCACCCTCTCCCTCCGGACCACATTAATACAAATGATCCCAATACGTATGATTGTATGAAAATATCTTAAAATTAATACAAATGTATTTATTATAAACGTTAGTCCTTAACATCTATCACTGTGTATATCACCATTCAAACATCTTTTAAAAGTTGAACAAACCCCACACAGCTCAGTAAAGACTGTGAGATGTTGACTTTATTTGATCATTTCAGTAAAAACTAACGTTCATGTTTCTCTTTTTGATTATAATACTGATGAACGTTCAGAAAAAAGCACTTTGACAACTTACCACATACGTTTTAAAATGCTTAATAAGCACCGTAACTTTCATGATATCATTTCTCGGTCATAATCGGTTGTTTCCGTGAACGGGCCGACTGTTGTGATGGCAAATGCTGCGGCAGCATTTTCTCCTCTCCTTTCGGTTAGGGAGGTCCAGTGGTTACTAAGCTAAAGGAGGTTATAAAGGAAGTTTGAAACCTCCTTTCCTTTCATTTGGAGAATTGGAACGGCACTTATCATGGCTGCCAGTGACGTATTTCCGGGTCATTTCACTCCGTTAGGAAGGTTCCTAAGCTAAATGGACTATTGGAATGCAACCCCGCTCTTCCCCAGAGTTTGCCGCTTGGGACGGACACGTTTCTGGTGCCAATTGCGTGTGGACGGAATACTTTTTTGATATCGAATTCGGTTCGTTATCGTCTCCATGTGGCTAGGGTCTTAAAATGTGCGGAGGGAGGTGAAGCTTACTGCACGGAGCTATTGTCTGTGGTTTTGGCGGTGGTCTTCACGTTGCTTTGACGCCTGTTGTGGCACATTGAAGGGGCATTGACCAGCTTAGTCTGTTGTTTGTTGTGGAAGATGAGCAAAGTGGAGCCAATTGTGGCTGGTTATAGGTTGGTGGAAAAAGAGTTGAGTACACTTTTTTAAAATAATAACATGTGTGACAGATGTGTTAAATAAGGTGACTGATAATTGTTGTATTTAGAATTGTTTGTTTAATAGGATTTTAGGAACATGTTCAGTGTATTTTGTTGATTTGATTAAGATACAGATATGTGCTGTTTCAATTTGCATTTAAACCATTGTACAAGCATTCATTTGACTCTTGGCCTTTTTGTCAAGATCGGGTCTTTTTGTTTGATGTGAAGGAGATTTCTGGATTATTTGACTGGAACGCTGCCCTCATCTCTGCTGGTGTACTGTGGCAAATTTCAGTCTGGCGAACTACCTATCTTAAAGGAAGAGAACTATTACAGTTACCCACAACGGCGGTTGGACAATAACTTGTGAATCTTTTTCTCTACACAAGTTGAGAGCCAATAACTGATTATTGATTGTTTTGATACTATGTTGAATATGTTATTATAACTATATGTGTATAGAAGTAATGTGATAAGTTTTCTTTCATTTTATCTAAGAGTCTGAAATAAGATTTCAAATACAGAGTCCTGGTTCCCAAAATTAGAATATATAGCTTAGCAACTAAAATTAAATAAAACCATTAATTTATATTAAATAGGGATAATTCAAACATAAGTAATAACACAAAATTACATCAAAATAGTTATAAAATTAGAACCAGGATACTCTCAAATTCAATAACAAGGTAACTGAATATATATGTATATAAAATGTTTATTTGAAAGAAAGAGGGAACAGAGAATAAATATGATATCTTTCTTTACCTTTTCCAAACAACGTCTGCTTTGTGTCTTTTCACTTTTATTGCACAGTATCCATTTTCTCCTGAGCGACCTAGACTTCTGATGTGCTGGTCCACACACTGACATTTCTACACTTATATGAGAGAGGTTTGATTGAAACTGATTCGTATAAATAATTCTGTGCTCAGCATTAACTTTTGGTGCTTGTGTTACATTATCATTTGTTGAAATTACACTAACTAGTTAGCATGACATATCTTTTGTTGTTTTATTGTTTGTTGAAATTATACAAAGATAAATTAAATCACAGTGTTGTTTTGCTGCATTTATGCTAAGTCTAGCCAAGCAGTTGTTGACAACTTATATAAACAATACAAATTTGAGAATGGTATCTCAGTTTTGGCAGAAAGTCAATATATCCTCAAATGTTGTACCACTGCAATACATACGAGTTCAAATGAATATTTAAAGCTGCAACACGCAGGTAACATGTTTTTTGTAACACTGCTCTTCTGCTATACTGGGCATGTTCCCACCATAACATCCAGCGGACTCCCCACCTCCTCCCTTCACCTCCTCTGTATCAGTTTGACCTGGTGGGGTCCAACTGCCCCCACACCTGTACACCATTTCACTCCCACAGTTCCCACTCTGGAAACATGTTGACTGACAGCTGCACTTCAAAGATCTGCTCACTCGTGCTTTCATGGTTATCATCTGTTATGGGAGTTGTATGTTAGAGAGAGGGAGAGAGAGTCTCAGGCAGCCGGTTGTGTTGTGGGGCCAATTTGGATGATTGGCCTTGAAATGCAAGCTGAAACGGGCTTCCCTGTGTTCCTTTAAAGTGACCCGTGCCCGGCAGTGTAATGTAAAATTATCCCTGCCGTGTTTGTGTTGTGTCAGATGTGGTGACTGGCAGAAACTGTTAGTAATTGTCTAAGTACTCCGGTGTGTCAAAGCTGTCCGTCACTCATCCCAACCCCCTCCTCTTAGTTCTGCTTCTTCAGCTTCTCATAATATTTTCACTGAACTGCAGAGGACAAACTACTTTCAGTGATGGAGTTGTCACTTTGGTGCTTTTGCTAGGAAAAATATTTTACCTTGGGAAGAACACACAACCGACTGACATGTGTTCCTGCTTTTTGGAAGAGAAAGAATTAGAGAGGCATACTTGTTCTTTTTTTGTTCTTTGATACTTTTACAAATTCAAGACTATGAGCTTTTCTTGTCATAACTCATTGAAGTCGTAGCTAACCTGAATGTGGCATTATGAAAATACATTCCTGACTAAAATCAACTCTAAAAGAATGGACACGCGTACGTTCTCTCTCATGTGTACACTTAAAATGGAACTATTGACTGAACACCTGAATAGTACAGAATCATGAAAGACTGAAGCTGTGTTTCAGTTTAGTTTCTCTGCTTGGAAATGATTTAAACACATAAAACCAGCTTAGTTTTCACACAGCATTCACACATAACACATTAAAGCTCTGCAGTGTAAAACAAGAACCTTAGGTGTTTTGAATAATGTCCGTGAAGTGTAAATTGTTATGGTTATTAATCCTGCTAATCATGGGTTTATTTAGGGGGACAGAGTTTATTTTTAAGCTTCTAGGGCACACTAGCACTCGTGCATTTCCAAAGGTGATTACCGGCTCTGGAGGAATATACATTGAAAAACCCTAGTTTAAATATTTACTTTTCACAGCATATTTTTAGCGCTTTGATAATTAATTAAACCATGTGTCAACTGTTAGAGTCATATTGCTTCTTCTTAAAGTAAGCAGCTTCACTATATCTGTGTTAGAATTAGATTTTTTCAGTTTTAATTTTCTTTGAACATTTTATTTAATGATCCACCTTTTTACCCCAAATCAGAGATGTATCATTTCTGTTTCGCTATTCAGTTATGTTGGAAAACAGAGGAATCTTTTGTTTAATAATTGTAGGTATAATGATTGTGTCAGTAATCAGCCATTAACGTGTGTAGTGATAGCAGAATACTTAAATTGCAATTACAATTATCCAATCATCTTCACCATGGTGGTGAGTGGTACAAATTTAGCGCTTTCAAGTTAAATCTTGCTGATTTCTTTCTTCATACTAGAGCTGTGCACTAAGTGCTTCTTAATGTGACCTTTTGAACTGCAATTCCCAGAGACCACTTGTCAATCAAACAAAGTCACACAGGCTAACGTTAAGCGCTAGCTGTTGAGTCAGAAAACGCCTCAAACATTGACCGTCTGCCTGATAAACTATAACCAATGTTTTTCATTCATTCACCTTTTTTTGTTGTTGATAAAGTCATCTTTGTAAAGTATGTAATAAGTGTTTTGATAATGATGAAATGTTTCAAGAATTTGCTCAACATGCTTCTGTTTCTGGTGTCACGTTTCCTCAGTTCTTCATGTTAGTGGATATCGATGCTATTTTAAATCTGTAACGTTTTCCTTTTTTATTCTTTACAAACTTGTTTGAAAGCAAAACAAATGTAAATTTGAGGTGACGATAAGCTGATTTATCAGTGTTATATAAATCAGAAATAGAGGCATATTTAATTCATAAGAACATTTATGGTTTTATTTGTTTAATGTTATCTGGTCTATTGCTTCCTACTGCTGTCAAATGCCAACATCATTTTTAAAACCTGTGAGTTAATGGGCAGTCTGCTCTGTGCTTTTTATCCCATGCTGCCGGAGAGCTGAGGACTCAGGATGAAGGGCCGAGGTGAAGTCATGGCATGTTAACCCCCCCCCTTCCTGTCCAAACACACCTTCTACACCTTCCTCTGGGGAGGAGAAAAATCATTCGTTATTTTAAATGGGTGTCAAATATGTTTTCCAAATCTACTAAAAGGTTATCGTTGTTACACACGGACAAGTGCTTATATCTGAATCAATGTTAACTTTGTTACTAGGGAAATTTACTGCCTTGCCGGCCGTCCACGTTGCACAAACTTAATCGGCATGTTTTCACAAAATGCAGCTCGAGGGTGATTTATAAGGCTGAGGTGACTGACTGCTCTTTGATAGAGCCGGAGAAAAACACATATCCAAGAGGTGCGATGAAGGCATAAATAACTCTCTGTATTTTCATTTGAATGTCTGACACATGAAGATTATGTATTGTTGGTGTGAGAACAGCAGGGGTTGTGGGGAATTAGGGGTGTGTAGTGGCAAATGTGGTGATATGAATGAATTACATGACTCTGCAGACAACCTCTGGTGGTTTACACTGCCAGAAAGTTATTTAGCCCCCCTCAGACCACATCCTACCTCCTAGTTTCTCCTGACCTGACACGGCAGAGATCTCGCCCTTCTTACACTAATCGTTGTTTGATGAAATTATGGGTAAAATTCATAATCTGTTGAAAAAGGGTGAGAGGAAGAAAAAGAGACGGCCAAAGGCAAATAAAGCGCGTGAGCACTGCTGTTCCTCCTGTGCACAGGCGTCACTATTTGTCTTGGGCAAGTTAGCTTTATCTAATAAAGTGTCTTTGTATTAAGATGGATACTTCAAACACTCTTTTGTCTCTAGAATCACAGAGGAGGAAGGCAGAACTCACACATTCCTCGCTCAATTTATTATTAATAAGTACATCAGTGGGAGAAAGATATCCCGGGGACCAAAACACCCGCTGAGCGCAACATTCATCAAACGTAAACGAATATCACAATACACAGGATACAGAGGCTCCAATAACAGATAATTGATGAGAAAGGTCTTTCGGTGCACTAGATCACTGCTGATGGTTATCATTATATAACATAATTTCATAGTTTTACACCGAATGATAAACCGTTTGTTGAAGGGAGCTACATTTTTGTTGCCTTCTGTATGCAATTAAGTGGTTTGTTTTGGGGAGGGGGGGTCATTCTGTGCTCTCGTGATTAAACTGTGGTTTGCAGCATAACTGCATCCACTCAATACTTCTGTTTTCTCACAAGACCTTGATCTACTGCAACCGCAACAATTACCCTTCTGACAGGATAACAAAACACAAACACAAGCAACACGATCACATCCAAGGTTTCTTTTTTAAATAAAATAATAAATAATCTTTTCATCTTGTGCAGAATGAGGCTTTGAATCTTTTTTCTTCTTCTTAAGATGCTGAATTTAATCTCAGTTGTAATTTGATGAAAGATGCAAAAAATCAGAAGATAATTTAGGGAGATGTTTTTGTTAATATCCCAACTCTTATTTGTAAATGATAATGAGGCTCTATTCTGGAAGACCCTCACAACAGGAAAGAAGGATTTCAGATGACAGATGGGGCTGGTTGTTAGACTATCATAAAATACCACTCCCCACCCTGCTGCACAACCTGTGCTCCGGTGTTGGGTTTCCCACAGCTACCAGCAGCACCGACACATGTAGCTATAGGTCTCGTGTCTGAGGGCAAGAATTAAATCAATAAAACTCGCCCCTCGACAAGATATACCATGTTACAGCAGAGACACTGAGAGACGGGGTGGACCATCTGTTCCTTTCTCTCCCCTCTCCCCCTGTCACATGTCAATCTGGGCCGCTAATGTCCAATATATTGGGTTATCATTCATATAGTTTAAAGCACCTTCTCTGGCTTTATGTAATGAAGCTGTAACTCGATTGGTTTTGGTTTACTGTCCCCGGTGCCTGCTCTCAAATCAGCTTGCATCTGTCTCCCTCCCCTCAGGGACCAGTGGAGCGCGGTGGAGCGGTTGTCACTTTTGCAGGCGACGCAACACTAGAAAAGCACTTCATTAGCAAACCGCCTTTATGCTTAATCAAGAAAGCAAGTGGCTGTTTGGTTTGGTTTAATTTTGTCAATTTTACTTCCCTAAGCCACCTTTTAAATGTGGCACCTTCTCAAATAGGATCTAAGTGCTTTGCAGTCTCAAATTGGTGGCAGGTGGAGGATTAAAAATAAAAAAGACAATTCAAAGCCACATTTGATGACTCGACCTATTACGCCTTTGAGGACACTTGCCCTATAAGAGCCTCTGTACAATCAGGGCTGCTTTTGTGCTGGATACAGAAGTCATTTGGTAGGAAACCTTCAAGTGCTTTAGAATAATCCACCCACATAATGAGAGCATCATTAGTCACGTCCCTACATTATTTGTTGAATCTCAGGAGGTGTTGAGCTTGTTGTTGTTGCTTTATCAAACACTATTTTTTGCCTTAAATGTCATATTACATAGTTTGGGTTTACAAGGGGAATGTCATTCATTTTTTTATAAGGTGTAAGTAGTTTTTTGACGTCTCTAAATTTGTGACATTCACTATAAAATTCTGAAAATGAAGAATATCTTTCCTGGTTTATGAGCTGAGAAGTACATTCTATAATAATACTGTACTTGAGGGATGTTTTTGAAACCTAATCTGTCATGTAACTGAAAGAAAAATGGAGAACATCGTTATGACCTGTGTGCATGTATTTAATCTCCGCACAACCACACAAGTGTTTCAGCTCATTGGGGCAATTCATCACGCAGGGGTAAGATAAGGTTGTCTATTGTTTCAGTGGTCTGCATGAATTCTCCTCTCATAAGGATATGAATACTTCCCCATCTGTTTGGTGTTAGCTTTCAAACCGCACTTAGCTACAAACCCACAGCCATGCGAGACATCTACTGTTTAATTAAAAAAAGAAAGGAGAAAGTCAGAATAAAATTATACCGCCATAAAAGACTCTTGCCAACAATAAGATTATCGTTTGACACGCAGCGTGTCAAAAAAACAAAACAGCTTCATATCACAGTGAAGAGAACCGACCTTTGAAGAATGTCTGTGCTCCTGTGTGTGTGTGTCGGTGTGTGTTGAACCGCTAATTTTAAAGCTTCAAAGATTGCTTTTAGGAAACCACAAAAGAATAACCTCTGACATCCAAACAAACAAACATAAGCCACATTTAAATAGCACAAGTTGGAAAAGTCTAAAAGCTCATTTCTTTGGTGTGTGTGTGATGTACTATACGTGTGTGTGTCATAAAGAGCAGGGACATGTCTATTATGTGCAGTTTGATTAAAGCATGATGGCTGGTGTCCAATCTGCTTTCCAGGGGAGCGCTGTGACAGCCAGCAGCGCGTCTACCTGCTGCCTGCTCTGCGTGTTAGGTGATTTACGGCTGACTCCCTCCGTTTATGTACTGCCGTATTTTCATTTCTACCCCGCTGAGTGCCAGGTTCAGAACTCCTGAAGAAATATTATGCTTTGCTGACAAAATACAGTGACAGCCATCTCCCAGCCTTAAAAGAGTGCATGAGTGTTTAACAGTACGAGAGCCTGGGAGACAAGGCGAGGTTGAAGGCATCTGTAAGCACGCGGCCCATTGAAACAACCATTTGATCTAAACCATCACTGATTGGGTGGAATGATGTTTATAGCCGAGTTAGAATCTACTTTCAATTAAAAAAATGACACAGGGGGGAAAGGGGAGGTCTGTAAAACAGACGGTAAAATGTATTGAACAACTTTTACTAGGGTCTTGTCTGAGAAACATGTGGCGCACAAATGAAATGTTTGTTTCGACAGACGGGTTCGCCTGCAGACGAGCAGGTAACTTGACGCCAGGGACTTTTTCATTAACCCAGAGTTCAAACCCTGCTGCTGTTTCAGGCTTTTGTGGGGAAGCAACAATTTGATGTAAACGGATGAATATAAATACCACTGTTGTTCAAGCGCCGCCATGCTTCCTATTCATTCCAGCCTGTTTTCTCCTTTACAAGAACTACTCTGAGCTGTAATGAGGTGTTGTAGCGTCCCGAGGCGTTTTCATTTGCCGCATTATTATTTCAAAAGCTTCGACAACAGCGACGTCTCTGATGTAATTCTCATGCATATGGAAGGTGTTCCAGTGACATGATATCCTGGTGTTCAGGAGAAGGCGACCCTCTCACACACAAAAAAAAAAAGAGTGATCACAAATCTAATGAGGCAAACGAGTGTTGGGAGCAGTCGGGGCCCGGATCAGATGGACATGCTGTTGTCTGTAATTAGCCCCTAGCTACATTGCTTGTTTTTATTTAGAACCAGCACCAGTTCATATGAATCTGACGCTATAAAAAAAAGCCACCCCCCTCCCTGCATCTGAGACCGACTATAAATAAAGATTGTCATTGTAACCTAATCAAATTATGAGGCGTATTTTGGTTAGGTTGTCAGTTGTCTAACGCTCTCCCTCTCTTTCCCTCTCCCTCTCTTACTGAGCAGACGAGCCGAAGCAAAGTGAATCCCCTGAGGTCCTCTCATCTCTCTTCAGGAGCTGCCGACTCTCTTTTCTTTATGGCACACCCAGAAGGATTAAGCACAAATGGCATTCACATGATTTCAATAAGCTCAGGGAGACAAGAACCAGCCTTTCAGCACATTAGCTTTTTCGCTGCTGAGGACACAAAGCAGACACCGAGCAACTGCAGGGGGAAGAAAGAAAGAAAAAAGAACACAGTTAATAATGATCATAATAATGGACCAGTCTGGCACTGTTGAAATGGAAATCCACAGTCCCAAAAATGGACCCCTAAGTTGTGATGTCATCAATAATGGCCCCGATTGGGTTAGACGTTAACCTGAGGTGACACTGTCGTAAAAAGTGACCCCGCGTGTCAAAAAGCCAGACTCCCGGCCTTTCAGAAAAGCAATGAAAAGTGTTAGCTGGACAAAGTCAATATATGTGACAGATTGCAAGGTTTTGTTTAAAGCAACAATTTAAAAAAGAAAAAGTGTCCTTGCTACAAATATTCAAACACATGATGGACACTTGTATAACTCAGAATAATTACTTTTATTTATATTTGTTTGTGTTTTTTGTCTGCACACCACTCTAAACCAGGCCTAGGATTGCAGTTAAGATTAAATAAAGATGCAACAATAGGTATTAGCAATGGATCAAATGAATGTGTACTACGGAAGGGATAGCTCACAAAAAAAAAGACTACTTTTTGTAAACAAACTGTACACTCCCTGCCAGACACTTAAAGTGCACCTATCATGCTATTTTTAGGCAATAGCATAGGTCTCAGATATATAAAATATATAAAATACATGTTTTGCTCAAAATACCAAACAGATCACCCATTCTATTTCACTTCCTGTTTCAAAAGTGCTGATTTTGGGTATATAGCTTTAAAAAAGAAAAAAAGAAAGGAGGGGGCTGAGCTCATGCGGGACCCGGCAGCTACTGTCTAAACTAAATACTGCTGTGATGAAACGCCATATCATGGATTATCAAGGATTATCTCTGAAACAGTCTGGAGCTCAAAGGCTTTCTCTCTTGCCGGTTATACCACAATGCAAGTTCCTTTTTATTTCCTGCTTCTTCACACACATGCTCTGTGCAGTACAGGTTAGCTCTGAGTGTTAGCGATGCTAATGTAAACACAGACCATATGTGACCAGAGGCCTGTACTACGAAGCAGGATTTTCGCTTAGCCGGCTAACTTCAGGGAAAACTCGGGGTTTCCGGTCCTACAAAGCTGGTTCTCTTTTTAGCGGGCTAGATCTCCATGGTAACTTATGCTGTGCGGCTAACCTGGGGGGTATACTACGAATCTAGTTCAACCTATCCTGGATATGTTTTGAGCTATCCGGTTGACTTAATCCAAAACAAAGCCGCTCTCGCTAAACTGTCCTACAACGCTGGCGATCAACTCGTTCGCTCAAGCCAGCCGTTTCCTATCTAGTTAGGTGCGCGTTCACATAAAAGGGGTGGTATCTGGAGCATTCGACCAATCACAAACATGGAGAAGCGTACTGACAGCGCAGCGTCTTACTTCCTGAATGAAAAGTCAACTAGCCTATAATATTAGTCAAATATGAAGAAGTTAAACTTTAAACATCCATGACTTAAAAACTTTATCCAGGATCAAAGCCACATAGCTGCACCTGCAAGGTGAATACAGCTGGTAAAAGAAAAAGTGTTTGAATGCGTACATTAACAGGTTTATGATATCACTGCCCCGTCCAAGACACGATCTGACTTTAAATAGATTTGACTCTAGTGTTTCGTCAACTTAATGTGTTGCTTAAAATAATACTTCTGCATACAGTATGTGACACTGTAAGCGTTGCACGGCCAGATACGGCTCAATAAGCTGACTCAGATAAGGAAATATATGATACATTATGATGTAATATGAATGATAATGGGACACATTGACGTCTGCACTCACAGTGCCGCGGACTGTAGGCTACGTAATGTTACTTTGATCCGGTTACTTATGTTGTGGCAGATATTTAAGTAAGCTTTCTTAACGCTAATGTTATAATAGTCAGATTGCTCTGAAGATGGGAGGTGATATTCTATTCCTTTTCACGTTCACAGTCGGTGATTTTGGCCGGCCGTCTTTCCTGTATTTCCTCCGCACACTGAGCTCTGATTGGTCAGCAGGCGTGGTGCTTTCGCTGAGTTGATCTCTTATCCTGGAACCTATCCTGCTTCAGAGCACAGACTAGGTTCCAGGATAAATCACCATGGAGATCTAGCCCGCTAAAAAGTGAACCAGCTTCGTAGTACCGGAAATCCCAGAAGTTATCTTGCTAAACAAAAATCCTGCTTCGTAGTATACCCCCCTGGTCCGGAGCAGGTTAGGTTGCAGGCTAAGAGCTCAACTCAGTGAAAGCACTGCCTGCTGACCAATCAGAGCTCAGTGTGCGGAGTTTAAAGCGATCAAGTCATATTATAGGAGAAAGGAAATACAGAAAAACTGCCGTTGCAGGAAAGACGGCCGGCAAAAATCACCGACTGTGTGAACGTAAACATTAAAGAATATCACCTCCCATCTTCAGAGCAATCTGACTATTATAACATTAGCGTTAAGAAAGCTTACTTAAATATCTGCCACAACATAAGTAACCGTCAAATGTAAGTAAAATGACAGATCGTGTCTTAGACGGGGCAGTGATATCATAAACCTGTTAATGTACACATTCAAACACCTTTTCTTTTACCAGCTGTATTCACCTTGCAGCTGCAGCTATGTGGCTTTTATCCTGGATAAAGTGTTTAAGTCATGGATGTTTAAAGTTTAACTTCTTCATGTCTAATATTATAGTTGACTTTTCATTCAGGAAGTATGACGTGCTGCGCTGTCAGTACGCTTCTCCATGTTTGTGATTGGTCGAATGCTCCAAATACCACCCCTTTCATGTGAACGCGCACCTAACTAGATAGGACACGGCTGGCTTGAGCAATCCACTTGATAAATTATCAAAATACTACGGAGGGAAGATATGTTCGTTTGGATTACTGGTCTGGGGGAAGCTTGCGAGTGTGTGTGTGTGTGTAGTATACGTGTGTGTGTTTGTGTATTTTTGCGTTTGTGTGTATTCTCACGAGAAACACCGGCTGTTGTTATGCCTGCTGTGACGTGAAGTTACTCCGTTCTCCGCTTGTAATTATGCCGTTACAAGCTTCAAAGTTGTATTTATCATCTGAATTTGCCGAAACAAGTTTAATATTCCGAAAGCTAAGACTTTGTTTATTTTAAATCAGATGAAAACAAACTGTAACGGACCCTGCCGTGTTATCTATGATTACTATACGCCTTACATTCATAATTTCCGCCGGAGGAAGGGGGGCGGCGCTGCGGAACAGCAGAGTGGCGAGTGAGAGCTGTCATCTTCCCTTTACAAGCTTCAAAGCTGTATTTATCATCTGAATTTGCCGAAACAAGTTTCATATTCTGAAAGCCAACACTTTGTTTATTTAAAATCAAACAAAACACCCGAACCCCGAAAAACTATTTTTTTACGCAAATCCATGTTTATTTTGAAATGAGCCGTTGCGACTTCCGACTGATTTCGATAGAGCGGGTCACATATTACGTCCAAAACAGTCGGGCATTGTTTCTGATAGCAACTTTCTGATAGTGCCCACGGGTCCACATTTCCGATATTACGTCATATCGGACGCAAATCTGGATCAGCTCCGTTATAGCCCCGTTTCTAGAGATTTGGGTACGGAGGAAAGAGGACGCTGCGTGAGTTCCCTGACTCACCGGGGACACATGTTTATGTATGAAAGACATCAAAAAGTGCATTTTGCATGATAGGTCCCCTTTAAGAGAAGAGAGAGAAACATAGAGGCCATCTGGTGAAGGAAGAGAATCTAGAACCCAAATACATTTCCCTCAAGTGACCAGAGAAAAAAAGGATTATTATATTGTTCCTTGTCTGCCCAGTGTGTTAAAAGGCAACTGATCTTAATTATGTTTGTTCAATTTGTACCCAAAGTGTAAAGATATCCTCTTAAGTTACATATAAATTAAGTAATTTTTCATGGTAAACAAGATAAGACAGACTTGTCGTTTAAGACTGTGTTCAAAGATTGATTCCAACCTTTTGAGTCTTTCTGTTACATAATTAAACCTAATATCAAAAGTTACGCTCAGAGGGAACACATCCTTGTCACCTCATTAGAGCAATTTCAACTGTTATCTTGTCAATATGGCCTCCCAATTTGCAACCTCGTGTCTATTCTGCTTTTTCTTTTTCTCATTTTGCTTTAGCTTGATGTCCTTTTTTTGCTGTCATGTTCTCCTTTTCAACCTCTTTCTTTCTCCCCTGTGAATGTGACTAATCATCTAGCTTGGTGAAGGTAGAATGGCACTAGGTCTCCTCCTTCCTTCCATCCTTGCCTCCCTCCCTCACCCCCTCCCTCCACGCGCTCCACTCCTGCACTGTCAGTAATTTTTCATCGCCCTTGTTGGGGCCGTTTTATGCATTGTTTCCCTGATGCAGTGATTGATGTCAGGGGCTGGTAATCTGGGGGAATGAGAGGCTAGATGGTGGCCGCCAAGTCCCCTCTGTCTCTGACACGTGTCGGCTGAGCGCTGTGCCGCGCTGGGACCCCCGTTTGGCCGCGGCCACTGCTGAGGCTGCTCACTTTGCTCACTCAGCCAGCCCTCATTTCCATTTCAATCTCAACCTCATGAATGCAAAAACTCTGGCCGAAAATTAATAACACCTCGCAGGGGAAAAGTGGGCGCAGAGGAGAAGGATGGAAAGACACAGGGAGATGGAGAGGAGAGTAAGAAAGAGAATGTGAGCTGGGGTCTTTTTCACCCCTTTTGTTCCTCCAAAAGTGCCCCTTATTTTATTCCCCTCTCTCTTTCACCAGGATCCTCCAATGAATGGCATTACAGACAATGCCATATCCAGAGTGACACAAATTTATTTCGGTTGCAGTGCCATAGTGTATTTCCACAGAACCAGGGGCGATTTGTCAGGGGACAATTTGGTTTCCATAAAGGATTTAAATGGTTTCTGTGGAGATAGTGGGGTGAAATTTAATTTGTTTCTCATTTGCTACAGCAGGTATGAAAAGGAGAAAAATTGGACGGCTGATGGGCAAAAAATTGGTGCTGTCCCTCTGCTGTATCCCCAAAGGACCAAAGCCCTGCATCATATAGATTGAGTTCGACCCCCCCAACCACAAGCCAAGCCAACACGCACACACAGACACACACTCATGCACACACACACGCCTGCCTCCAGCCTGGAGAGAGCTGTAACCTTAAACCAACTTAAACAGTAACCTTTGGGGAGGCTGCCAATCACTCCTAAAACAACGTTTCCATCGATCGGCCTGTCTGCGTGATTTATGGCCTCATTTTACACTAATTGAGAATTAGAGGGCGGATTAGTGGGCCTCAACACTTCGGCCTGATATGCACTCTGAGCAGTGTAATCTGTCACGCCGGGATGTCCGACACTCTCTTACTCACAAAGGAGAGGAGGGAGGAGAGGGAGGGGGGGTCCCATCTAATTGAATTTTCAGATAACGTGGAAATTAATTTGACACCGGCGAAATTTGACTACAGCTCTGGTGCTGTGCTCTCTTGCTCCCCCGTTGTGAAATGTGTGTTTCTTCTCTCCCTTTCTCTCTCTGTTTCTGCTGTGGCCGGAGAACGTTATTGATCCAAATCCCTGCTGTAGAGGGCTGACTGAGGCATGGGATCCCTAAATCATATTTGTGCTCATATTAGGGCAGTTCATCTGCTACTATCGTCGGCCAGATAATGAATATTACCTTTCATTTTGTTTGACTGCGTTCAGATTATCTTTTCTTCCCCTTTCTTTCTTCTCGTGCAGGGGAATCTCCTTTTCCCGGGGCTGGCGAATGCATGCAGGCGAATGCCCAGAGTCAACAGTTGGAATTGAATTAGGGTCCCGGCTCGCCAGGTCCATTGTCTGGGTAATTTGTCGTATAAGTGGCAAAATGAAAGCACTCTCCGCACGGTTCTCCGAGCACCTGCTGTTGTGTCACTCATCACTGCAGATATACAGAGCGCGAGACGGGAGAGAGAGCAAGTGTTTCCAATGCTATCAAAGATCACATGTTAAATTGCTTTGCCATAATCAACTCAGATGTCATCGCAGTGCCTTTTTGTCATGGATTTATAATGACATCAAAATAATCAACAGCTGTAAAGGGGAATCACTTTAGTTTGAAAGATCTGTAATAATGCGTGTGTTAGACTTTATGCCTGTTAAAGCTTTTTCCCATGACAAAGTGTCCCAGCTTTCATGAGCAAATGAAGGCATTTGATAGCACAATCTGAAAAGTACAGTACTATCAGCAAATTGTGCTGATTTTGCAAAATGGCCTCAAAGTAGTTTTATATAATTGGACTCTCTTTTTCTCTTTTATTTATTAACAATTACATTTTGAAGTTGCAGGAAGGTGAGGCTAATGCTTTTTGCTTTACATATTGCTACCTGAAGCCATTATATCAATATATATTTGTATTCTTTATATGTGTTGCTGATGAAATCTTGATCTGCAACAAAACATTTATGTAAAAAAGTGTAATATTGTAGGTATTGAAAGTATGTAGTTACTTTCCACCACTGGTAATTAAGCGCGAACAAATAAAACGCTCTAACCGTTTTATCTCCACAGTACACAAGAAACCTTTTCTTTTTTGTAGCTCGCATTGTGTGGGAGTTAAGTTTGCACGAAGGCTCTTTAGCAGGCTAAGAGATGCATTTATCTGCGTAATGAACTTTGGACGCTTACTAACTTAATCCCAGTAATGCCTGCGAGAGTCAATTAGCGCAACTAGATTCAGTGCGGTATTTATCTGATAGAGCAGACCCGGGCAACTACACACAGCAGAACACACACACTGTATTGACCATCTTCATCTTATCTTTCGGCTAATGGGACCACGGGGCCCATCATCAGCTCCACTCTAAAATACTGCGTTAGGTTTTTTGAAAAGCCTGTGGGGAGTTTGTAAATTGAGCAGCTGTTGATTTGCAGCACTAACAACTCTTTTAAGGAGTTGATTCTTCCCCCCCTGATCATTTGAGATTGTGATATATTAAGCATGTTAACCTGGGTTCCCCTCAATCAATGCTTGCTGGATATTATCAGTGCAGCACACAGGTGACAGCATATTACAAGACCTGTAACAGATACCTCTGGGATCTTCATCTCCCCTATGACAAGGTCTACTATCTGGAGCAGGAGTCTGTATAGAGAATAATAAATGACAGGATGTGATAAGACGAGGCTGTTAGCAGGCACGGTCATGGTCTACATTGCCCTTCTTGTCTCTCCAGGGACGGGTGCATAAACGTGTGTCTTTGTGCATGCATGAGTGTGTGTGTGTGTGTGTGTGTGTGTGTGTGTGTGTGTGTGTGTGTGTGTGTGTGTGTGTGTGCTCCAGCTGTGCATTCACACAGACCTGCTTAACTTTTGCAACAGCGTCAGTGGTGGCCATTGTCTTGTAGCAGGCGGCACGCAGTGGGTTACAAAGGTCTCTATCTGCCTGCTACCTCATTTCTTATTCAGACCCACAGGGACGGAGGGCGAGGAGGGTGGGGGGGAGGAGGGAGGGGAGGGGGAGGAGGAGCGGGGGGGATAACTGAGAGGCTGATGGAGACTAGGTGACAGGTTGGAATGGGCCATCAATAGATCCATCAGGCGGGTAATTTGGAGCGCGCTTAACATACATCAGTGGAGTCGTAGGAGCTGGTATCTGTCTTGTCGTGGAATCACAGTAAATAACAGTTAAAGATGGTGTCAGGGATGACCCGGCTGACCCCACACACACACACACACACACACACACACACACACACACACACACACACACACACACACACACACACACACACACACACACACACACACACACACACACACACACACACACACACACACACACACACACACACACGCCACTGAAAAAGAGCAGCAGTGGAGCTTGCACAGATGGGAGGGGATTAACACATAGATTAACAACATTTACATTCGCACATGCACGCGTGCAGTCACACACAGACACATTCGAAATTGCCAAAATAAAAAAAACTCAGTCTTTTAGCCTTTTCTTAAACGTATGGGTACTTCATTTTCAAGTGCCAATGAAGTCAAATAACCCCTAATCTATAGTAATGACATGTCTTTTCTTTTTTAACTAAGAAGAGGCAATCAAGCAGCTTTCTGAACTAAAATCAATCTTCTGGAATGATGAAAAAGAAAGAAAAGAGAATTCATATTATTAATACAATTAGATTTTTTGACTTATTAAAATACATATTTCTTTCGGATTAAAGCATTTGTCATCAAGATGAACTTGTCCTGCGAAGACATACTTCATACTATTACAACAGCTGGTGGACATAAGGATATACCGTTACACTTTACTTTCACAATCTTATAAAGGCAATACACATTCAGTCAGTCCATTGCATTTTCGAAATTATATGACAAGCAATATCTTAAACAAAGAACAAAACTGCTCATAAGTGAATTGACAAATAGGCTGAAGCATCTTTCATTGACAGACACTCTGAGAAAACAAATGCTGCAGGTGCTTTGAAAGCTGTGTAGCACCAGAGGGCAGGCAGATGAGCCTAACCCCCCCACAGATGTGTGTCTCTTTGTGTGAACTACAGAGTGTGTGTGTGTGCTAACAGCAGAGCATGGGACTATAAAAGTGAAGCACCTGAGGCTAACTGTTGTTCCTGCCACTCATTGCTCCCCATAACCTATTGAACACACACCAGTCTTAAAGGTGTCAACTCACATTCAGATAATGCAGTGAAGCTCGATGACAGCAAATCATCAAACTCATTACAAATATTTCCGGCAATTGATCTCTTTTATGGGCATTTTTAACATTATTAATAATGGTGGTTATATTCAAGATACTGGGCCTTATAATCTATATGGGGCACAGTTTTGGAGTTGGGAATTATGTTACCGTTTGGTGGCATTCCAATTTATTGAACTTGACAACAAAAACTTTGTACATGCAAGAGAAACAACAATGTCACTAGGTCATTGTGATGAAAACCAAATACTGCATGTTATTATCTTTTGCATTGCCTTTGATATGAGATGCTCGAGGTATATGACTCGCAGAGAGAGAATGCTTTTGCTTATGAACATTTCAAAGTGGAGCAGTTTTCTATCCACACCAAAAGTTATATTGCATTTTCATTGAAATAATCAATGAAAGAAGCATAATCTTAGGCCGTAATTCAAAAATCTATGTTGACAAACCGTGTTAATTTTTCATGCATTCCTAAACACAAGTGCTTTGAAAGTGTGCTTGGATACAGTACTTTAGAAAATGGATGTATTTACATTTACTGAATGTTAGACGTCATCTAATGGCCAGACAGGGAGCAACAGAAGATAGAAAAGTTTAGTAACCCAACAGATCCTAAGTCAATAAAGTAGAGCCATGGTTTTCACCAACTTCCTGTAGTTTTTAAATGAACACACATAATATGCACACTGACACAGAGCAACACAAAGCAGAACCAAGATGCTGACCTGTTGCTTCATCTAATTGAGCTTGTTACAGTCCTCTTGGCCCCGCTTTAATTAAACCCAATTAGCTAGTCAAGGTCCCACGTACACTAATACTGTTACACAATTTGGCCTCTGCTTTTAGCTTTAAGTGTGTGTAGCTACCTTAATCAAAATGGTCAGTCAAAATGAAACTACAGCTTGAGTAATTACATTTAATTAGATCTTGTCACTTCTTATGCTGCCTGCGTTTTGATCCTCGTTGAGTGCTGGCTGCCTCTGCATCGTACCGAGCTTTATTACAGTACGTGACCTCAACCTTGCCGGGGCCAAAGACCCGATAAAACCTGAAAACTCTTTTAACCCCTATCATCAGATAAGTGTAAAGAAACAGCTCTAATTTGGTGTAAAATCATCAGTATTTCTAGATTATATCGGGAAACACTCCTGTATGATCCTTCACTGGGAGGACTCTGGAGCAGTTGAACACAGGTTACAATAAATCCATAAAAAACAACTCCTACAATTAATGGGAGAAATGTAGTAGTTGTTGGTTGTATAATGGGCAATTATAACTGCAGGGATAATAGCATGCTCTACCAGTTGACTCTTTGTGAGATGCACTTTGGCTGTGAGTGGGTGGTTAAAACATGCTTACAGAAAGTACCTCCTTTTTATTTTTGAACAAATCTGGTGAATCTGAAGGACAATTGTAGTGTTTATACATTGTTGTTTTTCTGATGTCTGTACTGGAGGATGATTGCCTGTTATATGATATTAAACACCAAAGCCAGATTACTTTGTTTGTTTTTTAAGCACATTTCAGAAATACAGTTCCACTTGACTATTTCCTCGCAAAACTCAATGATTTGATGGGTCATGAAGGAGATAACGACTGCTGATGTCTCCCTATATTGTGCTTAACGCAGAGATACAGCAAGCCAAAGGTGGAATAGCTTTCCCCGAGCGCTACCTTCCTGGCCAGGTGTTTGTGTTGCCAGAGGAATGAAAACCCTAAATGAAGTGGTCAGGATGGGCTTGGCAGCATTGGGGTGACCTCTCAACCTCCAGACTTGAGAGAATATGGAAGAATTCAACATGCAGCCATGCCACCTAAGGCTGGAGCGGCAAATCTTTATTCACTGAGAGCTGCTTGCTGCTAAAGCACATTCCCTTTCAATCCATTAGAGCTCACCGTCCCCTTCCCCTTCATCACACAGTGCACCCCTTAATTTGACAATGACAAAGAGCCACTTGCAGATTTTAAATTTCATAATTTTAATCTGTCAAGTCTGACATTTAATTAGTGGCTTCCTAACCTGTGTCTGCCTCGCTCTCTGAAGGGCACCGTTTGTTCTGAGAGCGCTGCGAAATCTCTCTGCGGAGGAGAAGAGAGAGTGGATTAATATATATGTACAGTACCAGCTGCTGCAAAGACAATACACAGAGAGCGAGGCCATTAGGGCCTAATGCAGACAGATGAGGTTAATAATATTTGGGAAGTGTTGCTCTATTAAACAGAGCACTGATTAAGACCTGAGTGGGATCCCCCTTCATCAGGCGCTGATTGGGACCCGCGCTGCCTTTTGTTCTCCGGCTCCCAGAAAGAGGAGAGAGGGACAGAGTAGCAGTGGAAGAAAGGACAGGAACAATGTTGGCCGACTTTGCGTTGCAGCTGACAATGAGGAAGGGCTTAATGAGAATCTTTACAGACCTGGACGGGGGTTTATAGACGTCCAGCGCCCACGGATAACTTCATTACAACCACCGAGCAAACAGATGGAGCCAGCTTTGGGAATCTTTCAGTTCTCTCTCTGAAGGAAGAGCTCCGTGATTGCTTTTAGTTCACACTTGATTTCTTTTCTTAGTCACTGGGTATAATGTCACCAGACTGACCTCATTAATGTATTTCCATCATTATATAACTTAAAGTGCATGTGGAGATTCAGAACCAGTTGTAGCTTGAAGTTCTTTCCTCCAAAAAGGCAGGTTCTGTGTAACACCGTGTTACGCAGACAGCTCCGGTGGAGTTGCTATTGATTTTAAAATCAATAGAAACTTAAGTGAAGGGAGATGGGCTGGAAATGGCTTGGAATTGGGCGAGCAGGCAAAGTGTCAGGTGCTGCAGGTGTGTGTGTGTGTCGGAGTGTGTAGCATCTTCTTAGACATGTGTCAACTGTCAACGTTTTAGGATTCTTGAACATTTGTGAAGTTTTTACTGGTTTCTGAAAAGTCAACATATTTTATTCATCTTCTCAGATTCTTCCAGTATTTAGGAACAAATCTTTGTAGAAAACGTTTGACAAGTTCTCATTCTCCGTCAGTGTTTCTTTAACAAATGAACAGGTTCATCACTGTGTCGGCTCAATCTAAACCCAGTGTTGTGTATTCAAAATCAAGTATAAGTCCGGCACCTCCCAACACCGCAAGAGTGTGTGTGTGGCTGAGACAGAGCGACAGAGGGAGGGGGAGTCAGTGGGAGCGGGTGGTGGGAGGTGTGAGGACGTCTTCCTGGGGCCCACTAGTGGCTGCCCTGTGCCTTTTAAAAAAAGATTAAAGAGAGAGAAGGACAGAGAGTCGATCCACACGCTCTGCTTCCCTCACTCTGGACGACTCTCACACCACAGGAAGAGAGAGAGACCATCGTGAAAAAGACAGACCCACCTGTTTAGCGTCTATAAATCATGTGTGTATGTGTGCGTTTCTGCATACACGTGTGCACTGGTGTGTGTGTGTGTGTGTGTGTGTGTGTGTGTGTGTGTGTGTGTGTGTGTGTGTGTGTGTGTGTGTGTGTAAATCACCCCTTTGGCCTAATTGCTGTCTGATAATGTTCTCATTTCCTGTGGAAGAGGTCTGGAGGTCAGTGGAGGCCTGCTGCTTTCCTCTGGGGTTTCAAACACTGCCTGACCAAACCACTGCCGGTCCCTCTGACTTTGTCCAATCTGAATTAAAAATCTCTTTTCATCTATTTGTGGTGAGGTTGAGATTTCAGCTTTTGTGTGTGAAGGAAAAGTGCGTGTGTGTCTGTTTGTGTTTCACTTGATTGCTGCCTTTCCCCTGACAGTGCTCATAGAGAGAATTAGAGAGCGGGTGAGATAATCACATGAATAAAATGCAGCCGGTAGCTCATTACAAACCCTATTATTCATTAATTAACATTATTAAAACGCCTAATAGACCCCGGCACTCCTCCCAAACCCCCCTGCCTCTTTTCAACTAGGTCCCTGCTCCTCGGTCCCTCCCGTTTTCCGACATAAAAAGAATAGCACATCAAACGAGGCCTGGTTTCAATGTGTTGGGGATTTGCAGGTGTAGAATCACACTGCGCTGGGATCTGCTTGTCGGTCGCACGGCGCTCTACACTCTTCCACTTCGGCCTCGCCGTGACACACGCTGCTCGCCGTGCCATAACAAACCCCCTCATTAGGAGTGGGGAGAGAACCGGGCTGTGCGCTCTCTAATTAGGTCCCCATCTGAAACTTTCTGTCTTCCCCTCATCGCTCCACGTCCCTTCATCACAGGGAAAAAGAATGCTGACATTTATGGAGGGAAGTTTAATCAAGCGAATGCGGAAAGGAATATAAGAAAAAGTTTTGATAACAGTTTTTATCTGTACATGCAAAGGAGATACATTTATAATTCTGAAGATTGAGCGAGGCTGCTTCTGTCTTGTCAAGATGTTGTGATGGATGAAAAGTCTGCTACAAATGTGTCCATGTTTCATAGATTATAACTAAACCCAGGAATCCAATTGATTTTCTCTTCCCTCATCTTACTTTCTTAAAACATATTTTCATGTATTAAAAATACGCAAATACAGTCACGAGATGCACAAATGCAGCAGATTAATTTGGTTACATTGTGATGACCAATATTCAGCGGAGAGAATAATATCTATCAAAAGTTTTTAATTGTGTTTTGTGAGAACCAGATATATTAAACATGCATAATATATTTTTGTAGTGAAGCAAGATCTGGGAAGTGTCTGTCCCGGAAATGTAATGATTATCATGCATATTCAAATGTCCAAACAATGCACGTTAGTTAAACATTAATAACATAATTTAGATACAATCAGTTTAATGTGTCCAGGAAAAGAAGTATTATTCCTCATTTTGTTCTCATTATTTTCAAATAAACAGGACACTATGTGTGGAGAAAATGGGCTGAACAGACAAATGATGAATATGTAGAAACTCTCACAGATATTAGCGGGGTTTAAACTACATCCTCTGATTAATTTTCTAGTTTTAAATACTTGATGTTCCAGTTGTACTATGACCTTAAACTAGATTTCATTGGAACACAATATCCATACTATTAAGGGAGTCTTTTATCATTCTGAGAGGGACACTGGCTCCTTGTATCCTTTAGTGGAGTCTTTGCACATTAAATTACATTAATATTTCTATTTATGGCACCCCATTCGTATGTAACACAATACACCACATGCATATTGTATCACGCTAAAAACAAATATTTTCTCTAGGGATATTCGATAGCATAATACGATTTTTAACTGAATTAATTTCGGAAATGTAGTCACAGGCACACACACACAAATACATATAGGAGTGTAGAGAAAGACAAAGAGAGAATGAAAATGTCCTTTTTGAAAATGATCTCCTTTATCAAAGCAGTGTTAAAGTTATTGACCAGACATTAGTATGGAGACAGCTCACCCTCTCTGCTTCTCTCTTTCTTCTCACTCTCCTTTTCACACAAGCTGAGTGATGCTTCATGACAAGTAAATCACAAAAGAGGTGG
This sequence comes from Gymnodraco acuticeps, assembly GCF_902827175.1. Lineage (NCBI taxonomy): Eukaryota > Metazoa > Chordata > Actinopteri > Perciformes > Bathydraconidae > Gymnodraco > Gymnodraco acuticeps. The sequence continues at coordinate 438,632 of NW_022990015.1, forward strand.
TGTTCCCCGTGTGGCTGAAGAACCAGCATCCTATTCTCTTCCCTCCTTCCCTTCTCTTCTTCCCTTTTCCTCCTCTCCTCTCCTCTCCTGATTAAATCTGCTTCTCCCTGTAGGATTATTAGGATTCTAATTCAATCTGAATTTCAGGAACTTGTTTGCTTGGTTACCTGTCACAGCATATCAGCTTGTCATATTAGTGGTGATCGTTGGCTCTACCTAATCTGCTTTAAACAATTTCATTGGGTGCTGGTCTATAAATCATTCCGTAATGGGATTGACACGCGCGGGCTAAGCTAGGTAAACAAATCAGCTTTGTTTTATGTTAGGCAGCAATGAACTTGGCTTTATCAACTTCCCATCGATTCACACACACCACAAGGTCAAAATCTCTCCGGCTGCTCATCAGCGGGAGTAGGGGTCAGCACTCAGCAATTAGAATATGTATCAGAGAGAAGCAGAGGAGCCCATCACATCCTGCTATCACTGAGCCGCTCCAAAGCGTTAATTCATTTCTTATCAAAGTCAAGGCATTTCAAAGTAAAGCTTTGCAGCATTGGAGGGGAAGTACTCTTTATGGGAATTTGAAAGAGAAAATAAAATGAGTTTGTAGTTTATTGACGGGAAGTCCCAGAGGCTGCTTAAAAACTAATTAACTTTCAAAACTAATTCAAATGTGTTGATTAACATCTGAGGGAGCGAGTTTTTTTTTTTGCAGACCTAGTAAAAGTCTTCAATTTGACCTGTTTAGAAAAGTTGATTTAAATATGATTTTTATTAAAGACATCAGAACCCTGCTGGTTTGTTTGGAAACAAGTGATGTGGTGTTCAGTACATTGAAATACTGCAAGTGTTGGTCTGGCACAATCTTCTAAAGCCACTTCCCGTCAGCAGTATTTGCTGCACTGTATTTGAACATTTGTAAAAACCCTCAGTTCATACTACTATTTTAAATTCAAACAACTTGCAAATTCTGAATCCTTAAACTCAGGAGGATGTTAGGTGGATTCTGGGTAAAAGTTGGCAGAATAATACATGATTTAGCAATATGAAAAGCCAAATACAAACAGCATGCTGACCAGAACAAGGCCCTTATCCAGAGTGAGGAGCTTGTTGTCAGAGCCACACAATCTCTTGAAAAATATCTTAAATCTTAAAAAATATAAGGGAGTGGTTTGCGCTTCATGCCTAAATGTATGCAATACTGTAAATACAGAATTACTTTATTATAAATTACAAAAATCAATTAAATGTATGACAACTGTGAAGCAAGAACTCTGCCTCCTCAATGTAAAGATATTTTGAATAATATACATTGAGTAATTTAAGATAGTGGCATCTTTAGCGCCTACTGTAGAGCCTAGATATACATTATAAATGGTATTCTAAGTTTTGGATCACGCATCGTTTTCAATGCGACAAATCAGAAACTACTGCGACTCTGTAAATAATGTTTCCAAAAAAGATCCCAGTTCTGCTAATCAACTGTGGGTGGGTGGGTATTATGGGGATAAAATGCCAAAGGCTAGTGAACTCCTCGCTGTGAATGATTCAAATAAGAAAGGAAAACAGAAAAACATAAAATACCAGGCAATGATGAAAAGGCCTGTTTGAGAAGAGAAGTCAAAGGATGAGTAAACAGTAAACAGATGAGTCAAAGGTATGCCAGTGACAACACTGTATGACAGCGTGCCGAGCCTTAAATAAATTGAGCTACAGCTTTACAACTCCGGGCTGGATTTAACTTATTTCAACTATACGAACAACATGATAAAGCAACAGCCGACACCATTAGCATAACTGGACAACAAAGTCTGACCAGCCTGCTGTAACACATTGATGATGATATACAGGGTGTTTGAGTGAATAATATAAATATATCCATCAAGGCACATCACTTATTCAAACCTTAAATCAGCGTAAACCAGAATTTTGGAAGTGCTGTCCATCTATCAAATACTTGAAACAATTGCTGATCCCACAAAGAGTCCTATAATGAAACTTGCTTAATGTCCCCAATCATTAGAAACTGCATTCCTGGCAGTAGACTAATTAGACAATTGTATTACTACTCTCTCTAAAGCAGACAGAATGGGAGGGAGAGGGAATGCGGGCAGGAACAAATAGCAGAGAGGTGACCTGTTCAGCAGCATGTCATGGGATCTTTTCACACCAATACATCTCCCTAATGCAGGCAATTTCCTGCAGCTTTTCACCCTAAGAGGGGATTTGACCTCTGTGGGCAACACTTAAAGGGAATTCTAATGTTTGCCAATAAGGAGGGATTAAGTCAGCCAGGAACTGTGAATGTGCCCTTTTTGTAATTAACAACCTATAGGAATGTATTGATAGTTGTGTAATGTCGAAGTGCCTATATTTATATTCTTTTTTTAAAACACATGTAAACACCAGCATACCTTTATGGTAGGTCTTCAAAGTTGACAGTTGGGGGATAGGGGCAGCGAGCACTATGAATAGGTCTGTCAGGTTAGCAGCTGCTTTATGGAAAGGCAGAGGTGCTTGGATATATATCTGCCAAAGTGCTTGACAAGACATCTGGAGTAAACACAGACATGTCAAAATCCTTGCATTGATGTTTTTGGTAAAAGCCTTTTGTTTTGATATTTGTGTGAAATATTTCGGAGGGAAACTTTCACCACTTGAAAACCCTCAAAATCATAGCTGGCATGTTGACGATAATCTTTTCAATTACCTGTGTCTCTGTTTCTGAATGTGATAGGCTCTTAGCCCTCTGATTCCCCTGCACCTAATAACTGTGTGCCACTGTTGACAATGAGAGGTAAACAAGAAGGGGGAGAGAACTCACCAAATCCTCCAGAGGCCTACAGGGGAAGCCACACAGCCCAAACCCCTTTCACTCCTCAGCTGTGAAACAGCAGCTGCCTTTAAGGCTGTGCTCAGGAGAGACTGACAGCAATTACAGCTTTCTCTTTCTTTCCCTCTCTCTCTCAGCTAGCAGAGAGCCACTCGGTGAGAAACCACGAGAAAGGAATGAATACCTCCCCACCTCCTCCATCTTACTTTCTCAGAGAGACATTTACCTCCAGCTCTTGGTGAGGCGATGATTGTTTACTCTGAGTGATGTGCTATTATGACAGTTCAACAAATCCGTGTTACACAGGTTTGTGGCAAATGGTGGAATTTTAGAGTAATCCCATGTAAATTATTAATCTTTTCAGGGGGAAGTTGCAACAGAGGCATGCAGCACATCTCTCACACACTCCAACCTGACAGATTTACTGCTGTGCCAAAACGTTTGACAGCCTGCTCTACTTTAGATTTGTTAAGAAGACTTTGGGGCTGAGTGTGAGTCAGATTTAAAGCTGATCTGAGATCATTGCTGTATCTCTTGCACATCAGCTGTAATGGACTGCATGGCAATAAAACATAGAAAAGCTATTTTACCCATTGAATGTTTAAGTTTACACAATGTGTGTTTAGTGTGTCTCATACACACTGCACCGGATAATCTCCATTTAGATCATATATTACACGTCTTTTCAATCTCACAGATGATTCCTTTGGCACTTTTATTAGTCTGAGAACATTGAGAGTCAATGAAAACTGATATAAAAATATAAGAATGACTCACTGACAGCTCATAACCATTTTAAAAGAAAGTAACTACTGAGGTGCCGCCATTTCCCTCTTTTGTCCCTCCTCCTCCCCACTTCGGCCTCCTGCCCTCCCCGTGGTGGTCAGTGCAAGGATCACGAGGTGAGGCAGAATCAGAGTGGTACACATATTACTCTCTGTCTCCCCCCATTCTCCTCTCCTGGTGGTTGACAGGGCCTGTCTGGCCTAACCTGGGTGGAAAGTGACTCTAATTGTCATCTCCACAGACAAGGTTCTGCAGCCATCCTGGAGGCACAGGCAAAATATACTTAGCTACTTTATCATATAGACAGAAAGCCAACAACCGAGGCACCTTATTGACGTGGACTTTTATGCAAAGATAGACTTTTGGAATTGGCAGGTCACGTCACCCACTGCTTAGCATGCATACATAATAGGTATAAAGCTTTTTAGGACCTGGCTGAGACACAAGCATCTGACAGGTAAGGTTTGGGAGTTCAAGGGAATGTATATATTCCTTGCCTCATCTCCTGGACCTGGGCTGGTTATAGATGATTGTGTTAGCTAGGAGTAGAGCATTTTACCAAATGTTCAGTGCTCAATGGCATTAGTTTGAGGCCGATACTGTGTCATCCCTTCCTAATGGAAGCTATCAGAGCTGAATAGTTATTTTATAGTAGAAAAAGAAATACCTTTCCAGCTAAATCAGAAGGATTATGACATATCCGGAATGTTTTCCCTTATCTTTTACAATAACAATAAAAGTCTTATGTCTTGATGCTGAAGTCTGCTTGATAGCATGCTAACACTGACAGTGTTAACATGCTGGGGTTGCAGGTAGTGTTACCACCAAGTTAGTCATGCTAGCATGTTAACATTTTGCTGATATGAACAAAGACGAAACTTCATGGATTTAGTCTTGAAGATATTTGGTCATAAACGAAGGACAAATTATAATGTATTTACCTGATGATGTTACAAGATGTTAAGACTTGGGATCAACAAAGTGAATTAATCATGTGGGGAACATGAAAGTCTGTATCAAATTCTGTAGAAATCAATCCATAACCGTGAAGATATTTCATACAAAACCAGACATGTTAGCCTCATGGTGGCCCAAAAGGATAATATATTGGTCAACAAAGTCAGGCTTTATCCTCTGGCGACCATGAATGTGTACATAATTAGTGAACAGATGGAAGTTGACATCCCTAGAGCCACATGGCTAAAACAACCTTTTGGCAGGTATCTAACCCAACAAAATGAAGTATCATTTCATTTCATTTAATCGTTTATTTGAAGAGGGACAATGCACATTGATGAACATTTTTAACAATGAATGCTTCAAAATGTAAATATGCCGGATTTTAGCTTTGAGCTAATTTCCATCCGTAGTCCCTCACATACAACATTTAAGAACATGACATTTATATACATAGCAGAAATAAATACATGATATTCAGAAAGAGCATGAGCAGCATATACAAGCATTAACCACATGGCAGTACAATGTAGCAGCTACGACATATAAAGTGCGAGAGGAGATACCCCTGTATTAAAGTGCATTTAGCGGTGATTGCACATTTGTTTGTTTCTCACCCATTCTTTTAGTTGACCTTTAAAACTGTTCAAAGTGGGACAATCCCGTACCTCAGTTGGGAGGCTATTCCAGAATGAGATGCCCTTAATTGATAGTACATTTTGACCGAAAGTGGTCCGTCTGCGGTGGACTTCAGTGTCCAGTGTGGTTTTTTTGTGGATGAATTCCCCTAAGGGAGAGAGGGCCAGTCCATGTCAACATTTATAAAAAAAACACATACTTTTAAAAGACTTCAAATTGTGTTTTTCAAGGATGGTACAGTGGTGGTAGGAATTTGGCTTTCAGTCAAAAACCTTGATAGCTGTTCTATTGGTTAATCACATTTGTTACAGCATCAAAAAGACCCTATGACTAGCTGGTTGCCTTTATTTCCCCTCTTTCACTACAGATTTCAGCTGTGGCCCTTAAAGGTAAAATGATCCTGCTTTTGTACGAGGCACAGTCAGCCTTTGACTGTAGCTTGTGAACGCCTGTGGGCCTATAAATGTGCTCTGAGAGGCAAAGAGAAAGTTAAGCTGTCCTATTGAATTGATTGAGCATTCATGAAACTAAAGTGTGCCCTCCCTCCCGCCTCCTCTCATGTGGAAATGACTTCCAGACATCTCCGACGTCCCGTATGGAACACAGCCGTGAGGATCCCTACCTTACAGTCAGGTGCTGAGCTGTTGCCCTGCAGGCACAATTCAACTGTTACATCTCTTATAGAGTCGAGCAGGAGGGTTCATTTTGCCACTTACAACCTTACATATGCATGCTTTTGACTTTATTGAAATAATTGCACAATTATTTTACTTGGTATTTTATTTTGCTCGGCTCAACTGCTCATAGTTGCAAACATAGGGGTTAAAAGAGCAAGAGCACATTATAGTATATATACACAAAAAGATTAGAACTCAACCTAGAAAAGAGAATATATAACACACCATTTTAAATGATTTGTTTCTCTACATCAAGTCCTCATTATTTGGTAATCTTTTAGGAATGTTACAAACATACATTTTATTGACTTATTTCACTTTTATGTGGCTTTCTCCATTGCGCTTCATGTATCTAATCAAAATGCCTTATTACTTCTGTCTGACAATACATCTAAACAGAATGAATTCCAAGGGGATCTCATTTTATGCCAATTTCTGTATGTTGTCAGCCTCTAAGGTGGCAATATCGAAAGCAATTTTCTATGTATTTTGGAGACAGTCAAACCATTTCTGGTAGAAGAACTACTCAAAATGAATGACGCACAATCAATAAAAGTGAGGGAAGTTGTGTGATTCGGCAGAAATACTGAATTATACCAATTATTCTTTCTCCCATGGTGTAGATATATTCATGTGTGTGTGTTTCTACATTCAAGCATGTGCATGCAGTGTGTGTCATCATGCTGCATTATATCACGGAGCCCTGTGTGCAGAATGCCGTCCACCAACAGCCTACATCATGTTCCTCCATTAAACCATGCGACATGTTCCACCCAAGGTTACAGTCACAACCACAAAACAACAACAGCTCAGACAGCCGTGAGACCTAATCATTATTTGGCAGTAGTAGCGAAACCATGTCAGGGTGAAGCCCCCGACATCCTGCTTCCTAGTCACATTTTAATCATCTGCAATTAGTTTTGTTTTAATAACACTCACAATTAAAGGTCCTCCTGTTTGCATAATTCATGACACAGCAGCGCTGATGTCAGAAATCAAATGCAACAAATTAGAAATAACAAGTTTGAGACAGTGTGATTCAATTAAGATCCCGGGAAACATTGGGCCATGCATAATTGAGGGGCCGGCAAGGCAAGACTCATGTCAGGCCTGTCAGCCCTGCTGCAGCTATTGGATTTGGCCTGTCACACACACTCAAATCAGCCCTGTAAAAATTACAGGTTACATTGATTTCTTGTTTTTATTGGTGAGTGCTTGTGAGTTGTGCTAATGTGGGGGTGTGGGAGTGTGTGTTCCCTACACTCATGTGTGTGAGTATACAGTTTCATGTGTGCATACGTGTTTGTGTCTGTACTGTATGTGTGTGTGCTCACATGTGCAGTGCTGTAAGAGCAGGATATAAATCAGGTGTGGGAGAGCGTGCAGGGCTGAGAGCCGCAGCCACATCTGGAGCTCCAGCTCTGCAGGGCGGGTCATCAGATGGTGAGTTTAGCTAAGGCGAGCTGTGGGCGAACACACAATGCTAGCAAACCACATGATCATTCTCAATTATTACTTTTATGGTTATATTCATAGGCTCTAGCACTCAAATTCAACCCTACATGCTTTTTGCTGAGACTTCAAAACTGTGCTCTTGAGTGCATCTGTGTGCCTCAGTGTGAGAACCTAATCCCTGAATGCAGCAGGATTGAGGTTTTGAAGGTACTTTGCATAATACGCCAAGATGCAGATGTTGTGTTTGTTCGCCACATTACACAGCAGGTGCAATAACAAACAAATAAGCACTGGCTCACTGAGGGGCTGACAAAAACTCTGAACGGAGCAGATGTGGATTTATAATAAAAGTTATACTCTGTCTTTTGTGTTTTTTAAGGTGTCTAATGCTGATATCTAGATTCATAAAAGACTAACGATGTTGGTATATTATTGCTCATGTGGCTTTGTATTTGTTTATTTCAGCTGTAGTTTTTGTTTAAAAAAACAATGACTTAATTAGATCAGAAAACAGCTAAATAAAACAACTGCTGACCTACAAAGTTGTTGTTGTGGCCTGTTGTATTCTCAATAAACTCTGTGTTTGTGCAAAAATGAGTGTCAGGCGCTAAATGTGCTCTGTGTTATGAAACACTTACAGGGTTTTAATTATCACACCATTTTCAGGGATTGTTGAAAGCAGAGGAAATGGAATAACTTCTTTATGAGTTTGAAATAGCCCCTAATGCTTATTTAATTAAACAATCGTAACCACATCTCATAAAGTGCTCAGAGTTAATAAGATTTCCTAAGCAAACCCACATTAACGCAGAGTGCTGCCATGTTTTCCTCAGAATGGTGTTTGGCAAACTGAAGAAGAACTGTGGCAAATTGTGCTACAAAGTTCAATTTGATATGTGTGTACTTGATGTCACTGATGTCACACTGAATGTAAGTCCATCAGTATTGCCAGCTTAAAATTAAGGAAATCAAATCCACCTAAACAGATCCATCAAAACACCTTTTGAAGTATTTTCAGACCGGGAGCTTGCTGCATGGCCGCGAGTGAAGGAAGGAAACATGTGTTAGTAAACTACCAAACGCATTTTGCCTTCAGAATCAGTCATTTATGAATGAATAGTCACTAATGACCGAGGACCAACAGCTCCCCGAAGCATCATCTCAATCTCTTCTGTGACTGGCTAATTGTAGCCAGACATACTAACCTCCCTGTGGCCTGTGTCCTGGCTGTAACCCTGGCACTTATCTTTCTCAAATTCAGACTCTCACTCTTCTTTCTTCTTGCTGTTCTATCAGCCTTTTTCTAAATTAGCCCACTCCTGTTTTCTACTACTCTTTTTTTAATAAATTCCCCTCCACCCCCCACCGTCTCTGCTCAGCTACGACGACATATGGGAAACTTTTTCAGGCTGATTGCTCTAATCAAAGGGAAGTTATGGAGCTGCCATTTATGAGCCGGCAGGCAGCTGTGACGTTAAGGCCCTCAGTTGAGCACTCTTTTCTCTCGCTGCCGGTTCTCAGTCCAAACTTATCCATTAGATCCCGTTCAGACTCCTCCGATTGTTCTAACTGCCAAGGCTGCACCATGAATCAAAACCCCTGGCAGACAGACAAATCTCTCCATAATTGCACGGTTCAAAACAATGCCATGCCCACTTAAAGCGAGAGTGGTTTGTGCTCAGTTAATTTAAGAGTCTAACAGAAACAAGAGGGTTGAGGATGGGGGAAAAAAGTGCTAAAAAAAAGAAGAAAAAAAGACACGTTCCTGCGAGAGGCAATTTTACATTACATTAATGCAGTTGGTTTGGGTTCAACAAAAGGGGGACTTGGCCTGAGGAGCTGAGCGGAGAGGGGAATTAGAGCATTTAGCCATCTCCAGACACCGGAGAGAAATGAGCCTTGTGGCCTTTGTGTTATCTAATCTCGTTTGCATTTCCTTTCAGCATCATGAAAGAGAAATGTAATAGGGGCCTGATTGTGTTTGTTTGGTGAAATTCTCATTTAGGGCTGCCGTGGCTATGTGCCGCCACGAATAATTCTCTCCAAGTGTTTTTTTGTGTGTGTGTACGACTTGCATAGTTGCGTGTAGAGTTTGTGGAGTGCTTTGAGATGATGACAAACAGCAGCCTTAAAACCCAAAGACTGCATGTAAGCAGAAAAATGAGGATGAACACAAGTTCTTCTTCCGACGCGTGAATATCTAGGTTCATAGCTCAGAGTGATTGACTAGCGGAAGGGAAAGCGCAAGCCTGATGACAAAAGAGATGGGAAATGGACAAGGAGTGGATTTGACATGATGAGTGCCAATGCCCCCATTGATCAGTAGCGCTGGCATCCCTCCAAGAACCCTGGAAGGTGGGGTTGGAGTCTGCAGGCAGCTGAAGGTCACAGCTCACTGTCACAGCACTGTCCAATCACATTACACATCACGCCATCTGAGAAGCTGCTTGCCTTCCTCACATGATGGACAGATGACAATCATCCCTGCTCTATTGTTCACTCGGCTTCATCTCTCGGATGCATGTGATTTTGTTCCCATTTATATCTTAAAAAGTGTCAAACTATATTGCTGGTTAACGTGTCAAGTAATAATATTTTTGGTTTCGAAACTTTCACAAACTTAATGGTGATTAATGATTGTATTTTGTTTTCTACCGTAGCCAATTTTCACTTTTCGGCCCTGCGACTGCACAGAGCTGCTGATTTATAGCTAGGGGTCGCTCAGAGAAGGTGTTTGTGCTAGCAGCCAATGGGCTCTTTGTGTTTTTGATGAGGGGAGAGGATGGAAAGGTGATTTAGGTAGACAGCAGGTCTGCTTCTTCTCAGAGCAAACCTCCAGTAGACAGGCCATTAACAGAGGTGACAGAGAAAAGCAGTGGCAATCGCTTTGATTCTGATTTACACCCATGCTGAAAAATCCAAACAAATTAGAGGAACAAAATAATACACAGCGAGAAATAAATCACATTAATGATTAGTCTTTGAACGAGAGTCAGACATGAAAGCGAGTGGCGGCGGGGGCATCTGGAGGAGAAGATGGCAGATTATGAGATGATATTAGGAGCTGTCTTCAAAAAAGCCTGAGTACAATCAGGCACCAGCAGTAACGAGGAGAACTTCTTTGTTCTTCTCTCCCCTCAGTAACTAACATGTTGCTATTCAAGTCAACAGCCACTAGAACCTCGTTAGTGGGCCAAGCCGCTTAATGCACATGAGATGACAAAAGGATACAATTTATTGAGAAGAAATGTAGTAAATGTAGCTCATGGAGCTTATTTTTGCCACACAGAATACATTAAATGTTGGAATTTATAAACGGCATTCATGAAGTGACACAAAACATATAGCAAAGACTATAATACATGCACATTTCATGCCATTAGCTGTGCTTTTGTTAAAAGACACAGTGCATTTTTGTAGTGTCATATAAGTATGTTGGCCTGTCATTGGTGAATAAATACAAATGATTAAAACCATAGTTATAATCATGAGAACTCAGTTAAGCTGAAAAACCCTGTAGTAAGCTATTAGCCTTTTTTTCCCTTTAATGCCATAATTGTATCGAAAAAATGTACACTACGTGTAGGTCACATACATAATATAATATTCTCTGTCTGTTACAAAAAGACCAATAATGCATGGACACTATGCAATGTAAAAGGATTTGTTGTTGAACCCTGCTTTTGTATCAGGCTGTCAACATGTATACATACTGTAAAGTCGGCCATTTTAATATGGGATTTTATGGGAATTCATTCGCTTTGGGAGCAAGATTCAATTGGCCATTGAAGAAACGGCAGTTTTTGGTACTCCCAAGGCCTTGTTTTTCAGCCGCGTAGGTTGCTGTTTGGTATTTAATCATGTCCCAAAGAATTGGACAAATACGGCTCTAGCAGAAAGTAAAGGGATCACCAAAGTCAATAGATGTTTTCTAGAAACCATAACAAATTGTCTGCAAATTCGATGGTTGCCGAGATATTTCAGTCATGACCAAAGAGGTGGTTGACCAATGTTGCCATCCTCAGAGCCAGTTCACTACCTTTATGTGCCCGATATTAAGATTGGTACTCCGCATGTCTCTATGTATCAGAATGAGTACTGGGGGGAAATAGGACCAGTGCCTCTCCAATAATAATGTATCAGATGCTTCAATCACACTGTGACTGCTGTGCTGCTCAGAGAGGAGTGCCATTCTCCTGCACATCTGACCCGCTGATAGACTGTTACTGCTGTAATCGCCGTGTGCTGCTATATGAACTGGTCCGAGCAGAGCGGCTCACTGCACTGTGGTCCCATGGTGAATTCCAGATGACAGCACTAATGGATGATCCTGTGATGCAATCATCTCTATCCCTGCTGCCTTGTTCAGCAGATGGGCTGCATTTCCCATTCAGCCCTCTGAGATTGAAAGCTCCTTAATAGAGACATGCACAAGTCATTACACTTCTTATGTATATCATCCTGCTGGATATCCACAATGATTACATAATTATATTTAATTTAGGAAAAATAGCCCCAATAGACTTTGCTACAATCCCATTTGACAGTTGGCCTAGAAGGTGAATCCCAAGATTATGTTTGTCTCCATCTTTGGAGAGAGAGTATGTGAACGTCGACTTACAGCCCTCTGAAAGGAGCATCGGCGTCCTTTATCAATCTGCACTCTAGCAACTGTGTAAACCAAATTAACCACAACATCATCTACCCAGTAACACAAACCACTAATGAGGTCCTGCCATGTGCCGAATAATTAAGTATTGTTTATGACTATTATCCTCTCAGCTTGTCTAACATGACCCTTCAAAGCACACTTGGTGTTCCCACTGCATGGTAAGGCTCTGCAGGACTCAATTCACTTTTGTTGTTAGGTGTTTTTCTCTATTTCCTTTTTTCACTGCAGTGCCAACGAGACAATGACAAATGTCAGTTTTGAGTACAGCAGTGTGGTGCAACGGAGCGTCAACATGGCGTTAGTCCTTGGCTAATTTTAAGGCCTACTTACTAAAAATATCTCTTTCAAGGTCAGTTGATTTTTTTGACAGTCTGATAGACAGGATAGGATAGGATAGACATTTAGTCTATCCTTCAAATACACACAATATTGGCAGAGAAAATCCAATTTCTCTTCTTTCTGTCAAGTTACTTTTGTTTCCAACTCTGTTCCATCAATCCAGTCAATAACTTTTCTCCAGTGTCTCTTCGAATATAGGTGTGCGTTACCTCAGTCAACAAAGTCAGACCCACTATTCGGTATATCAGATCAAACCTGGGAAGTTCTCCTCGGCATTCACTGACACTGACAACATGCTGGTGACATCACCAGCTGACAGTTGTCGTAGTCTTATAGGTAGCAGTTCAGCATTGTTTCATAGAGACATAAGAGTAGGATTACTTTCAGAATCAATTAGTATAATTGGCCTGCTGCTATGCTGGTATATTTGTTGTCACTTATAACGATAATGTTCCGCTAACAGACACATCTTTATTTGGAGGCAATGTCTAAAAGGTGTTTCTGCAACTGGCAGATCCCAAGCAACAGATACCTTTGTGATAGTTCGGCTGGATAGGTTTTATACACTAAGTCACCAGCGTATCAGGAACACCTCGCCAAAACTGAGCTGATGCATGGTTGAGTAATTTTGCCAGAAATTGTAATAGAACCAATCACAAGCATTACGAATAATTATACTGTATAAAAAAGGTAAATCTTCTCACTGATAGTCTTGTTTACTTACTGTATGCACATTATATATAGTCATACACCACCCAGTAAATTATTACATAACTGTACAATGTAGACAGAAAACACCAATATTATCTTTCCATTTTTCTGAACTTTCTTTGAGAAATTACATTGAACAACAAAAGCTAATGGAACAGAAAACCCAAAAGTGTTATGGGCCTTTACATTGCTGTATACTGTATATAAGCACATATAATAAGTGATGTACCCTTTTCCTCTCACTGAATAGCCTGTATGTCATCATGTTCCAGCATCCAGCCCATCAGTAGCTTGGCTGCCTACAGCAGTGTGCTCTCCCTGGGGAGCAGGGTAACAGAATCCCAGGCTTATACAGACATCCACACAAAGGACAGGCCTGCACTGGCAGGTGGCCTCGGCATAGATAAGTGTGTTTTCTGTTTTTGGGGGGGAAGAGGTGGGGGTGTGAATGAAGGAAAGACTGCTCACTTACAGCGCCTGTTCCTCTTCAGAGGGATGATGCCTACTGTGGATTTGACACACAAGGAAGTGGGACTCAGAGTGAGGCGATGTATAGTAGACAAGCTGATCTGTTTATGTCTGTGTTAATGCATAAGAAACCCCCCTCCAAAGAACAGCCTTCTGCACTCACCTTAGCACAGCCAGGGGATACTCTTTTCTTTTTTATTCTTCTCTATTTGAGGAGGCCCAAGTTAATAATTTAGCTTTAACAAATAGTGATCATAACAGTTGCCCCGCTGAACTCCATCTCAATTACTGTTGCTTAAGCTGTCAGGCTTCTCAATCTAGCACTGCACAGTAAACTGTTTTCGATGTTTAACCGTGACAAATGAACCACCAAAATTGAGTTTTGAAACAATGGGACCCTTATTTCAAACATTAGTTCTAAAAATGTTGTTGACCATCGATTTTACTTGCTAAGTGACTGACAGCAGATGTTGGTAAATATTTTTCAAGAGCTGCTCCTGTAGCTTGATTATCAGTGTTCATCATGGGGGCTGACATTTACTCTGTGATTTTTGTGATAAATTATCAAGCACGGTGCTCTTTTGATACAAACACTCAACAACAAAGCTTTCTGAAGCCACGTACAACTTTAATAGAATGCCTCTGATTGGCTTCATCTCAAAGGCAATAACGTACAATTGGTATTGAAGTATTTAAAGTAATCCCTTATGCTAAACTGTCAAACAAAAAATTATCCTCAGAAATGAAGTTGAATAATTAAAACTGGCCATAATATAAACTTACAGGACTGTTACCCAGGAGAGTTTCTCTGAGTTGACACGGAAGTTGACATTTAAGATTAAATTGAAATAGGATTACGAAACTACTATTATTTGTCACTGTACCACATTCAGTCCACTTTCCAATCCTTCCACTCCTCTCACTAATTAAACACACTCATCTCTCACTCCAGAAGGCCCTGACAGCAGGATTTGCTTTTTCTACTCATGAGGTGAGTTGCAAGATACACAAATAACAGAGAGGTGCATTTACGGTATTTGTATAATCCATGAAGTGAAAATTACGCGCTATTTAGATGAAAGGCAATTAGACAATTAAAGCTAATGAGGCCAATCCTTTTCTTTCACCCCAAAGAGTCCACAGACTAATCACCAAATTAAAGAATGCTTCTTTTCTCCCTCTGACCCCACGCTGTCGTAAAGGGAGGGCGCTTTGGGAAAGGCAAACATTGGTCTGCTCTGTGGAGGCCGAGGCTGCAGAACAGGCAGGCAGCATTTAGAAAGTGATGGGTGTATTAATCACTTCTTAAGTTTAGACAGCTTTATGGTCTGCATGGCAGGCAGGCAGGCACACAGGCACACACACACGCAAGAGCCTATACAGACACTTTGCTGCTCAATTCGTTACACATCATACAGGACTGTACCAAGACAGCCACCAGCCAAACAGGAAACTTGGTTGCGACCACAGGAAGTGGACATGCTCAGACGACTATCAGACCCTTCTGGTGGAACTTCCTCCACTGGGAGTGTTAAAAGTCTTTCATAACATCACCTGACACATGTACCAAGAATCTATGAAAGCTTTCCATGACATAGTAAATCCTGAAGTTAAATAATGCTCACACCTCATGTCAGATACAGTAGCGAAGGCAATCCAGTAGTGACTGTGACTCAGGATTTCTCTGTTTTCCTCTATTCCTCTCACTCCGATAAATCAATCAACAGCTTCTGCTCTCTCTTACTACTTGGGAAACTGATCAGGCTCAATGGGAGACCAGGGGACATTTTTCCCAGTGTCCACCTTAACATGTCCGTTGCCAAGTGGTCCAGCTCCTTATGGTACAGAAGGTTTAGCTCTGAAACAGCTCTCCAAAAATGTTCATGGTCTGTTAAAATCATCCCTCAATTAACTCTAACTAAACTCAGACCATACATCATCCCCACTCCCCCTGTCTCTTTCACTATTTTTGCTTGCTTGAACTACAGCTGCACCTACTGGCAACAGAGAGGCACATTCTGGGTGCAGCTCCGTATCTCTGCTATTCCTCTATTTAATGATATTTGAGCCAAGATGACTACGCAAAAAGAAGAAAAAAAGGCCTTGAGCGTAAATGCGATTCAGTGCGATGGAAAGCATGTCTACCGTTTCAACTCTCCCTCGTGCATATTAAAACAACCATAAAAATCCAAATAAAATCGCACCTTTTGACACGGAAATCTGGAATTGTCACACAGCTATCAGGTTTCTCCCAGCGCAGCTAACAAGCATCAACTTAACTGCTGCTTTTCCTTCGTTTTCACACTCTCCCGTGTTTTCTTCATCAAACGTAAAGCCATGTCTTCCTCTGCCACCCATTTTACACTTTGAAACAGTGTGAAGGTCAGGGTTCAGAGGTTAAAGAGAATTTATTTTCACACTCCCACGCCTGCCCCTCGCTTCACAAAGCCGCACTACAGGTGCCGGGTGTCTCTGAAACGACTTAACAGCCTTCTGACTCCAAGGAGAGACCTTTGTGAGAAAAAAATACATTCCTAATTGTTACCTGCTTTTTGCCAATGACCAGCCACAACACTCCTTGTTATTGGATCTTTGCACAGTATTTTTCCAGTCATAACGGCTGACAGAGGGGTTGGTGCAAGTTGACAGTAACTCCTCCTGTCACCTGCTTTCATATGGCAGTAGTGTTGGTATGGTGAGAGACTCCAGCTGACACGCCTGACATGGCTGGACTTAATGAGGACTGATGGGAGCCTGTCAGTGGAGTGACACATTAAGCAGCTTTGTCATAGATCCGCCGTCGAGTTTTATGCAAAACCAGGCGTTGCGTTTACTTGGAGATGACCTTCCGAAGTTGGCTAGAAGTCCTGCAGATGCAGAGTTAGGTGGAATTTAATTTGTCCAACTTTTGGATGCAGAGATTGTTGAGTTTTGCACACATGGGCATGCAAAGTTTCAAACACACAGTTTCTCAAACACTTCCTCTACATTTTCACCCAAGAAAGTTCAACTACAGGGTAAAGCATATGATTTTTAAGTACTGAGTAGTCATTACAGGTTGGACTCAAAAAGCCAGCCCTGCTTTACACATCCCTCTTGAGAATACAAATACTTAAAAACACTGAATGCCAAGTGAGTTTGTTAAGGTAAGCAGAAAGCGATTTGGTTTGCATGAGTAAAAGCTTTGAGTAAGAGCTCTGTGGCCTTGCTGAGGCTGGGGGAGTTGGGATGATGAAAAATATTCGAGGAACCGACACAAGTAGAGAAGAAGGAGGAGGGCTTTTGTCTCTGTGGATTTTGTATATATTTACTTTTAAAAAGATAAACAAAAGTAAAGTATTACATATTCAGCCGCTGTCTCTGTCAAGGCAACATAATAAATAAGGTGAACCGAAATAAATATAAAATGTTTAACACAGAGACTTGTTTATTCAATCTTAGATTTCACTGAAATATTGAATTTTGTATGCGGTTATCAGTGGCTATGTAAGCAGGGAACACATTTAATAATCTACAAACAAATGCGGGAATCAAATGCTGATTTTTCAAATAATAAAGTAACTATTTACTTCACATATTTAGAGCATAGTTGTAGCTATTCATCAAATGCAGATGTTAACTTTTTAAACACAGGCCTCCTCAGTTTCATGGTAGTCCCTTAACGTCATAATTCTTAAGGATCACTCAATTTAAACTGGAAATGAGGGGGCTCCATGCTGGAACTCTCCAAAAAAGTCCATATATCCCCGTCAAGACTAACATGAAGTTATTTGCTCATTTGTCTGAATTGGTAGAATAATTTGTGTGAATGTGCTTTTATACCTCCCCAGTGGTCCATAAATCACTAACAGCTCTTTGTGGCCCACCAACATACTTTGTTTCCTTTTGTTTATCCCACTTTAGTCACTCAAAGCTTGATTCATAGTGAGACAAATCCTACTTGCAGAATTTGTCATGTAGTTAGTTTGAATATATTTTGTGCAGTAAATTTCCTTTTAAATTGATTACTCAAAGCTGCCTCCAGTCAGATATGACATTTGATGACTTTGTTGGCGACTTGAGTCCCATGATAGTATTTCACATCAGCTGTCCCACAAACGGGTCTAACCCTCATCCACTCACGCAGCCTGCAAAGAAAACACAAATAAACTATAAGCAAAGAAAACATCTGCATTGCATGCTTTTGAGAAAAACTGCACTGTACTATTAAGTGTTTATAGCTATGGCGCACACACCAGAAAACATGTTCTAGCAATAATTGTGATTGCATTCTTTATAGGCAAATTCAGCAGTTTTCACTAATTAAGTCATTTCAATAACTTGTTTTTTTGTTTACATTTTTAAAAAGAAACAAATGTACTAGCTGGATAAATTATGTTATTTGTGTTCATGTTGGATTTATAGTAGCTTGGACTATAATGTAATCACCTACTTGTAACACTGAGCAGCACTTGCAGATGTGTGCATGAATTGATGTCAGTCCTCCACTTGGTTTCCTTGAAGCTCCTTTCTTGTGCAATAAATCAGTCTGCACAGTTTGCAGGATAATACATTGATAACATTGTTGTACAGCTGCTATAGCATTGCATTATATAGTATAACGCAATACATATTTATTTGCAAATTATATTTTCTAGTAGAAAAATAGGGGCTTCAATCAGACATATGGTAATGTACCTACATTGATAACTTCCCTTGCACATTGTTTTCTGGCAAAGTGTTTTAACACTCAGTAATGTCAAACTGATTCAAGCCTGTGCTTGGTAATTACACATGAGCCGAAAGCTTCTGGATATTATTTGTCTTCAGAGAAATGTGAATCGATCATCTTTCCGAGCATGTGCATGTAGGTGTGTTTGAGACTCAAAGAGGGAACACTATTTTAGTTTAGCAGCGTGAGTGGGAAAACAATTGTTCCTGACTGATTTCCCCCTAACCCCATAATGAAGCCCATGTGTAAGACTGGCCTTTCAACAAGCTGCAAATCTGTTCCCGGCCCACTCTCCACTTGATTAAAGCAACAGCCACTCACCTGCTCCTCATTAGCCTGGACCAAGAACAGACCCGGACAAATAAGTTAGCACCTGTATGTTCCAATACCGCATGCCTCCTACAAGTATGTAATATTTGTGTGCATTAAGCTGACAGCCTTATAAATGACGGGATGGATTTAACCGCGGTGATGCAGCGGCTGTGTGTTGTGAGAGAGATGAAGGGAGATGGATGTGTGGAAGCGAAAAGGCCTGAGTGGAGGAATAGCAGGGACATGTTCCGTGTTTTGGGTCTGTGGAGATAGATGAGGGACTGGGCTTGGAAACACTCATTAGCCATAATCAGGGTCCCTAAAGGAGAGCAGATGGTGGCAGGGAGGGAAGAAAATAAAAATGGCTTCACTACAGATATGAATGTACATGCATGAAGGCGAAAAACCCACACAAAATGAGACAAAGATGAAGAATAAAGTCTTCAACAATAGTGTCAAGGCCAGAGGTCTGTGTGTGGGTAAACAAGAAAACAGTTGATATCCAATGTGGATATATGAAGTGCTAAATGTGCTCAGACATGCTGGTCATTACAGAATAACCCTAAAGGGCATTGTGTGGGATGGGATCTTCAGAGCGCTTTTGTTTCTGTCTGGTTCCTGCTAACCAGTGACTCCTCTGACCTCTGCCTGCTCTGAATGGAAGCATATTAACACTCCAGGCTCTCAGCAACATTTAACCAATTTGGTAAATTATCTGTGAGGCCACTTTTATACGGCTTTCTTATTATTCAGAAGGAGGGGGAGTGGAGAGAGAAAGAGAGGGACTCGATGAAGGGATATGGGCACGAAGAGCCTGCTCCCATTTACATACATTACCAGAGCTTTGCCTTTCCCAGAATCCCAGAGAGGAAGCACCTGTTAGCCTTGTACAATCTTCCCCCTCTACTCCTCTCTCTTGCTGTTCTTTCATCCCTCCATCACTGTAGCTTCTCAGCTTTGACCCCCTAGAATCACCCCACAAGCAGGTGTTCTCCGTCAAACAGCCCATTCCCCTCAAAGCCAGCAGCAATGGAGAAACCCAAAGAGAGGGAGCTGACCAGGAGGCCAAACTGGGCCCATGCACGGGAAGGGGAGGACTTAAAGACCCTCCAGCAGGGGTAACATTGAACTCTGCCTGGTCCAGGTGTTTGATACCTTCACTTCTTATTTACCACGTGTGGACATACAGTTGTTCCCCGGGCCTCGACTCAAAACAAATTGCTAGAGCGGAGGGTTTGTAAAAGAGATGTCTGTTCTGTCGGCGGAGGGGTTAAAGTTAATTTGATCGGGCATGTGTACTCTGGGCGAGAAGCAGAGAACATCTGCATTCAGTGGCATGGCCCCATTTGTTGCAATTTTGGGTCTCATTTCCATTTGCAAGAGAGATAACTGCTCGCATATGGAAGCAATAGATAGAAGAGGTCAATGCAATTTCTTTGACTGGGGGGACGAGGCAGGGAGAAAACCCTTATGCAGTAATCTCAGTTGGCAGAGGAAGAAACAAAAAATCTGGGGTTTGGGTATAGGAATTCCTTTCAGTGCAATGATTCCTTGATTCCTTTACCAGCCAATAACAATCCCACACCCCTTCCAAACCCACTCCAATCACTGCCATTATCGCTGATTGGATCTGGTGACGTATTCATTCTCTCCCAGGGAGTAGCTTTTCAAATGGCATCAACAAGAATTTAAAATGGAAAATCTCCCAATTAAACAACAACATATGTTGTTTGTCCATGCCCTAAAATGACACATAGTCAACACAACATCATTTGCATGTGGTCTCCAAAACTGATGAAACCAATGGTATGTCATGACAAGGCTTTGGTAAAGTTCTGTTGGGTTTTATGCACCAAAACGACTTAGTTAGGTTGAGGGGGAAATTATGGTTTGGGTAGAAACAAGTATTTTGTTGAGGTAAGGGAAACTTTGTGTTCTGGGTAGAAGTATTTAATTAGTTTGAGGACCTTTGTGGTCGTGGTTACAATAATAAACACATGGAAAAGCTTATGGAGTAATCAAGGTCATACTTAAAATAGAAAAATAAATTGTCTCTCAGTTGGATCCAGGAAACAAACAGCAGTTAAATGATGTTTTTTGTCACCTTACTTGCTTTTTTGCTCTACTCCTAATTCGTATGGCTGTTGGAGGTCCTTGTCACTTGAAAGTATATTGTTTTGGGACACAAGGAAATGAAATGACTCAAACAACAGGTATTATGAGTATTTTGTAGGTGTTGAATTGAAGTAGTGGAGAAGGAGTAAGGGTTCTGGTTATTCTGCCAGGCAGTGATGGGACTTGTGGGGATGGTGAACTGGGGGATTATTCTAATATCATACTAAGAAGTAGCAAAAGGAGCCAATGTACAGGTCAGTCACATGGATTAAACATGCAACTTGAATACCGTATCAAATGCAGCTACAACATCATAAAGTCTCTCAGTAGGCATCTGAAGACTCGCTGTTATTCACTAGAGCCTTCCCCCCCTGAAAGCCTGACTAACTAATGGAAAACTGCGGGCACAAACTCCAGACATCATTATGTTGGGGCCGACTTCACAACATGACGCACTATAATCAAAACAAGGGCCAATCTAATCTTCGTACATTGTCTATGGATGATTCCAATCTTCTCTTTCATAGTCAGTCTAAACTCAAAACACTCAATCCACGCCGCTCTGAAAATCCCCTAATAAGGCAAGTTAAACCCCGAGCTTGCAACTGGTATGAAGTCACCGGAGAGCAATTACGCTTCAGCTTGATAGTTAGCAAAGGACCAGAGGAATGTCTTTTCCCCCAAAATGCCAGGACTTTGGAGACTAATTTAATTGAGTGTCTTTTGTGTGTGATTATTTATGATTTAAAAAGTGTTAGTTGAAAATCTGGAGGAGATATCTGGAAATGGGGAGTGTTTGATGCAGATCAGCGTCGTGCTGCGCTCTCTGATTAATTATGTCCGGAACGTCTAATGGCTGCCTCTGCTTGGGAGGGGTTGCCTCTCACAAAGACAAAAGCCCCCCGAACTTTTAAAGAGTCCTTTGAACTGAAACTGTTTTTTTGGTGAACGAGTAATTCCTGGGTGTGAATTCTAAGCTGCATGTTGGCTTCAGACAAAATGATTTATGTGAAAGATTGTAGGAAATTGTAAGAAAGACAAAGAAAACGCTTTTCTTGGCAACTGCCTTGTTTTCTACCAGTGATCCATTTAATATTATCGTTGCTTTCTTTTAACATCTGCTCTGGGTGTGCAGTGTGTCTGTGCCCCTCTATGTGACT
This sequence comes from Gymnodraco acuticeps, assembly GCF_902827175.1. Classification (NCBI taxonomy): domain Eukaryota; kingdom Metazoa; phylum Chordata; class Actinopteri; order Perciformes; family Bathydraconidae; genus Gymnodraco; species Gymnodraco acuticeps. Next base: position 460,467 of record NW_022990015.1, read on the forward strand.
CAGCCTCCCGTCTCCCTACCAGTGCCCCCTGAAGCCCTCATTTCCTGTTGGGAGTCGACAGAATTGGATGAAGGACACGGCAAGGGGCCTCTTGGGGCCCGGATTAGGGCCTGCTAGAGCACAGAGAGCCAGTCTCGACACATCTTCATTCGTAAAAAAAATCCCAACAGCAGAGGGGAATAATGTCCCTGCAGCCAAAGCAGGTGCTTTTTATTTTTCCTCAAGGAATATTGGCACTGCAGTTGAGACAAGTGTTATGGTGATGGTTAGGAACATTTTCACCAGAAACAGCGGAACAATGGCACTTCTCCACCGTGTTTCAGGTGTGGTTCAGTTTGAACCTTGGGGCCGGACTGTGCCCAAGAGCTGACAGAGTGAGGACTGTGTGTGTTGAGAGAGAGAGCTCATTAAGAGGACCCGTGTGTGTTTAACAGATACCAAGGGCTCTCTTTCTTCCAATAACAACTCATTAATGAAGGTTTGTGTGTGTAAGGGAATTAGAGTGGCTGTAGTCATGAATCATGAGACACATCAGTCTTGTGTTATTGATCAGATCCCAAACACCAGACTGACAGAGATAAACACAGCAGCAATGTGAGAAGCAGGAAGAACAACAGTCTATTTGATATGCCCATTTATCCGGATTCTTTCATGAATGCCTATTAAATGGCTATTATGCTTGACTTTCTCCTCAATAACAAGATTATGCTGAATAGCTTCATAATGCATTAGGTAAACCTTTGCAATTTGCTTTTACTGCTTATATGATGGTGTGATTTTACAGGTTTTAGGCCATTTACTTCAAAAAGCATACTTCATATTATAGCCAAGCCACCATTTCTCAAAACATACCATGAGTGTTAAAAGGGTAAGGCTGGAGTTATTCTATTTTTTATGGGTTTTTTTATTCCATGAAAAGACCAAAGCCAACAATGCATTAATCCGTCCTTCAATACTTTACGACTGCTCTACCCTGTCTGTGGCTCTGAGCCACAAGTCCATTCAGTCCTACTGAGGATATAAATCTTTAAAAGTAGGTCACAAATATACACCTCTAAAAAATATATATTTTTCTATAACAGCTGTCCGCTATATACATTAGCGATATTCCAGCAAATGGTTTTACACTATTCCACTTATCCACAGGTGGTAGTAATGCACTGAAACCGCAGCAATGTGCCAACAAGGTGGCAAAGAAGACGACGACTATATCAGCTATTAAACTATGTTGAATAAAAAATACTTAAAAAATTCAATATTTTATGAAGAGGGAAATGCATTTAACATGAGCATGTCAGTAACATTGTATGTTAAGATGACTACCGTTGTTTTACAATAAAACTCTATTGGTAAGTATTTTAGAAAACAAGGCCTCCTTTTCGCATATAATTAAATATCATGCAAATGAGAGCCGTATTGTTAAATAAATAAAAATACTGGACTAAATCCATCTGCAAAACCACACGAAACTCGAGAATAAAAAAAAAAATCCCAAAATGTATTAATTTAATTTAATTTGTTTATTTATCAAGAAATGTGGGCAGTAATTGACTATCCCAGAGTTAGATTGAATATGTAACTTCATCAGCAATCACTGAACAGAAAATCCACGAAAGAGTTATGCCATTAAATGTTAAAATTCAGATCAACTAAGAGCATTTTCGATTTGAAAAGATTACATCAAACATAAAAGAGAAATACAATGCTCTATGTTTAGTACTTTGTGGTTAAAAGGCCCATGATTGGTTATGTTTCGGCCATGATTTTAACCGTGATTTAAAACTAGAGAGAGTTGGGTCTAATGGGGCTGGGTATTGTGTTTCTGTAGTGAAAGGCAGCTGTTGTCCTGCACTCATCTTACTGCCCCATCCCATGGCATACCATCAGTAGGCACAAACATACAGTATGCCTGTCCTGTCACATTTCACCACCACAACAACAAAGTATAGCGATTCAGAAATGCTGGGTGGAGGGTGGAGTGTATCATATGGATAAATGGATAAATGGAGCAACGGAGCGCAAACATATGGATAGGAAGGGAGAGAGAGGGAGAGAGAGAAAGAGGGAGAGAGGGAAGGAGTTGAGAGTAATCAGTTATCACTGCCGTGATTTATGGCCTGTTTTCACGTTAAACATGTTATGTGTACAAAGACAACACCCCAGCTTATTGAAAAATACCTGCCTGCTTAAAAATAAAGAAGTGTTCCATTTTTCCCTCTTCAAAGAATCTGCTCTGCTGCAGGGAGGGAAACGTAATTATAGAACAATAATATGATCTAAATGTAAAAAAGGAGGAGAAATGTGGGTTTGTGTGGGGGGAGGGGTGGTTCATGGGCACTCAGCTTGGTATTTCTGTCTGTGAGATTTACGTTTGGTGCCCAGTCGTCCAACTCATCTTGGCCCGTGCAGCTTTCTGTGTGTTATTACCGATCAAAAGGTTCATAGTTTTTATGAAGTTCTTTACAGAGCCTTGGACAAAGGGAAAAACGAGTTTAACGGCTTGCTAAGTCAAGGCACGGCCCCACAAGATTCCACTGCTTCTCTGAGAATGTCTGGAAATGGGAAACATATGTGCTTTGATGGCATTGATTCTCTTTATTATTAGTTTGTTTTGAATTAAGCTTGTGATTGCAGAATCCTGGGAGGCTTTCACTATCCATTAAAATGCTGATGTGACAGAAAACACCATATTTTGGATAGGTGCCTTTGTACACCTTAAAAGTCTAATGAGTCTCATTTTAATGATCACACTGAAGTAATGTGATACTCTATCGATGCCAAAGGAAATTCTCCTTTTCCCGGGACGTCAAACAGGGAGTTCAGGGATCCCCAAGCAGTACGATTAGACACAAATTATAAAATGTGAATGTCTATGTGGTGAATGATAACAATGAGTTCTAAAAAAGGGAACGTTTGAAAGTTATTTTTTAAGTGACTCGATCTTTTAAAGACTGTTATTAAGAGTCCAGTATTATCTGATTTAAGGTTTCTATGGTTCAAGGTACAACCTTAAGTGCCCAATTCTGGTATTCATTCTAAAGACGAGCTTGTACACAAACAGTTATTCTGAAGACCCCATGCCACCCAAAACTGGCCTAAATGCTAACAATACAGTGAAATCCATCATTATTTTCTGATCTATTCTGATAAGGGTTGCAAGGCCAAGGTCGGTTAAATCCTGTTAAATTGACACAAAAACACAACCTTTAGCTGGATTTATTCAAACTAATCCACTTCCTGATCAGCCTGGATAATGTATGTAATGTTGCATCTCATACGCCAATCCCTGCACAATAGCAGGTAGCCATTTAAAGTGACAGCATGGTCACAACCAATAAACCAATGGTGATTGGGCCTCTTTGGGTTGGATTTATTTTAATTCACTAATCCTGTAATGGTGGAGCCGTGTCTCCCCGGCCGTGGGGCTACTAAAGGACTGACAGCGCCCAGCCATGGCCAGCCTGTCTCATTGCTTCAACAGAAAACTCACAGAGCCACTAAGCGGTATTTGACTCCTTAAGCTCCTAGAGGACTAAGGTTAGGGGCTGCCGGGGGTGCAGGGATAGAGAAAGGATGCAGGGCTGTTGCCTGGTGTGCTGTTGTTAGTGGTGGTGTCGGGGCCGGGGGGGAGGGAGGGGAGGCGTTGTAGGGACATAACAGACGAAACATTCACCCAAAAACTGCATCGCCTGGACTAATGGGGAAATTATTTATGAACTATTTGCAGTGCACCTGAAAATACCTCCAGTGAAATTATGTTTGGCAACCTGAACTGCTTTGAAGTCAATGGAGTGGCAATAAAAATTAGGCCTTCATTAGAGAGCCGGGCCTTTCAAACTGAATTGGCCCAGTCTCGGCGGGTCAGGGGCATTTAGGCAGCGCTCTGCTTCCTTTAGCTCTGGCAGCCACAGACACATGGAAGCAATTTGCCTGATTCTCTGCTGTTTTTATGATTTTCCCCTTTAATTCTTTCTCTCACCGCATGGTGCTCCTTTTATGTTGCATTTAGGAAATTAACACTAACCGACAAATTACTTAGTAAATAAAAAAGGTAGAGCTTTAGCATGTTGAGACCAGAAGTAGCCCAAGGGCCTGTGTTCTCCTAGCAACAAAGAAATCCTTGATAACTGTTTAGATATGTCACAGCCCGGCTTTATTTTATCAAATGCATGTCATTTTTCAATTGGAATAAATGTAAGGCATTCATCTCCTTTGTGTGCAGTACTTGTTCTGCTTGTCCACTCAGAAAATGGCGCACTTAAGGGAAAATCACTTGAAGCGATTTGGAGGTCGTTTAGAAACTGCTTTACGCTTTGGTCAAGCACAAACCTCATTCACAAAAACATGAAGGCAGCCGACTGAAGTGAAACCGTGTAATCTGCAGATAACCAGATGCACCAAAGTCCAGGGGATTGTAATCTTCAGAGATGTAAGCTAATTACTTAATCGCTTGCATTTGTAAATCTTATTATTGTAAAATAAATTGCGGTAGTGATTAAATTACTGATATTTATCTCCTAATAGCGCTGATTAGGAGGTGATGCTAATCTGTCATTCTGAAAGGCTGATATTAACGGCATCAATCTAAGAAAACAATAAACACTTAATGTGAAAGAGATGTTTTGTGCAGTCAGGGACCAGATGGCCTGCTTTAGTCTGGAATGTGCAATATTCTGGTCTGCTTGGCTACACCGCTAATGATGGGAACCACAAACTGTTGACTTATTTAATTGAGTTGTTTTGCCCCATTAACCTGTTGTCTGACACAGTGGACACGTGAGATGGGAACGAAATATGTTTTTACTTTAAACCAAGATTGAAACAGTATTCTCCTTTGTGCAGTTTTTTGATTAAACATTAAAGATTACAGTCAAACACCTAGTTAGTAAATATTTACATAAAGAAAACATATTCCATATGGAGTAAATACACAAATCTCATAACTTAAATACTGACAATGACCTCAGTTAAAAAGTATTAATGCTTTTCTAAAACATATTACATTTGTATCCTCGCCCTGATTTTGGCATATTTTGTGCACCTTTTCTAAACGCTTTGAAAAATCCAAAAGCGTGGTAGTGTGTGAAGCTATTCTCCAGTGCTTGCTCTAATGCTACAGAAGTATCCATAAATTATGCATCAGGAATATGTATATGTATTGACTTTAATAAGAGCTATTTCCTACATGCCAGCTTTTGTACCTGCTGAAGAATCACTGGGGTGCTTCCTAACACTCGACACACACGCTTGTTCTCTCACTCACAGGCTCCTCCACTGACTTTCAGCTGGGGGAAATGAAACAAAAAAGAGCATAATTAAAATAATAATAGAGTCTCCTCTTGTTTTGGGGTTCGGATATATTTTCACAGTTGCATTTGGCAATGTTGGAGGAATTTGCAGGAACTGTCGAAGAGTGTTAGTGTGAATAAGTAAACTCTGCTTTGTAAGATTGTGATACCTAATCAAGTCAGCCCTGACAGGAGTTCTCTCGTTCCGTCTTTGTCTCTGTTTTCTGCTTTTTCTCTTACCTGTATCTCTGACGTGACACTCCGAGTGTTAGTGCTGAATACTTGATGACACAAAAAACAACAATGCCACTCATTTAACATTAAAACAACACACTCCAGGCCCCACCATGCACAAACAAATGTAACTCTGCTTTACCCGTCCATATCCCCCTCATTGCACCTCCTTGTTCCCCTGCCCTGACGCCGAATGAGGCTTACTGTGCTGTGCATGTCATTTGTCCACTTCTCCTTCCTGTTTTCAGCTAGTTGGCCTCTAGTGTTTTGTGTCTATGAATGCTAACATGTCTTACCTTGCCCTGGGCAAGAAAGAAGGAGAGTATACCTAGTGTTTGGCCATTCTGCTCTGGTACACACACACACACACACACACACTGGCAGGCTGAGGTCTCACTGGCACTGGTTGTCAAAACCAAATAACTGCTTGTCTTTTCCATGTGTGCACTGGCCATGTGGTGCCTTCTAGGTGAGAAGCAAGCTAAAATGGCTGTTGACACGAGAAGACAGCAGACTCACTGCTGCGACTCGGACTCCCAGTCCCTCGTGCCATTATAACACAATACACTGCGCAATCAACATTCCACATAGCAGAGATGGTAAAAAAGAAGGCGGTCAATCAACGGCCTGAACTGTGAAAAACACAAAGAAGATGTCATCAAACAAAAATGCTTAGGTACTCATGATGAAAGATGGATGCTAAACAGAGGGGCAGGGCACTATTAAGATGACATCAGGGACAACCTCTCAACAGCTGCATGGGAGTGCCGTCTGTTACGGAGGACGGAAAATGGAGGGTGATACAAGGGAACACTGATAGACTAACAGCAACAAGGGGAGGGGAGTCATCACCAGTCTAAGCATGTGCTGATTGAGCCTGGCTCTTTTTAACCAGCAGGCCTTTGGAGACCTGGTAGTTGGCAGCGGGGTCACAAGAGTACCAGCGGAGACACAGAGCTTCAAAAAGCTTTCTGTGCTTTATCGAGCAACTGCGTGTTACGTGGAATGCGTCGCACTGAGACTCACTTAGTCGTGGTGGGACCTGTCCTGATTGAGGTAACAGCTGGGATATGACATCAGCCATGAGTGTTGGCCATGTTTTCACTCACTGAAGCAATTCTGCTCTTAAAAGGTTCCATCAGTACCACTCCGGCGAATTGCAGAGTTACTTTTCATCTCTTTGGCTGTGCAATCTGCCAGCTGGTCAGAGAGTAAGAGGGACAGAGACGCCAGAGTGCTGAACTAATAAGTGGTTCATTGTCTTCATACGCTCAAAAATGTACAAATGAGATGTGAGCTCTCGCAAACATGAGACACATGCACACACATTGATAATTATAAAAGCCAGGACATACGTTTTTCAAGGTCAACTCTTAAAACGGAATCCAAATGGCACCAATGTCTTGCCTATGACAAAAATGAGTTTCATGTGTGTGAGATGTTTTGGCAACGTTTCCCAAACTTCGGTTTGACCCCTGCACAGGTACTTGTGGATGAATTTTCATGAGTGGTGCTGAGCTACGCCGCGCTTTGGATTTAGCCTGCAGTCACAGTTTCCAACAGGGGCCTCTTAAAAACTCTAAACTCAGCCTCCTCAGAGAACACACTGTGATTTAGCACTTGAATATTTCTAACACAAAAATCCCATTTCACACTGTCTTCTGTCCAAGTATCTTTCCACTGTGACACCGAGGGACCAATTGAGACAGAAATCTATTTGCACTGCTCCGTGGTGTGTTTAAGTCCATGCTGAACAAAAAGCGCACATCGCCTGGAGTGAGCAAATCACCAGGGTGGAAGAAAAGAATGGTGGAAAAAAATAACAGGCAAAACGCAGCTACAAAGAAGCTTATCACATTTAGCATGTGCTTATTAAGCCTTGTGCCTCTGTGCCGGCTGCTGAGAGATTGAGTTGAGCTATTTGAACTGGTTCAGACTGATGGTGAGTCTGGGGTATTCTGATGAAATGCAGTGACATAGTCAAACTCACAAGGAGGCCTGCTATTTGAGCTGCTCTTTGAGTAAATGGGGGGAAATAAAGAAGATGCACATTTTGATACATATTTGTGTAGAAGCACTGTGATCATTTGACTAAAAACTTTAGTTGTTTAGTTTGGCTATTAATGACAAAGCTAGTGTGGTTGTGGTCCCTGGGTATGAATAATAACCATTACCAAAAAAAACACCCAAAGACTGCCCAGGGGTAAACTACAAAAAACCGACTGAATCACCATGTTGCGTCGATTCTTTCACCCAGCATGACATCATGTTGCTAGGAGTAGTTAACTTAAGTGTTTAACATTGATTTAAAGATCATTGATGTTCCCATGCATTATCTTGACCCCCATCGATCACCCGACCACATTCTATTGCTGAACTAATCAACATGTGGTCGGTGAAAAATACCTCTACAACCAGTGTTTACGCATTCTAGCATTTACAAAAAGAGACTGATCCGGGTCTAAGAGTGATCAACAATGTTTTAAACATACTGTAGTGGAGCATAATATTTGTTTCTGACCGGCAGGCAGCTGTCTGATTAGGTGGAAAACATGAAAACTGTAGATATTAGTGGTAAAGACTTATTACTCACAGGTATTTATAGTGATGGTGGGTCAGCTAAACTAGTTCAGCTACTGCGGAAATTGACAAGACAACGTTAAACATTGAGTGGGATTAATGATGACTTAAAGTGGACCTATATATTTATTTATATATTTATTTATATATATATTTGCTATTTTGGAAAAATATATTGTAGGGCCATACCTGTACAAAACATGTCTGTGAAGTAGTTTGCTTAAAATACCAAACAGATCACCCATTGTAGCCATGCCTCATACTGCTCAAACCCCTCTTTTGCAGACCTGTTAGAGAAATGCGGATTTTGGGTCCTTAGCTTAAAAAAAACAAAAAAGGAGGCGGAGCTAATGCCTGATCAGAATTCTACCGGAGATAAAGTTAAATTCTGCTGTGATAAAACACCATCCTGTTCTAAACAACATCAAGGATTATTTCTGAAATAGTATGGAGCACAAATTATTTTTCACTTGCGGGCTTTACCACAAGGTGAGTTCTTTTTTTATTTCCTGCTTTTTAAAACACATGTGCTCTCCAGTACAGGTTAGCTCTGAGTGTTAGCGAGGCTTGCTAATGTAAACAAAGACGAGATTACGTCCAAAACCCTTCAGGCATTGTTTCTGACAGCAACTTTCTGTGGGTCCACCATCTGAAATTACGTCATATCGGCAGCAAATCTGTATCCGCTCGTTGTACCCCCGTTTTTAAAAGATTTGGTTACGGAGAAAAAGAGAAAGGGTTTTATTTTCTGACGCTGCTTGAGTTCCCCGACACACCGGGGACACATATTTATGTATAAAAGTGCATTTTGTATGATAGGTCCCCTTTAAACTCTGCCTCTCTCTTTGTAGAGCTGGTCATGTTCGTGCAATTTAGAATAAGTAGGTTGTTTCAGTTTATAATAACCAAAGACTGATAGGTCATTTGGTGATTAGTCGCATAATGTTTCCTTAACTTGAGGTATGTTGTGTTCCATTGTAAAATAATATTTGAAATCTCCAAATAGGCAAAGACTGACCCTTAAGCAACAGTCGCTAGTAGGGTGGCTGTCGTCTGCTTCACAAAATCATATTCATAGTCATTACTTTAGATAAAAAACCTATACATTTTCTCGACTTCCCTAAGAGGGTTAATGCTGGAGGTACTGTACAGTAGTTCTGCCTCATCAGCTTTAAAAGGCTATGGCAGGTTCTCACAACATGCAGCCCGTCCTCTGAAGCCTAAAGGGAATCAACAGCATTGTGACTGTCTAGGCAAACCTAAGCTTTCCTTTGTTTCCTTGCCAAAAAAGGGCTCAAAGAATAGTCGCATGTTACTGCGGGCCATTCTCACGTCATTGCCCTGTCATACAGGATAAAGTGCTCCTGTCAGAGAGCAGTGTTGTAGAAAGGTATGAGAACGAGGAAGAGAATGACAGAGAGTGCAAGCCGGCATAGAGTTCTTTAAGCCATACAGTAATGTAACGAGCAAACACAATATGGGAAATAATAATATTAAATGTGCTGAAAAGTTTGCCAAACACAAACTATTCTGTCTGCCTAATGGTTTTCTGTTTGCTCCAACAGAACATACAGTCATAATAAAAGTCTCTTTTTGACTCCCATATACAGGAAAGAGATGTACTATTACACACACATTCACACATTTCCCGTCTTTTTAAAATCTCGAAGCTTCATCTCAGACAGACCTAATGTGGAGACGAAAAAATCCTAAAATGCCCTGCTTCCTCTCCACTTTGATCTGAGGAAACTTTTGCAAATTCTGTGTGTTGAGAGCAGCCCTCCACCCCCCTCCCCAAATCTCTGCCAGCCTCGTACCAACAGCCTCCGTCAGCCCCCTGGTTCATTAGCCGACCTTAAGCCACCGAACAACAATTAGGCCTGTCGTTCGCTCGCTCACCGGCTTGACTCTGCTGGGCCGGCTGTGCGGCGAGGAATAGTCCCTGACTAATGATTGGCTAAAGAGACCTGACAGCATGTTACAGCTACAGCTGTAATTGAATACAAGCTCTAACAAGCCTTTGAACAGGAAGAAGAAATATTTCATAAGCTTGATGCAATTTGGTGGGTATGTGTAATGAAAATAATGAATGTGATTCCCTCACATTTTTTACTTATAATTGATGGTTTTTTTTGTTTTTGTTTTGGAAATACTAAAACAGATCGAGACAGACACAGGAGTGAATAATTTGAAGATGTTCATCCCTCTTCCCTTCCAATGTGGCAAAAATGATTTCTTTAGCATTTTGTAGCTGTTTACATACTAATTTGTTCTGTTTCTCGCATTTATAACAAGACTGATGTTTTGCTTGTAGAAATAGCGGCTGATAGGTTGAACACGGGGTGCTTGACAAGCAGCTTATTATTTTATGGACAGCTCACATCTTAGGCTCAAAACTCTGGACAACATTAATTGTGGTTGTGATACATGTTTATCGGACTCTGCTGTCCTTTCTGATGCCGCTGGGAGCCTGCTGCTCACAGCCGGTCCTGCCCAGCCACGCTCGCATAGCTCATGGGGTTTTCAAGGATACAATCCAAGAAATCCTCAAAACACGACTTACAACCTAATATTTAGAAACTAGGACCTTAAAATCATCAAGGGAATTAAATGATAATTATTAAGCTATTCATTTGCAGGACACAGCAAATACGCTCTCTGCTACATTTTCAAAAGTTGTAATGGAGTGAGGGGGAAAGTTTTTGCACTCGCTGTGGCCAAAATGAGGACATGAAGAAATTGGATATCAAAGGCTAACACAATATCAGAGTCCAATAATTAGGACATCCACATTCGACAAATGTCACAGAGTGGGCAAATGAAAGACTCAAATGATGAATTGGACAAAATTACATAGAAAAAACAATCAAATATTAAAAGAGGGCACACCACTTTCCCCTCTGACATCAAGGCTACACAGAAAGTAATCACACGACTGAAATGCTCATCATTGCCTCCATTTAGTGTAAGAGTAATAAAAGACATGTCAGAGCTGGGAGAAGAAGCCCAGCCTGGCCTCTCATTACCCACGGGGGACAGAGAGACTTTTGGGCCTAATAAGGACATGATTTAGGCAAATTAGGCCTTATGATAATGGGGCTGCTGATAATAAGGCACTTTTGCTCTTGTTTGTTTTCTTATTTTGTGGCATATTTACCCTACATGGCCACTAAGGGGGGGAAATTGTGCATCTGATTGGTTCTTTTCTTTGATTTCAATTCTCCGAGCAGGGCACCCTTGATGTGTGCTTTGAATTCACAAGGGATGAATCAAGATGGGGTCTGCATTTTTAAACAAGGTCCTCTTTGCAGCTTATTTGATAGGATTATCACTGTCTTTGTGTGGGGGTTGTCTATGGAAGTAATTACCTGTGAGAAGTTTCCTAAAGTAGGTTAATGTCTGAAAGTTGAAGGCACTTACTGAAAGTGCAATTGGTTTGACACAGCAGGTGATGTATTTGGTGTGGGTGTCTTTGACTGTTTAATCTATGAAGGGCTCCATAAACCAAGAACAAAGGATACTGCAGTGCAGCGCAGTATCAGCTCCAAATCCCTCTTTGGATCTCTTTGTGCAGTTTAAAATGTTTAGTAATGGGATTATAGTGGATACATTTAAACATAAATTCAGTCCATGTGGAATGGATTTAATATGTGTCAAAGGTATGCTAAGTTAATATTTGTCGTCTAGACAACAACCTCATCAATCCTTGCAAACATAAACCGAGCCTAGCTCTGCAGGAAGTGTGTGCAGAAGAGTTTGCAAATAAGCTGTACAGGCGGAACACAGAAAAGGATGGGCAAAAAGTATATATCTTAAACAAGTCTTTATTTTAGATCAGGGGCGTCAAACTCAAGGCCCGGGGGCCAAATCCGGCCCGCGACTGCATTTTATGTGGCCCCATAAGAGCTTGCAAAGAATATAATATGTTTATAATACGGTTACATGCTACTTTACAGAAGCACGTTGCCCATAAACTACATGTCCCACAATGCATCTCAAATTTTTTCTCAGAATTAGATTTTTTTTTTCAAAATATGCCTTTTTTCTCAGAATTTGGCTTTTCTTTTTAAATCATTTTGTGACATTCTTACTGAAGAGACGTGCAATTATTTGCCCTAGACTTCTGCTTTCAGACGTAGTTAATTATGAAGTTATTACCCTATCTGATAATAATCCAATGCAGATCCAATAATGTAATATAATACATTATTTTATATATATTAAATATTTATATACGTATTTTTATATAGTCTTAAAGTTACAACCGGCCCTTTGAGTGCAAATCAAATCAAGTTTTATTTATATAGCACATTTATAAACTATTTTTGGTCGAGCCAAAGTGCTGTACATATAATAAAAATAGCCTACAGTAGAGACACTTTACAGCAAATACAACAGCACAGATTGTTCAGAATATAAGTATGAGAACGACACCCTCTATCCTTAGACCCTCACATCGTACAAGGAAAAACTTCCAGAGAAAACCCACAGTTTAAAGGGGAACATGGGAGAAACCTCAGGGAGAGCAACAGAGGAGGGATCCCTCTCCCAGGACGGACAGACGTGCAATAGATGCCGTGTGTAAATCGAAGAGATAATACATTTTACAGCATATAGACCGAATGTTAGGAAATGCATGTGTCTGTAATAAGAAGATGAATCCACGAGGATGTTAGCTACAATCCTCTGGAAGCCATCAGGGAAGCAGCATGACGAGACCCAAGGAGTGCAACCATAATGCTGATGTGGCCCGTGATGAAATTGAGTTTGACACCCCTGTTTTAGATGGTGTGTTTGCAGCCATTGTAGCATGTGAAAATTAGGAAAATTGGTTGTACATTTGACTATATATTGATAACTGATTAAGGTCAAATTAGTTATCGCATACATAGCTATGCTAAACGAAAAGCACCTAAAAGACATGGTTAGTAATCAGGGTCAGTTAATATGCAAAATGCAGTCACCTATGATTATAGTCAGGTGTGTAACTAACCCATCCACCATCATGACCTCCATACCCTTACTTTAGGGGTTCATACATGAAGTGAACTCAACTGAGAGGTATGGTCCAAATGGGGCATAAATCGAGACTGTCCTCGGATATGGCAAAAAACAACATATGTTTATGTAAAGCCCTCTAGGAACACAGGTTTCTAGAGGGGCTTGGCTTGTTTGTTTTTCATATTGTGAAAATATTAAGGGTTGAGGAGAATTACACTGTTTTTATCTATTTGTTAGACCCTAAAAATAAAAAATTGGTCACAGTTTTGCGCTTTCTATCTAACACTTCTGAAAGAAGACTGCAATGAAGAGGGTAGCCTTTATGAGGCACTAGTGGATCTTTTCGAGGTTGCACAGCATTTCCTCAGACTTAGAGTAAGACACACAGGGAGACAAAGACAAAATAACAGCGAGACACTGCAGCCACTTTACCAGAGACAAATGCACAAGGGAGAGAAGACAGAATTAATTTGACAGTGAATAAGTCACAGCCGTCCCCGTCCTTTAGTGCTGCGCTTTCTTCTCCTCTCTTACCCCATCCCGAGTCACTCTTCTCTCTAATTGCACGGTGGACATCTCTGAGCACGTTGGGGAATTTCACCCACGATCTGGCACAGATTAGCAGTCCCACTATGCTTTGTTGCGGATTTATTTGCATGATAATTAGTTGGTGGCCGTGTGTATTCTAATTAATTTATTATTTCACAAATATAGGTACACAGGGAGCGGGAAAGAGTGAGCTAGAGCAAGAGAGGGAGAGGGAAATAGAACAATGTGCATTAATTAAAGTGATTAAAGGATTGACTGAACTTTGCCTTGATGTGTTTATTCAATTAATAAGCAAATTGGCAGATGACTGTTTGACTTTTATAACGATTAATTGTATCGTTTTTCGTACATTTAGGCTCATTCATCTTACACTCATTCTCCTAAGCGATAACATCAATCTTTACCCATTACCCAAAAAACTCCCTGTCTTCAATTCCAAAGCAAACTAAGACTAAAAATCTATGTATGATAACTTGTATCTTTTTTTTCTTCTCATTTTTACACTAATATGCAAATGCCTTTTTGTGTGTGGTCATACCAAGCCTTCAGAGTTTTCATACAGAAGTACTTTTATGAAGTTAACAACTTGTATATTGTTCTGTTTTAAACTTTTTAAGTAATCCATATTTGTCTATCTAATATCCCGATGATGTTTTGCAACATAAATGACACTGGGGCAAAACATTTTATATTTATAAAAAAACACAAAATTCAACCTTAAATCATATATTAAGATGGATATTTTATATACAGGACTCCATGAGCTATTGACAGGCACTCGCTGTCTGTCTCTCTCTCTCTCTCATTATGTCCTACTCTTTGTCCTCATCTTTCTCAAGTCACACCGCCACACCACCCTCTCTCTTCTCTGAGGGTTGGACAACAGGGAGATAAAGCAGTTTGAGATGTGCTAGCAAAATTAAAACACCTCTTTATTGTCCTCCTCTGTATATGTGGTATTCCCCCTGCATTGTCCAGGAGAACAAAAGGAACCATCTATTCCTCTGATAGAAGCCAATGGTTGCTAAGAGGTTTGATTTGGGTGTTGAGGATGCTATTTGCCTAGAGAAAGCCTGAGGATGAGGGCTGATCGCGCTGGCAAAAGAACCGGGCTGTCAGCTGGCATCCAGCAATAATTGCTTCCCATGGCAGGACCCCGTTGGCCCGGAGAAGAGCAGCGCAGTCTGGAGAGTCAACGCGGGAATCCATTTCCACCGCAGCTCGGTCATAATTGTTTCCTGAGCACGAAGATACTTGTTGCCAATCTGCGTGAGGGCCAAGCTCTGATTGACACCCATTGACCAGAGAGACCAGGGGAGGCAGGGAGAGCGGTTTGGAAGGCCTTGAGTATCACCGTGATTGTCACTCAAAGATTAGAAGTGGAGAAGAGAGGGTGATGGGAAGGTAAGGGAAAAAACAAAGGACAGAGAAGAAGAAGGGAAAATATAAGACCATGATAATCAGGATTCCAATGTGTTAGTTTAATTATCCTGTTTCCTATCTGATTGTTTCCCCTTTCATTATTTATCCTTTCAAAATCCATCCTCCTCCCTACTGAATGATCATTTACACAAGTCAATAAAGCAGTAACCCTGAAAGCAAGCATCACAGCCAAACTTAATGATTTTCTCAGCACCATACTCTACAGGGGGAAATGTATATTTTATCCACTTTAAGCTGCAGGAGGACTATTGATTAGTAATTGATAAGATCATCTCTTTAAATAGACACAGATGCCCGTCTTGCTTTATCAAAGCGATCCTTAACACTGATTGTGATTACCATATGCTCTATAGCTCAATTTGCTTTTGTCGGAACAACTTACCGTCTCAAACCCCGGCTGCAATACTCAGTAAGATGGCTTGGATCTATTTGGCGAAAGCACCCAGGGAACTTATCACTCACCTGTCCAAAGCTAATTCTGCCTGGTGTCAAGCATGGAATTGGATTTAAGGACAGAGAAGTTGCGCAGGTCCGTCTGCTGTCAGCAGGTCCCAGTGCCCCTCTCGAGTGTCACTTCAGCGCCGGGTGAACATGCTAAATCCCTAGCAGGGTAAAGCGCCATCACAGGCTTTCTGACGCCCTGTGCAAATCTCTGATGACATCCTCCATTCCCCATTTACCCCACTACTTTGGACCAGGATCCCGGAGTATCTTTAAGCAGAAGCAGCACATGGTATGGGGAATAGAAAAGTCAGGGGAAATCCTGCCCCTGTGACAGTGATGTCCTTTTATCTGTCACGCCTGCATACAAGCCAGGTGCATCTTGGAAGGGTTTGACTAGGCCAGATACACCCTCATTGATACGCAGAACGAGACATTTTTTTGCTGACATTTACTGATTGTTGTCATAAAATAAGCAAGTCACACTTATAAAAAGGCAGCAGGCCTTGCATTCTCAGTGGCAGCAGTTTGGAGTGTTTTACCATTCAGAAAGCGGTGGGTACATCCGTACATCGATGAGTAATTGCTCGAAAATGTGTTGTTTAGAGACTGGTCAGGGTCAAGGGTGAGAGATTACCCTGAACATTTTTTTTCCTGGGAAGAAATGGCTGCCTTAGTCGTCAGCCACGGCCTGCTCACTGCTTAGCCTTGAGGCATTCAAATTGACAGCTCTCATTATGTGTGAACTCCCAATATTCCCCTTCGTATTCCATGCCCTGTCAGTCTCCACCTGCCTGTCCATCTCGCTGCTGCACCACCAGAGCACCCACTCGCTGAAAACCACCGTCTCCTTGCCAGCTTTTAGGCTCGGAAACATCTCGAGTGTGTGTGTATGTTTTTTATGTGAAGGAGGGGTGTGTGGGCTTTATAGAAAGGGCCTAGCGATCTGCTGACATTCTGACAGGGGTCCTCTTGTAAACCAACTGCAACAACCATTGTGATCTAACCTATAGCATGGTGCTGCAAATTAGAAGGGGACTCACACTTCACATGCACACACAGGCAGCTACATATAAATATAAGCAGGTGCATACACATATGAGCACACCCACAAGCATCATGGTGCCTTAGCAGAATCTTAAGTACCTTATGCAAACTGTATGTTTGTTGGAGGCACCGGCAGAGCGCTGATGAGTGGCTCATTATGGCAACACCATCACTACACACTGGGTATCGCATAATCAAAGCCTGGGGGTACGTATTAATTATCCTTTTGAATAGTGATGACATTTTAAAAAGCTTCTCCTTAAGGCTCACATCACGGATAGATGAAACAAAGCGCAGCACAGCTTGCGCGCCCAGGCTCACATGTGTTTTTACATCTGTTCAGGATATTTCAATTTGATGCTCAACAAGCTGAGACTGAGATTAAAGGATAATAATGTGTCATCCTCCACACAAGCATCTCTTCCAGAGCGAGTAATAGTACATCAGCAGGCAGGCGGCTTCTGGAGGAAAGCTAGCTAACAGCCATCACAGGCGAAGGCGATGCAGTCACGCGTGTGTCTCCTGCTTGTCTCCAGTCAAGGTTGCTGAGGCACTGTCTCCGTCTTTACCCTCACACGTACCAGTTGACTGGGAAAACAGGATATGGGGAGGGGTGGGGGAGTTGAGATTTGCTTGAAATAAATACTCATGGTTTTTTTTTTTTTTAAAGCGTTGTCTTTAATGAACATGTCTAAAGACTGTTTCACCATCTATAATTCATATGGTAGGTCTTCGTCTAGGAGAGAGGGCCTTATCGTGGCAGTAAAAAGCATCCTGAACATCTGCTGTGCCGGAGAGGTGAGACACTGCTGTGGCAGCACTGGGGCTCATGGGATATAGAGACATTGTGAGCATGAAGATATTTGTTGCCAAATGTTGTGAGAGGAGCTGCTGATTGACACTCACTGACCAGAAAAAAAAGGGTGATGGACGGAGAGAGGTTTGAAAGGCCTTGAATGTCAGCATGACTGTCACTCAGAGAAGACAGATGGTGATAGGAAGGTGAGGCAGAAATGTGTGAGAGATGTCTTTCGGATGTGATTCTGTTTAAGGCATTACTGTAATTTTCTTTACAGAACTGACTTGTACACCGGGGGTACTTCTGCACAAACAAGGGGTATATGTGAGGATTGTGGGGTAGATCAATTGATTTGGAAGCACAGACATTTTAATTATATGAAAGAAATAGATATATCCTCTTATTTAGTGTGGTGTAACACCTGAACACCACAGTTGCAATGATAAAAGGGTCAATATGAAAGTTAGCAAGCATTATTTTTGCAATCAGTAAGTAGAAGTATAGAAGTATTTGGTGCAGAAGTGGCTCAAGGGATACATGCGCTGTTCCACCAATCAGAGGGTCAGTGGTTTGATCCCACCCACTTGGGAAATATACTTTATCCCGAATTGCTCCATAAATCACTTTGAATAAGCGTCAACTAAATACAATGCAATGTAAAGTATTATGAAGAGACAGTTAAAAAGTGAGCTAAAATCAATGAATGGTGAGGTAAAGACTTTCAAGTAATTAGTTCAAAGTAGTGGATAAACAGTTTATGACACTAGGTAAAGTAGAAAACAGTTTAAGTTGGGTGAAATTATTTGATTAAATAGCTTACATTTGTAGTTATACAGGCTGAAAGTAAGGATACACTGTTCAAATGATCACATATTCTGCCACTCCAGGTGGAGGTATGACTGCATGTGCAAATAGTCTGGTTGCTTTGTGAGCTTTTAAGAGTTTCCCTCTGAAACGGGAAATATTAAACCGTTTTTTTTGCAGTTGAACAATATCAAAAGTCAAGGAGCCAACTGTCATGACAACATGCATCAGACCTCCTTAGGTTCAGCAGAGCAACATTTGTCTGGATGTCTCCTTCTATGACCAGAGTGGGTGATCTAATCGCCTGCTACTGCTGCTGCAGATACACCCTCAGTGATGACAGCATGGGTGAGCAGGTGAGGTCACAGCCAATTGTCACTAATAGGAGCGAGATCAGTCGCAGCACTAGCAACTGTGTAGAAACTCTAACCTTATTATTTACAAAGCTGCACCTCGAACCTTATCAGTCTCAAACGGAGGTTTGCCTTCAGCGCACACGGCTGAGAAGAGATTATCACAGTCAAAAAAAGAAGAGAGGGGAAAACAAGCTATACTGTAGCTGTCAACATTTCATCCTGTCTGAATTTCTCCTTTACAAGTGCCTCACTATATGTAAACACACCCACACAAAGACACACACGCAAATACGCCGGCACTGAAAAGTACACGTCTATGCACACACACTGCAATTTCTTTCTCCAGTGAAGGATGTTGGAAAACCTGTCAGACTCTCACAAAGAAAAGCACATTTATTTATTTATTTGAGTTCAGAGTAATTACAGGCATTACTGTGGTGCTTGGCTGTGACATCTCTTTATACAATCAGGTTCAGAGTGCTCCAAGTAGAGACGTGCCAGGGAGGAAATGTGACTCTTTTCCTCCTCTAATCTCTAATCAAATTAAATAGGTGAGCACTTTCTCCTGCTCGCTCTCTCTCCTCCCCCCATCACATGAGAGAGGATAAGATTTGCCTGAAACTGCCAAGTCTACTAGATCTGGATACCATGAAAAATTCGGCTTGTCAGCACTTCCATAATTTCTGGTCCTGAGGAATTTTTCAATATGACTGCATGAGTACACATAGCAGCAGCTCAAGGAAAACACCAGAGCCAAGAATCCAATTGAAGGTATTTGTTTCCATTTCCGGCTATTTGGCAAAGATGAGACTAGATAAATATGTTATTCATCCCTGCCAAACACAGTGGCTTCTGTGGAAATATTTTACTCTTGCCTCTTTTCTTTGACTCTAAATAATTGAACAGAGAGAGAGGAAGGCCTCTGCAGGGTTCATATTGAGTTTTTACAGACTTTCCCCACATCTGTTCCTACTGGCTGTCTTCCTTTACGCACACACACACATACAGACTAAAGATTCACACTCACATAGATCAGATGACAACACGGCTGTCTGAAATTCACAGCTTTGAGCTTTTGACAAAATAACCAAGATGAATGCAAGCGCAGGTACAATATGGCCAGACTCCGCTGGGTTTGCGGATGCTTACACTCCTCCTCTATCACGAGCACCACCAGGCGCCCCAGGGCCCTGACAGAAAAGATATGACATATTTAAAAAAAAAAAAAAACTAGAAGGGGGGAATGAAAACAACTTCCCCCCCATGAAGGAATAAAAAACGGCTGTGTTTTACATCTCTCTCACAACGACAGCTTCAGGGACAGTTTATGTGCGAGAGACAAAGACACTTTGACACTGTCAGCTTCTGTCACTGAAGCTACCAATGGTTGCTGGCGAGGAGTCGCTGCAGCAAAGCGGCCTGCTTATCGTGTGCATGTGTTGATCTGTGCGTGTGAGAGACTGCGAGATGGCGGGGTCTTTTGTGTGTGACTTGATGTCTTGAGGCCTTTATGATAATGATTGCTAGGTCTTCCCCCACTAAAACATATCAATAAATAAAACATAGGAACTCCTCCATTGTGGTTGTTTCACACACGGAAGAGGCACAGGCCCCTTTTAGCACACTGCCACTTTAAGGGAACGTAGCTGTGATACAAATACACCATCATAAACACTTAAGATGAACAATCCACCTGAGACTGAGAAAGCAGCCCTTTTATCTTCGGTGAAGGAGAACTATACATAATTAAGGGAGGAAAGTGTAAAGATATAATTGGTACGTTGTTGATAATCTTGATTACCATTATTAAGTCGTTTTTAAAGATACATGACTGTGAGCCATATTTAGAGGACCTAACTTATTAATCAGGCAGCTGTTTGCTGTAGCTCTTCGGAGAAATGCAGGAGAGGTACAGTATGACTGTATGTGTGTAAGAGGAGAAATATTATTTTAATAATCTAGTAAGAAGATTGAGAAATGTGTTGGACCTGAAACTGATATGTGCAATGATTAAACAGAGCATTTATGAGGATATTAAAATCACTGCGCGAAGGGAAATGGAGCTGACAATAAGAATTAACACAATCAAGACCCGTAGTAAATCAGTGACTACATGAAACAAATTACTCCAACACAACGGTGCACAGTGAAGTTTGTGCTGTAATAATCTGTGTCTTTGTTTCTTTGTGTTGTTGCTCTGAAGCAGAGGTCATGTTGTGGGTCTTACCCCCAGGTTAGAGGTTCGCTCTCAGGTGCAGTCTGCCGTCCGGGCTCAGCTCACCCCCAACCGTCCCCAGGCTCCACCGCTGCTCTTCAAAGACTACTTGAAACAACAACCAAAAAGAAAATGTTGAATGAAAGATAAGATAAAACATTGATTAGCAAGAAAACATTGGTAGGTGTTTATTTCCAGATGCAGAATATTTGTATAAGGCAAAAGAAAAATGTCTAAAAACACTCAACCATTTAATAAACCATTAAACATTTTATTGATCCATCAACATATCAAAAATAGAAAATGATTTAGCCCAGTTTTGATCTGAGAATAATGCGGTAAAAAGGGAAACAACTTTTGAGCTAGTGGACTTAAGTCATATACCTGAACTAAAAAGGCCAGGCTTATAACACAACCTTACTGCAACATACTAAGAGGATAAATCACAAAATGTTGTCACTTTTTAAAAAAAAAATGTTTACAATCTACCATTTACATCTACCAATTATAATCACGGTAATCTAAACTTCTTAGTGTCACGTCTGAATGTCAGGAGACGCTTAGTTTACATATCATGGACTATATACCCAAACACTGGCTTTCAGGGTGTTGAAAAGACCTTATTTGGGTTTAAGCCTCTGTGAAGATGCTTGTCTTCATAGTCATACTGCCCTCCATTGGTTAAAACTCATATTACAACAACTGTGCCGAGGGTAAAGTCAGTATTGACACTCCAATTTGACTAATAGCAGTTCAGGGTTGTTAGCGTCAGGTGTGATAAAATTATTGACCGCGGTTAAAGACTTCATCATTAAGACGCACAGCATTTTCTTACAATCTGCCAATCATTACAGGGGCCAGCTTCAGACACCTTGTTTCCCACAGAACATAAAGTATAACTCATGTTTACTGAGGTACACACACTGTGCCTGAATCGACCTCCTAACTGTGTGGAGATGTACAGATTCCTGTGAGCTTTGACGCACCTGTTTGGGCGGCACAACTTAAACCTTTATCTTTCTGATTGGTACATGGGATTTTACATCATCGCCGCACAGCTCCGCCTCCACTGCACTCTGGGCAGAGGTCTAATTAGCGAGCATAAGTGAAAACACCTGCGCAGATGTGCAGGGCCTTTCAAAAAGGTGTGTATTAAATTCCTCTGTGGAAAACATGCATGCAAAGCCTCCCATACTAACACAGTATGAAGCCAGTGAGCAAATGAGTGCAGGGCTGAAACAGTGTGTGCTTTAAAAAGCTGTGAATTCAAACTGAGAAAAAGCCTGTCATCCATCTCTACATATGCATCTATGTGTATGTTTATGAAAGGATGTGTTTTATTAGTGTTAAACTACAGCTATATATAGTAAGGCTGTGTGTAAGGCCTGGGTTGTAATTGCTAGACTATCCCTTAGGGCTTCTATGAAGAGGCAATGCCCTGTTTGCTGCAGTGAGAAGTGAAATTTATGGGAAATGTGGTGCTGATTTGCGCAGATTTTATAGTACATGTGGCTTGAGACAGAGGTGAGCAGTTAAACACCATAAAGTAGTTTAATTTTGTTAAGGGTTATTATGCCAGACAATTAATTTAAAAATGATATATTGATGTGTAAAAAGATCTTTAGACAGGTCAGAGTTCATGTCACTTTGTTTAACACTTAAAACTGACACATCTATGTTAGCTTTGTATGAAAAACCAACAAACCTAAACACAGAATAGTAGGTAGGAATGAAGAATAAATGAAGGCTGGTAGAGTTGATGCGCTTTATTACTTACTCTTATCTTTGTAATTTAGGCTATCATTGGTCCTTTTAAGAGAGCTACTTACATTTCCTTTTGTTTCCTGTTGTAAAACAACAGCAAGCTAAGAAAACATTTGGTGGTTGAGTTTGCAATTTATTACAACAACAAATGAGGAGAAGTACACTAAGCCAGACTATGATAAATATGGTGCCAATTTTAACTACATTCTAACATTATAATGGTGAAAACTAATGTGATTATAAGGTGATTGTGTGTAGGCTGACTCCTATTTGGGCTCTACTGGTGAAAATGTTGGACTTTGTGTAACTGTCGGAGAGGCCTGACTGGAATAATGAGTGCCTAACATCTGGGAGGCAAGCTGAGGGTAGCTGATTCAAAGAACTGGTCATGTTTAGGATATTGCCATGATTGAAACCAGATGGCACTGAGAAAACACACACTTTTCACTTTTCATTACGTTCTCATTTGGTGAAAGTCCTTTAGATATAATGTCCCATTCTTTTGAAGATGAGTCATTACACAAGTGCCTGCAATACATTTTCTTAATGAAATTCATGAGAGTGCCCATCGTGTGTAAGAAACCTGGCCACGTATCTACAGCCACGTCAAAAAACGTTATGAAAAACACCCAATGACTCAGACCAAAGTTCATTCTCCTTATTTACTGAATCAAAGGCCTGGACATGCAGAGGAACGTACCATTGGAGCTTCTCTGGAATAGAAGCTGAAACCCCTCCATGTGTATGCTTGTGCACATTCAGCCACAGTCCCGCAGGGCCAGGAAGATGGTTTGGCAGGGGATCACGGGGAACAGGTCAACATGAGGAGCGGGGGAAGGCAAGGCAGGCGGAAGAGTCAAAAGCAACCCAGAGGAGTCTTTGAATCCAGTGGAATTCCTCTCCTCCTCCGCGGCTCCTCTGGGAGGTGTCAGGAGCCTGTGGAGAGAGCGAGGTAAGACGGGGACTGTCAGGAACAAAGCTTCAAATTCACATGATATGTTTAGCTAAAAGGGTGAAAGAGAAATGAATCAAAGCTTGGCGGGATCAAAGAAACGCAACAATAAAGTCAAGGCGGTTGCCATGGGACCAGCAGGAGATGCATATCATTTATAAGTTGTTCTCCGGCTCTGTCAGATGTGGAGGGAATTGATTGTTATTGTTTGGAGGATGAACTGCTGCTGGAGGGGGTTAGGAGCAAGGGTCATCATCGCATAGTGAGAGGAAGATATCTCCTCACTTGTTTTAAACAGCAGCCGCCTGTGATCCGTGTCAGAGGCCGCAGCGGAAGCACCTTGAACTCGTGATAACAGACATCAAGACAGACGCAAAGACACTTTTGTCAACCCCATAAATATCTTATCGGCACACACCATTGATAGGCTAAACATTTGTTTTGCATCTTACACTGTCAGAGGTTATGATCACTGTCATTGTTTGAGTGTGAAATCAAATAGACTTAAGCTGTTAACGGGAGACTTTCATTTCCATTCATACAGTCTAAATTTCAAACGCATAACTGTGGTAGGAATATGCTGGTTGTTTTTCTTCCATTTTTTTTACTCTTTAAAAGGGTAAGATTACCTTAAAGCAATAACAATCATTTTGGTTTCATGCATCAAGATTGTTTTAATATCCTGGCACTGACCTACCACAATGGGGTAGAATAAAATGTTGTATTTATGCTTCAATTATTAAAATCTTGAGTCATGGTAACGACACCCAAGTAACGTAAAGACCCGTGAACTTAAGGGTGGCGAACGTAACTATAAACAACAACATCAGTAAAAGTCCAGCCAGGGACTATGCTTATGAATTACCACAAAACCTAGGCAGATAATAAAAAAAATGTAAGTACTTTTACCGCAAAGTATAAGTTAGCTGAGACCTCAGGTTAAGTTGACGCCATAATAGTAGCTTATCTTGTAATAAATCAGATCTGACTACAAAACAACAAGCCTTAGTACTCACTTAACATTTTTTATTTTAAGACTAAAAAAGAAAAAATCAACCCAATGAAAAAAAAAGTTTAAATGATCATAAAGTGAGTCAAACGGATAAGGGAAATCATAATTTGACTTACTTATTTCTTTTTAATGGCAGAAATTGTCTTTCATACATATTATATTAGAGAATGTGGAACAAATAATTCTTCTGTTGTGAAATATTTGTGTTATGTCTTCATTACTGACAATTCATGGATTCTCCATGTGTACACCTCCAGAAAAGCAGCCAATTTGATTGACATGACAGTGAGCATGTCATTATTATTTTGTTGTATATGCAGGTGCCTGGCTGTGTGCATTTCTGCCTAATGTGTGTGTGTGTGTTCGTGCAAAGATGAGACCCGTCTGTCTGCTGCTCTCTCAGATTGCACCCATGAGAGCTCCCAAAATAACAACAAAGAGCACTCAGTGGGTCGGATGAAAGCCCCGTCACCAACCATTTCTGCACACAGTCTCCTCCCCTACTGTATCTCTGAGTGACACCTCACACATCACATGGAGACAGGAAGGGGAGACAGTACCTTGTATTTGACCGCCACAAATGTTTCCATATGTTAATGAGATTGTTGTTAGCTTTTAGCAGGGGGCAAGTGGGTTCTGATTGTGAGCTAAATGGGGATGTTTTCACTATTACACTGTGAGTGATATGATATACACGTAGTAATTATGTTCTAGTTTTTCGTTTCTTTAAAGTATTAGTTAAACACATTGGGAAATACCCTTATCCGCTTCCCCTCAAAACAAATACAACCACATATTGATATCACCAGTGGTGTAAAGTAAATAGGTACATTCACTCAAGTACAATCTTGAGGGGTTTACTTTACTTGAGTTTTGTTACTTTGTACTTCTACCCAACTACAATTAGGAGGTACATTGTGTACTTTTACTCCACTACATTTATTTGATACCTTTAGTTACTTTACAGATTTTGAATAATGATGTGAAATATAATAAACTCTTAAATAAGACTTTAGTTGCACCTGGAGTACATTTCACAAACTAACCTGCAGCATACAAAGTAATTCAGACTAACTGCACCTTTACCAGCTTTGATAACACTTAAATGCATCAATAATTATGATCAAAACATGATACATATTGTTCTGAAATGGGCCAATCTGCTTAATGAGTACTTTTTTAACTTGTACGAGTAACATTTGATTGCAGGACTTTTACTTGTAACATAGTATTCCCACACTCTTGTTATTCTACTTTAAATTAAAATACAAGATCTGACTTCCACCTCTGAATACCACTCTTCCCTAAGCTAAAGTCAGGAAGGGGGTAGCTTAGCTTAGCTAGAAACTGGAAAAAGCTAGCGTGGCTCTTTCTAAAGTTCCAAATGATGCCTATTAATACCTCTCCAATGTAATATCTTGTGTTAGTAGTTCATACACAAACAGAAATGTAAAAGGTTGTGTTTTTTACATACTGTACCTCCAGCAGTCCTTGGGTCACCATGAGGTTTCCATGTAGGCGAACTAGCAGGGAGTTTCCAGGGAGTCTCAGTACTGATAATCCTCAAGAAATACTTCTAGCATGAAAGCCTGACTCCTTTTAAAACCTCAACTTGTTGTTTAATATGTATGTTTGTGGACTGGTTAGCA
Organism: Gymnodraco acuticeps; assembly: GCF_902827175.1. Taxonomy (NCBI): domain Eukaryota; kingdom Metazoa; phylum Chordata; class Actinopteri; order Perciformes; family Bathydraconidae; genus Gymnodraco; species Gymnodraco acuticeps. The sequence continues at coordinate 486,601 of NW_022990015.1, forward strand.
AAAAAAAAAAATTAGTGAGCGTTAGAGCTGCGTGTAATTGGCGTGTTTTTGAAATGTTGTACAGAGCGATGCTAAGCTACAGTTAGCTACTCAATTCTACTGATTAGCATATGGCACAGGTGGTAGGCTATCAATTGTTCTTCTAACTCCCAGGAAGAATCTGGATCTATTGGGATCATTTAAACAAATTAAAATCAAAATGTTTAAATCAGGCATATAAAAAAGCACTACTTTCACATAGTCCCAACCAGCAGTTAAATCTACAGTGAAAACCCAAATCTGCTACTGATGTCAGGCCAGAAAAGTACAAACGGCAGCGAAGGACTCCATTGTTATTTCTAACTGGTAGAAGCCCCGAGGTTATTTTTCCTCTGCCTTGAAACAAATCAATGAAGCACGACTCACTTTGAACAATTTCACATTTGTTGAAATCAGATGTGGGTTGAGGAGCCAGCCATCATCGAGCTTATTCTGTTTGTTGACAGAGGAGGACTTTGAAAAACAAGCCTGTTCTTTGAAACAGGTGCCCAAGCATGAGTTCAGTTTTTTGAGAAGCAGATTAAAAAAACTGAGTGATTAGAGAGTTAGAGAGTATTTGTTATTCTGCTTGCGACCATTTGGATTCTGTGTATCCTTCACAAAGTCACAGAGATGCTTTCGGTATACACAAAGATACTTTATATTGTCTTACTAAAAGTCTGATATGGCTATTTGCAACATTTCAAATACCTCAGTATTTCCTGTCAATTTGATAAGAGTGTCAACAACCAATATAACTTGATAAAATCAGCCTCTCGTGGAGTTTCTTTTAGCCAATGTGGCCCCCAAGTGGTTACACTAGAAGTTACACGAAACGTACAAGTTTACACCACAAGGCAAGCCATATATTAAATTCCATTAAACTGTGCACCCATAATTGTTCAGGCTTTGATTACATCATTCTTATTTAATGTATAGCCTCCTTTCTCAACTGTATAACTGAACTTGTGACTTTTCCATGATGTGTTCTCACTGACTGTTACCATTGAACATAACATGCAGTCCACTCAGTTCACAAACCCAGCTTATCCCCACTATCAACATGTGGAAGTGTTTTCAAATCGCTATCTACTAGCAGCAAATGGTTTTAAATCAGTCATTTTAATATCAAAGCACTTAACACTAGAATGATGATTACTTGCAGGTGCATATCCATGCTGCTTGTCAAGACTGCATTTGAAGAAAATGACTGAGCTCTTATCCGACACGTACAGTACTGCCAGTGTTCAATAGGCAAGATCACATTACAGAAGATTACTTTGGAGTTTCAGCAATTTTCCCAAATTACACTGGCCTTTGGTCTCTGGTAAACTTGATTGACTTGAATGGTTTTCATTAGAAGAGCCTTGCAAAGGCTTTGGAGTTGATACTTGTACACAAAAGTCAAGGCGTTTGAGGGTGAATGGGTGCAGATGGGACACTGGAAGTGAACGGTTATGCAGATCCTTTCATGGAAATGCTTCATCATGTTTTAAGGGAACAAGAGACTCAGTTGTTTGATTTGGCACGCTAGTCTGTGTTTCACCAGCTTGACGTTCTCCACAACAATCTGGTGTCCTAAAAAATAACTGATCAGTAATGCAATGTGTATGAAGTACCAGATTTATTGAATCAATACAGACTTTCACAATCATTGTGGCAGGAAAGTATTGCAATATATTATGTTTTGATGCATTCAATGTGTGTAAAGAATAAAATAAACCTTATGTGATTTACACTGTCATATTCGAACTTAGGTCCACCCTCCCCCTGTCTCTCCTCATCAAAAGAAGAAAATCTGAGTAATGGCAATCAATTAGATGTCACAAAGAGCATGAGCCCAGACTGACAAGAAAATAGCCATGAATAACATGACCACCCTTATTACCCTTCTAAGAAAATACTGAAGAGAGGGATCCAAAATGAAAAGTAGTCCGGATACACTTTCTGTGTCACAAAGAATAAGATATATTTTTTCTGGCCAGAGATATTCCCACACTCCCATCAGCTGTTTGGCTGCTTTAAAACTCATGCAGTATATCTGTGAGGAATTAAGGCATGCTTAAATATGTTTCTATGCACACATTAAATCCCTAGCTTGGAAACATTAAGTTAATTTTGAAAGCTTACTTTCACTTAATGTGCAAACTATCTCCATACACATTCACTGGAAATAATTAAACAGTAACTCTTTGTTTCTCCAAGTATTCTGGAGAGATCTGCAGGTTTGCGCTGCCATCTTGAGGAGATTTACTGACAGAGCAAGGTTTTACAGCACTGTCCATTTATTTTAACTGCAAAATAAATATTTGGGTTTCTTTTAAAAGTATCAAATATCACTTAGCTGCGCCTACTGTAAGTTAAGATGTGACAAGCAAAGTATTTTCTCTGCAGCTTTAATTTGGGGAAGATTAGCGTCAGAGAATAGGTGGTCGGAGTTTGATCATTCTTTGCAAAAAAGGGCAATTAGGATCAAACAGACCAAATGTGGCAATAACGTACGCTGTGTTTAAATAGTGCATACAAGAGCAAGATGAATGCTGCACATGTACTTCAGAGAATGGTCTGACGTGACTCCATTGAAGAAGGCTGGGGTTGGTAATCACTGGAAATCTGCCTCCTATAAAGTTGATGTAAACATGAAGTCATGTCTACAGGGGAGACGCATAATCTGTACAAATGCCATCCTACTTAGGCATTAATGCTGCTTACATTTTTGTTATTTCTTCCGTGACTCTCATTGCCTCCATATTGCATCATCATAATATGACACTTCAGAGTTTTTAAGAGGCAGGATGAACTCTCCAGCCACAGCCGTCATCCAGCGGCCACAGTGTGAATGTTTTTGGAATGAGGAATCTACACAGAGTTTACAGAAAGATACTTTTATGTTTAGCTGTAAAAAGTACAAGCAACAATAAAAAGATAATACACATATAATCAACATAAATAATAAATGAACTACCCTTCATTATATACAATTATTCAAATTAAACCCTAATGAATAAGTACTTGTACTATTTAATAATTTAAACAATCTGAAAGTGGTTATCTTGCATTATGAATACTTTTCATTTTGGTGATTAGTTACATTTTCCTGATAATGCTTTGTATTATCTATTGTACTCCTACCTTTACAAAGGCTCTTATCATTTCTGAAAAACTAAACAAAGGCCTTCTGTCAATATCAAATCAATGAAAAACATGATCATTAGTGTGCATTATACAAATGCTAAATTTGAATCCCATAAAATCATCAAGGAAGTACATAGTAGAGTGAACAATTTGCATGTCCCCAAATCAGAGTTTACAGAGAGTCTGAGTACCGGTTATCTGTCCCTAAGGTCCAAAAAACAAACAATTTACGGACCTTAGAGCACAAGAAGATGATTTAATGATTTATAAAACATATCTCTGTTATGGTCCAATACCTAAATAATTCACTGATATTTGGTCTGTCACGCTTTGATGCAGAGCATAGCATCCAGGAGGTTTCCTGTATGTCTGACATGTGCCGTTATGAAGCCGTGGCTCTTCAAAAGCAGACTGTATTCGGTGGCGCTCCTCTGTTTCCCCTCGCTCATGCCGAGGGCCTGGAGCAGCCCACGACTAGGGCCCTTTCTGTCTTCATCCAGGAAGATCTCACTCAGCAGGAGCCCGCAGCCTGGCAGCATGGAGCAAGTGCATGATGTGTAAGTAGATGTACAACTTTATAAAAGTAGGTGGTTGTTTTGTAATCCCTGGCCCCCCTTGCATTAATTTGCTTTAGGAAAAGACTAAAGGTCAAGAAGGTAAACAAAAGTGGCGATAGTAAGTATTTTGGCTTGGCTATGAAATCGCCTGCCTTTTTGCTAAAAGTCACAACAACAACAGATTTGTTATCAGTTCAACACTGACGCTGCAGGTTATTGAAACCAAAGTGAACTGTAGCCGATCTTAGATATGATCTTATCAGAATGTGGGCGTCGTCCTGCTGTAAATTTCACATGAGATTTCCCATGACTGAGAATGTTATACTAATCATAAATAAAGTAATGTTATCAGTCAAGTATGGAGTAAAAAACTGTAAGAGTTTTACCTGGTGTGCATGCATCCGCGATTTTGCTCAGCAGAATATCCAATTTCTCATCGGAGCAGTCGTGGAGAATTCTTGCCAGGATGTACAAGTCTGCTTTCGGCAAATCATCTTTAAAGAAGTCTCCTGTTGATACAGAGGAGCCATAATACATAAGTTAGGACCACAGAGAGAGTGAGATTATAACTTTGATATTTGAGACCCACAGAACAAGTCAGAAAGTTTATTTGAATGATGACTGACCTGCTACAAATGACACCCTGTTGTCTGTGTGCAGAGGTTGGAAATGTTCCCTCAGCTGAACAACTGTTGGCAAGTCAAAAACTGTCACAGACAATCCAGGATGGGCTTTAGTGAACTCGTCAGCCATGGCCCCAGTGCATCCTGGAAAAAACAAAATTATGTTTTGTAAAGGAATGGTTTATTACTCAAAGACATCATTTTAAACCTTAAGTGTCTCTCCTTACCTCCAAGGTCGCAGGCAGTTCTAAAACTTGAGAGGTCAAAGGCTGTTGCTATAGCTTTCCCTGTAACTTTAGCAATGTTGTGCATGGCATTCATGAATCTCAGTTTGCTATCTTGGCTGCTGTGGAGAGTGTCCTTTAAATAGAAACAAATGACATAGTGGAACAACAAAAATAGAATCTGTAAAGTGTGTCTCTCCCCACATTTTATCCATCTGAACATAGAGATAATCACCTGGTCCTTGGATGTCTGGCTTAAAGCCTTGTCACGCTGGCTGACTCCCTCCAGTACGCCACTCTCAAGGTGGGAGAAAATAGGCCACACTGTGTCGTTATAATGCAGAATTTGGCTCCGCAGCGAAAAAGGAGCATCCGACAGCAAAAAGCGAGTGGACATATCCGTGTTCTCGTACACTGGAGTGGAGACACAATAAAACATGAGGCTTGTTTTAAGTTAAGTACTAATCGCTGTCTCTTTAAATAACCATCATCGTATCTGACTAACTTCTCTCTTTGCTCCTCAGCAGACCCAGAGACACACAGGCCTCCAGCAGGCATTCAGTGCCCTTCAGGGAGGCTTTGATCTCCTGGGCCACCTGTGCTGCCTCCAGCCCCCCTGGCCTGCTGTGCAGCACGTCAAACACACACATCTTGGATGCCGTAAACAGTGCCTGGATTTTTGGAAACGGAAGAATAGATACAGAAGCAAAGTGTGACTTTATTTTCTGAATCGGATTGTGAATTCAAGATTGTTTTATACTTGTAGATTGTGAAGACCATGAGAAACATCCAAATTGTTAAAAAAAATTATTAAAAAAGGAACCTTGTGAATACAAAAATGTCCTTATTTTTACACTTTTCTTTGGTTTTGATATATATATATATATATATATATATATTTTTTTTTTTTTTTTAATGTATTTGATATAAAAAAAATCAAGCACCTCTTATCCATTCAATCAACTTAATTTGTGTATCCTTATGTCTCCTAAGCAGACATCAAGGCTGTGGCTTAATACTATACATACATATATGAATGTTGTATTAACTACTTTATCTAACTCTCAGCAAGAGAGCAAATCAGAATTATTCTTTAAGTAGAGCTAAATGCTTCATTACATCCTCTATAAGTAAACACAACAATGACTTACATTAATATTTCAATATGAAAAATATCCTTTTATCAACATATGAATACCAGGTTTATTCCTAATTACCTTTGAGGCTCTAAATCCATCCAATAAATCACAGATTCGCTGCAGGTCTTCTTTTTTTGGTTCACCGTCCTCAGGCTCCATCACATTGAGCTCCTTTACCTGCCCTCTGCTGGTCATCAGTGGTAATGTTGTATTCGGAGAATCTTTGTCACCGGTATGTTTGGACAGGCTGTTGACCAACGTTTTGGAACTCTCATTCAATTCAGTTTCACTGCTTTTCCTCTTCACCTATAAAGGGGAGACTGTTACTTATACATAAAAGACAAAAGAGTTAGCAGGTTGTGCTTATAGGGCGAGAAAACTAACCTTATGCACAGGACTGGCTGACGGGCTGCTCTGGATGTGGTGTGTATGGTTGGCAGATGAAGGCTGAGTGAGATTCGAGGTAGCGTGATTGCCGTTGTGGCTCAGCCAGACTGTTGAACTTTCTTGGTCCGAGGAGGAAGTAGAGGAGTTGTAAATAAGGTCCAACTGCTTGCAGAAGTGGTTGAGGGGGAAACCCACAACATTGAGGAAGTCTCCATGAACGTACTCTACAAACATCCCACCGAGAGCCTGAATACCGTAGCCTCCAGCCTTGTCCCTGACACACACATAATCCAACATGTCATTATAAAGCAACATGAACACACAAAATGTACACCTACACAAATAGGTTGTTGTGAAATTACACTTCCTCAAGGATTCAAGGCTTTTATTGTCTTTTATGTACATAGCTAGTGTTGTTATGACAATTAAATTCTTAGGTCACAGGCTCCTCCAACAGTGCAACACAATAAAACAGATAATAGTGCAAGTAAATAAAATGAAATTGAATATAATAGAAATAGTGCAGAATAGTCTATATACAAGTAATTGGAATATTGATATATATAAGTTACAACCAGATGAATGTTATGGATGTTCTTTAAAAAGTTCAGTTCTTATTTTGCTTCTTCTTTAAATGCAGAACAAATCAAATAATATAACCTCATTGACCCAAGTACAGATTTTATTTTGTGCTGCTGACACATTGTCTGTTTCAAAGTTGGAAAGGCAAACACATCTGACAAAAAAAATCAATCATCAAAGTCCAAAAAGCAACAGGTTCATGAAGAACCCACTTAAATGACCTCCACTGAACAAATGATAGGTTACGTAAACACACCAAGATAAATCAATAGCTACTGTATTACACATGTGAAAGGTCAAATGGTCATACTCACATGGGTTCACCGCTATTGATGTACTCCCACAGCATATTTTCCGAAAGATCAGCAAACTTCACTTTTGTTTCTTCGTAGAAGTCAATCAACTGGTAGTCCACTTCTTCGTCTGGGGAGCAGGGAGGTTTTGAAATTATATGTGTCAAACACTGGAATCATTTGACCAGTAGGGCCCCCCCATATATATTATAATATCCTAGTATTAAATCCTACATTATAATTACTGTACTTTTATTCTCAAAAGACAAAGACACTAAAAATAGAAAATAAAAAAACTACCTGAAATGACTCGACTGTTTTAACCTTTTTGCATCATCAAATTTCGTCAGAAAACAAACTGAAAATAACCTTCAGTTGTACTTACTTTCTTTCTCATGGCAGAGGACAATCGCTACACCAGTGAAGACACTGTGCTCTTTACCACTCAATCTGACAGGGAGAATTAAAGAAAAGAGGAACTGTAAACAAGTACCAGCCGTTTCACATGTTAACTAGATATAATGATGTAAATGACACTCACCTCGAAAGCATTCTGTAAGCATCATCTTTGTCCACAGGTTTCTCCAGAATCATGCCATCTACAGTCTGTGGACATGAAAAACACAAGCAAATACATAATGTAAAATACCTGGTAAATCGTGGCCAAATTCTAACATGGATCGTAAGCTGCGTCTATAATGGGAATTTGTCATGGCCCCGGAAAAATGTGTTTTGAAAAAAGCATATAATATGGCATGGTTAAGCTACTTTGAAGATAAATAATTAAGGAATGCTATCGTATATATATACACAGTATATAAATAAATAATATATAAATAAAATCATGCTAATTTCAGGAAATGTTTGTTCTGGTCTATTCAATTGTTATTGTGTAATGAATGTTAAATCCCATGAAAATTATGAATATGCCCACAGACAATGTAAGTCTAATGTAAGCAGAGCAGGATAACTCACCTGTTTCAGCACACACTACTATATATACTGTTCATTATTTATTTAATCAGTCACCACACTTCAAATGCCATGTTTAAACACATATACAGGAAAATATTGGATACAGAAAAAAAACTGGCACCAATGCTGTTCTGAGGTCCAGCAAACACATACAACATGTATTGCACAGGGAAAGAAACAAAAGTAATGTAAAGCTTTCTTCCTCTTACCACAATAGTGTCCGCTCCGATTACGATGTCTGGAGTCTTCAGGTGTTTCTAGAGCAAAGTAATCGACACTAAGTTATCAAAATGTAATGAAATATAATGATAATAGATATACTGTCATACAAAAAGGAGTTGCTCTCACAAAGGGCATCCTGCGGGCCACCTCCAGGGCTTTCTGTCTGGCTGTCTCCACAGCATACTCATGAGGGGCTTTGAAAAGTCCCTTGTCAAGAGTTTCCTTGAACCAGGATGGAACCACCTGGAACCGTAAGCCCTAAAGTGTAGGAGAGGAGAAACAAAAACGATATATAATTATACTTTTGTATAGTCTTATTTATCTGTGCGACTACTTACAAAGATTAGCCTTTCTGTATACCCTGGCATATTATCAGAAATGTTATTAATATGCACTTTTCCTGTTAAAACTAAAACCTAAAAACCTAATGAGGATATATACAGGGTAAATATAAAACGGTTGTAAAACATATCAGTGTTCGCAGTAGGGGTGTAACGGTTCACAGAAGTCACGGTTCGGTTCGTACCTCGGTTAGGGGGTCACGGTTCGGTACGGGTTCGGTACAACAAGAAAAAGCAAAAAAAAAAGTCCCAAATGCATAATTCCAGGTTTGTTTTTTATTTATTTTGAACAGTAGTGCAAGTTTCAGTATAAAAATAAGGAACTCTAACATTTTGAATAATTAACTGTATTACACAGATAAAAACAAACAGTACCACACACACTCAGATGGCCAGATTATCTATAATGGCTGATGTCAAACAAAAAGGTTTCATCAAGCTGTAAAACTAAAAAGAATGTCTTGAAAATATTACAAAATAAATAATAAGAAATTGTTTCAAGAGCGCAAAGTCGTTGAAAAACATATGCCAAAAGCTTCCGTTATTTATTTCGGTCTCTCGGCTTTCATGTCTATTAGCTTCTTAAAAACAGCTGGGATCAGCTGTTGAACAGCTGCTGTCTTTTGCCGGGCTCCGGTGATTGGCAAATCTGGCTGATGCCTTCTGATATGATTTAGCATGTTTGGCGTGTGTTACCATTAGCATACCGCACCGCTGTCGAACAACGCCGACACACCGTCCTCGTCCGATCCACCACTCGCGCACTTCATCGTTATTGTAGTCCACAGGGAACCCGAAATGTTCCCACACAGCTGATTTAAAAGAAGCAGGTGGGTTCTAGCTCCTGTGTGTTATCTGAACTCGCAAAACTAACTATTCTTTTTCTGGTATTTTGGTCGTGTTGTTGTTGTTTCTTCTTGTTCTTCATTTGTTGTTTAAGGGCGGCTGGCAAACAGCTTTTAGGCGCAATACCGCCCCCTGGATTATAAATAGTGTAATGGATACTGCCCTGAATGACAGACTTTTTTCCCACTCGTAAAAAAAAGGTGTATTCGTCGCATGTGCCGAACCGTGACGGTACGGGACGAATACGGATACCGTTACACCCCTAGTTCGCAGTGTTTACCTTATAAAAGGCAATCAATGTACCATAAACACATATTCTTTAGGCTACATCAATGTATATAATGTGATGATCTGATGTTGGGCAATCCATCAGTCTAGTTATGAATAAAATACACATTCTCATTTTTATTTAGCCTAGTGTTTCTCAACCTTATGTTATGATTGCTTGCCTGATATACAGATTGGATCAAGAGAGTTTTAAAGATACACAAAGTTACTTTGATTCATACATGTTGCATACATTTTCATAATGGCTTGACAACCCAAGTGCAAAAAAGTGACAGACTGAAAAAAGGGAAACCTTGATCCAGTGCTACTCAATATGTAACAATTGCATGTGTTCATAAACAAAATGTGCAGGTATTGTGATATGTATATATATATATATATATATATATATATATATACATATACACACATACATACATATATCCAATCCAACTTTATTTATATAGCACTTTAAAACCTTCAGACCAAAGTGCTTATTGCGGCAGTAATCTTAAACAAAGTGCCGCGAGGGACTAAACAAGAGAAAAAACACTGTGGACGTGCATTTGACCTTTTATTTCCAAATCAAAAGGTGCAATATTCCATATCCATATACGTATGTATGCGTGCGTGCGGTCAACAAAAAGTGTCCTTCTCTAGCTCACTCCCCCATCTATTACCAAGTGTGCAGGTAAAAGCAACCGGATATAAGCACAAACGTCACCACACAAATTCAATGACACGCCCACCACCTATAGTGACTCAAAAACATGTATAGTAACAAACACAGAAATGGCTTCATATGTTATTTTCAGCCACCAATTGTGCAAGTTCTCCCACTTAAAAAGATGAGAGGCCTGTCATTTTCATCCTAGGTATACCTCAACTATAAGAGACAGAATGAGAAGAAAAAAATAAATCCAGAAAATCACATTGTCTGATTTTTAAAGAATTTATTTGCAAATTATGGTGGAAAATAAGTATTTGGTCAATAACAAAAGTTCATCTCAATACTTTGTTATATACCCTTTGTTGGCAATGACAGAGGTCAAACGTTTTCTGTAAGTCTTCACAAGGTTTTCACACACTGTTGCTGGTATTTTGGCCCATTCCTCCATGCAGATCTCCTCTAGAGCAGTGATGTTTTGGGGCTGTCACTGGGCAACACAGACTTTAAACTCCCTCCAAAGATTTTCTATGGGGTTGAGATCTGGAGACTGGCTAGGCCACTCCAGGACCTTGAAATGCTTCTTACGAAGCCACTCCTTCGTTGCCCGGGCGGTGTGTTTGGGATCATTGTCATGCTGAAAGACCCAGCCACGTTTCATCTTCAATGCCCTTGTTGATGGAAGGAGGTTGTCACTCAAAATCTCACGATACATGGCCCCATTCATTCTTTCCTTTACACGGATCAGTCGTCCTGGTCCCTTTGCAGAAAAACAGCCCCAAAGCATGATGTTTCCACCTCCATGTTTCACAGTAGGCATGGTGTTCTTTGGATGCAACTCAGCATTCTTTCTCCTCCAAACACATCTAGTTGAGTTTTTACCAAAAAGTTCTATTTTGGTTTCATCTGACCATATGACATTCTCCCAATCCTCTTCTGGATCATCTAAATGCTCTCTAGCAAACTTCAGACGGGCCTGGACATGTACTGGCTTAAGCAGGGGGACACGTCTGGCACTGCAGGATTTGAGTCCCTGGCGGCGTAGTGTGTTACTGATGGCAGCCTTTGTTACTTTGGTCCCAGCTCTCTGCAGGTCATTGACTAGGTCCCCCCGTGTGGTTCTGGGATTTTTGCTCACCGTTCTTGTGATCATTTTGACCCCACGGGGTGAGATCTTGCGTGGAGCCCCAGATCGAGGGAGATTATCAGTGGTCTTGTATGTCTTCCATTTTCTAATAATTGCTCCCACAGTTGATTTCTTCACACCAAGCTGCTTACCTATTGCAGATTCAGTCTTCCCAGCCTGGTGCAGGTCTACAATTTTGTTTCTGGTGTCCTTTGACAGCTCTTTGGTCTTGGCCATAGTGGAGTTTGGAGTGTGACTGTTTGAGGTTGTGGACAGGTGTCTTTTATACTGATAACGAGTTCAAACAGGTGCCATTAATACAGTTAACGAGTGGAGGACAGAGGAGGCTCTTAAAGAAGAAGTTACAGGTCTGTGAGAGCCAGAAATCTTGTTTGTTTGTAGGTGACCAAATACTTATTTTACCGAGGAATTTACCAATTAATTCATTAAAAATCCTACAATGTGATTTCCTGGATTCTTTCCCCCCATTCTGTCTCTCATAGTTGAAGTGTACCTAGGATGGAAATTACAGGCCTCTCATCTTTTTAAGTGGGAGAACTTGCACAATTGGTGGCTGACTAAATACTTTTTTGCCCCACTGTATATATATACACACCAGTGACGTGCGGGAGGTTCGTGGCTGGTGAGGCACGGACTCTTTCAGAGTCAGATTTACAAATATCATATTTTGACCATAATCGAAATATTCGGTTATTTTCAAAAGCTTTTTTAGTCTGATGCTTCGATTCATTTTAAACAGACCGTTCAACAAAAGGATACCCAAAATCTAAATATTGGATTGTTCTTTCTTAGTAAGATCCCATTTTCATTACAATTGGGGTCTTACCTTGACTTGAAGATGAAGTCCATGCTATTCTTCTGGGCAACAATCTCTATTACTTTTTTGTAAAAGTCCTCCTTATCTTCCTCTAGTTTCAAAAGTCTAGTTTGTTGTTTGCGTCTACCGTCTCTGCGTAGAATAACAGTAGCAACAAGAACCTGTGGGCTCACTTGCGCCCCCTTCAGTGCGGCAGAGGTTATGGCTGCCTCCCCTGGTGCTTTTTTCATTGCCGTTGTATGATGAGACCAGCGAGCCTAAATATCATATATACGTGAAATAAGTTATTTAGAGACCATGGATGGCGGGGATACAAATAATAAAGGGATCTACAAACATTACATTGGTGACATACAGTGAGATGGTGCAGGCATGCGCTTAGGGCCCGCTCCAGCCAGTTTCTGTGGGGTGACGCATTCTGAGGTGAGGTCAAGAGCTCATCTGTGCCTCACCTTACCCCACAGTAACTGGCTTGAGCACGCTCACAAAATAAGTGCCCGCGTTAAATTAGTGCCCGCGCTCCAGCCAGTTACTGTGGGCTTACGAGAGGCAGAGCTCGTCCCTGCCTCACTCCTCATCGCTACCCGTAGTTGTAGCGGAGCTCGGCAAATTTGCTGATTTTGACTATAAAAAGCAATTGGAATCATACATAAATCACATTTACAACACAGATCAGTGGAGACATTTTATTATTATTACTATTTAGTTTTTCTTTAGTTGTTTTTCCGTTACATTGGAGTATGACAGGTGAGGCTCTGCCTCCCCTGCCTCCCCTGACTGCACGTCGCTGATACACACATATATATATATACTAGGGCTGTCAGTCGATTAAAATATTTAATCGCGATTAATCGCATGATTGTCCATAGTTAATCGCGATTAATCGCAAATTAATCGCACATTTTTTATCTGTTCTAAATGTACCTTAGAGGAATATTTTTCAAGTTTGTAATACTCTTATCAACATATGAGTGGACAAATATGCTTTATGCTAATGTTTATTATAATTTAAACAATGACAAATATTCTCATGAATATTAAACACAACAACCTCTGAACATTACAAATATTCGCCTCAATTCAACCTGGAACCTCTCTCATTCAATAATACAATACAAATGGGGTGTGTGTGTGTGTGTGTGTGTGTGTGTGTGTGTGTGTGTGTGTGTGTGTGTGTGTGTGTGTGTGTGTGTTTGTGTGATAGATCGTTGGAGCTATGTGCAACTTAAGGCATATGCTCGAACGGGAGCTGCCTGGACGCTGCAATCATGTTGCGCGCACTATCCGTGTTGAGTGTGCTGACTTTTCGTACAATGTCCCACTGTCTGGCTTCCTGCATAAAGTCAAGTGCTCGGCGCAGTTGTGGCGAAATGTCGCTCCTCTGTTTTCATTTAAACAGCTCCATATCCGTTAGCGCAGCTAGCTAGCACCAGATGCTAACAACACAATGCACGTAAGGTCTCTCTCTCGCTCGCTCGGGCCACATATACACACACCCTCCCGGTCCTCCCAACAGCCAGTCGGTGCCTGCCGGTGAGCGTGGAAGTGTGGTCTGCCACAAGCGGGCGGCAGGAGCGGGGCTGTCAGCATCAGCTTGTAGATGGTATTTTAAACTCCATGCGCTCTGAAACTACGGGGCGGCCGAGGACAAAAAATACACATGCGTTAAATCGCGTTAAAATAATTAGTGGCGTTAATTTTTTTGTTGCGTTAACGCGTTATTAACACGTTAACTTGACAGCCCTAATATATACACACATATATATATATATATCAATATAATTCCTATAAGTTTAACCAGGATGCAACCTACCGCATTGTTGAGAATCTCCAGTCTCCTAGGAGAAGCACTGGCCAGAACAACAAGTTTACCAGAAAGCTTGGAAATGACAGGGTTCAGCACCATGGTGACCTTTTCGTCTCACCGCTCCTGGAGTGATGAACAGAGTTAAACATTACAGAGGTGGCCTAGTTTATGTGATTGACTCAGCAAAGGAGTAGTCAGATGACCTGAACTGCCTAGTAATGCACTATCAGCAGGACCAGTCAATATATAGCTGAGTGATTCATTGACTTAATTATCTATCAATCAACATGACAATCAATTATGATGAGAAATGATTTACTGAAGTAACTAGTTAAGATAAATACAAAACATTCACTGGTCAAATGATCTAAAATGTGAGAGTTTGCTGCTTTTAATCATTTTAAAATTACATTATTTTGGTTTTAAGGAAAACAAGCACATTCCTTCGTGCTCTGGGATATTATAATGGTTATTTTAGTTTTGTGTTTTTAAGGTAATCGTTCGTTTTTAGCACAATTCCCATGCATACTGCAGAGAATTAAGTACTGCATTAAAAAATACAATGAGCAGAGCTGCTGTAAAGAACTGTAAATGCACTTACTGTAACTACACAGGGTTATTTAATGCATAAACTATGCATTAAACTACTGCTGCACAAAGATTGCTATTTAGACAAAGTTCAACCTTTCCCAAACAACTGTGCCTCATGCAACAGTGTTTCACGTCACTTTACACACATAATTACTACTTCTCTGAACACAGACACTTCACGTTAAACAAGTAACTTTGAATAAGAACCTTACATGTGTTAACATACGACATGCATAGTTAAAACTTAACACTTAATGTGTTAACTTGTGTTAGCTAGCAGCTAGTACGTTGTTGTCCCTGGGACGTTTGGTGAGTAAGTTCACCACCCATAAAGTGAATTTGTTGAGTAAATAAACAAATGTTATAATACGTTTCATTGTCTGGGAGAAACATTACAGTAGATGTGCAGCAAAACTCTTACCTTGTCCTGTCTGTAGACAGAGAGTGATAGCTGCTTGCTACGACCAGCAACGTCACCGCGCATGCGTGATCACGTTTCATAAGGTGGGCGGATCCACCATTCCCACAGCTTCAAAGCATGGATGTATAAAGTTTAAATAAACAGAGCCTTACTATGACTACTTGTTCATACCTGTTAATAATAATACAAATAATAATAATAATAATAATAATAATAATAATAGGTTGTAGAAGAACATAACAAATACAAGTAAGAAAAGGAGAACTAAGGTAAAAAAAAGTCTACTTGCCGTAGCAATTTATAGTTCAACAGACAGACATGAGCACACACACAAACACACAACCACACACGCACACGCACGCGCGCGCACACACACACACACGTGCAGCAATAATAAGAAAATACAAATTAAGAAAAGGCTTATAGAATATGTTAAAATGAGTTTATTTACATGCTACATATTTTTTGTCAAAAAATAACTTCTATGATTCTTGTGGCAAAAATACACAATCTCTACAATAATAATGTTTTCATATTTAAAAGAAAAAACATATACAATAAGTCAAATGACTCAGCTGTTTCCTGTTCATTTTCATTTGTCAGTCACACGCAGGGAAAGTAAAATAATTATGAAACGCTTGACCCATTCAGGGAAAACCCTCACTTTTATGGTTTCTGACTCGCTCTCACTTCCCTTATCACGTCTCTCATGACGTCTCTCATGTTACACTCTTATTTATTCCTCTAATTCTGTCTCTCTATATGCTGTGGAATATACCTTGGTGTGTTCTCTCTCTGAACTATCAAAATGTGCAGAGTAAAAACTCTCTTTATGCTTCATCTTCATTGAATCCACACTAGTCACACTCGTCAGATTCATTAGCTTTCGCAGCTTTTGTCTGAACTCCTTGCAAGCAAAGTAGTAAATGAAAGGGTCGAGGCAGCTATTCAGGCAGCTTAAACAAAGAGACAGTTTGTAGGCCATGTAGAGAGACCGATCATAGAAAAGTTTCAGCACACTGTGAGTCAACAGGAGGATGTTGTTTGGAGCAAAGCAGAAGGTGAAGACCAGGAGAACAACGATGACCAGACGTATCGCTCTCTTTTTCTGGGTTGTTTTCTGGGAGTTTTTGGCCAGTTTGAGTATCACTCTGACATAGCAAAATGTCGTGACACAGAAAGGGAAGAGGAAAAGGAAGATCACCATGCTGAAGAGAAAAGTCGCCCAGGCAGCCTTTGACGGGAGCATTTCTTTCTTCAGCATGTCAAAGCATGTGGTGATATTGAGTTCAGGGATGTAAAAGGTCAGGTCTGTGGTCATCAGCGGGTGCAGAACACACAGGACTAAACCCCACATGAGGAAGCAGCTGATGATAGCGATGGACTTTTTCTTCCCAGTTCCGACTTTATCTCTATAACGCATTGGCAGGATGATGCCCAGGTACCGTACAATCCCAATGGCCATCATGGTCAGGATGGAACAGTACATGTTGGTGTAGAAGACAAGGGTCAGGACACTGTAGGATACATAGAAGAAAAGTGTTTTAGTTAATCCCTTCATCAAGTAAAATAAAATATTTTTCTTTATATGGACTATGAAACCTTAGCTAGCAGCTGGAAAATGTAGCTTAGCGTAAAAACTGGAAACAGGCAGGAAAAGCTAGTCTGGTTCTAAGACAACAACAACATATGCAAGAAAACCAAAATGGGATATCTCTTTGATTAATCCTGACAAGAAATGTGAAAAAGACCAGTTGTGTTTTTTTTTGGGGGGGGGGTTAAGTGTAGTTTGTGGTGACACGTTATTGGACATAATTCACCTTGCTTATTGTGTTGCCACACGGACCCTTTAGTGGGGAACACCTGTAGCTTTAGCTGCCATTCCTGCTAGCTCATCAGGCAGAGCAGTGCATGTGTTAACCTCTCTGAAAGTAATGGATAATAAAGATTGGAACTCCATTCTTAATACACCGCCTCCGACTCTCTTTTCACGGCACTACACTGGTGACCCTGACTTTTCCGAGAAAGTTTCCGAAAAATTAACGAACATGGCTGAGCGCGATGTTTTCATAAAGCTGCCGGAATTCTGGGAGCACGCCGCGGAGGCATGGTTCGCACACGTGGAGGCACATTTCGCCTGCCGACAGGTCCGTGACGGAGACCTAAAATACTACCATGTGGTAGCAGCGCTGGGGAGCTCCACGTCGTCCAGGTTGGTGGGATTCATCGCAGCCCCCCCCACATCATGGCAAATATGAGGCGATTAAGGCCCTTCTCCTTAAGACATTTAGCTTATCTGCTAAGGAGAGGGCCCGCCAGATACTTGACATTCAAGGCCTAGGAGACAGCAAGCCATCCCAGCTAATGGAGAAAATGCTAAATCTGCTAGGGGGGGAAGATCCCCGGATTTTATTCACGGAGATTTTCCTGCGTCACTTGCCTCCCCGGGTACAGACGGCGCTGGCCAACACGCCTGTCACGGAGCCCCGTGCTTTGGCTGAGGAAGCGGATCGTTTTTTCCTGGCTACACCACAGCCCGGGGCAGAGACGTTAGCCGCGACGCTCAGTGGCCCACCTGCAGTCAAGAAAGCGTGGCGGAGGCCGGACACGGCTGTGGCTAGCCGGCGTGGAGACGCCGGAGTGTGCCTTTACCACGCACGTTTCGGGACAAGGGCGAAGAGATGCATCGCTCCGTGCAGCTACAAACCCCCGGGAAACGGAGGGGCCGGCGCTCAGTAGTGGCTCTGAGCGTCGGCGGCACGTGCAGGCTCCTCTTCGTCAGCGACAGCGTTTCGGGGAGCCTGTTTCTGTGTGACACGGGCGCTCAACGGAGCGTAGTTCCAGCGTCGAGTGAAGATGTCGCCCGTGGGGGGCACGGACCGCGATTGACGACGGCTAACGGCAGTCCCATTTGCACGTACGGCGTGAGGCCTATGTGTTTGTGCATCGGAGGACAGCGTTTCAGCTGGGATTTTGTGACAGCGGACATTTCTTTTCCCCTCCTCGGAGCGGATTTTTTGTGTGCTCATGGACTCTTAGTGGACGTTAAGAATAGGCGTTTGGTTGATGCCTTAACGTTTTCTTCCCTCGTGTGCACACTTGGCAGCGCAGCGTACGATGGGCTGTCAGGCTCGCTGTCAGGTGCAGACACGTTTCTCAGACTGTTGGCCGAGTTTCCAGACCTGTCGCCAGTGCTGGAATTGGGCCGGTACTCACCGGTACGCAGTACCGGCACTTCTGGTTCTGACCCATGGAGTACCGGCACTTCTTGCTCAGTACCGGCATGCTGGCGGTACTCCGGTACTCATGCACCGTGCCAGTACTCAACACTCTCCCGCCGTTCTTATTATACATGACATTCTCATCGCTCTAACCGCTGGAGTTTCACAGCGGCTGTCAGCTGTTTACTCCTGTCATTCAAACAGAACGTGCTGGAGAGGGGGCGGGGCTTATCTTCTCCATGTAAATACTGTGGTGGAAACGACTATGTCAAAATTAACCTATTTGACCGTGATTTAATAGTAATACACGTTTCAAAATAATAATAATAATAATAATGCCGAAGTAACAACATACTGAAAACTGTTAGTAAAACCATGTTTTAATGCTTTACAATTTACATACCTAGATGCACGTGTGTTGTGTTTATGCAGTGCAACTCCCACCCAGTGGGTGGCTATGTAGAGTGATAGAACAGAGCAGGCACGCCCCCGAGAGAAGGAAAGCAAGTCACGTCACAAATTAGCATTTCTAAAATGTTAGCGTGGATTAATAAAAGTGCAAAAAGACAGCGGTTGTCGCCGGAAGAAACTTCAAATACAGAGAATGCTGTGCCTGTGTTGGAAATTGTGTCTGATGGGGAGCTTTCTTTGGTTGATCCTCCTGCTCCAAGTTCTAGTGCATTAGCATTAGCACTAGCTCCGCCGCCTCCTCCAGAGCCTCTAACGTTAGCTGCTGCTGGCGCAACTGCCACCACCAACACCGGGCAAAGCGATGCACCTGACTGCTGGACAACGGACCAGGTGCAATATTTTTGCAAGACCAATGCATGGCTCCTTCTTAAAGATAAGAAGCTAGGATGTCGGATATGCAGAGATGTCAAATCTTTGGGAATACACACTGGACAAGGACTGAAACTGTCAACTGAATGGGGTGAGTGTGTAGTGTCTCATTTCGGTGTTGACAAGGGCAAACAACAAGCTAGCCTGAGAAAAAAAATCAAAGAACATAAAGAATCACAAGCCCATGTAAAAGCTGCTGACATCCTTACATCTGCTTCACGTGAAACTATTCAACATCAAGTGCAGTCTATGCATAAATCTGAATTAGACACCACTATCAGAGTTTTTCGAACGGCATATAAAATTGGCAAACATAGCCGGCCATTCACAGACATGCCAATTGATTTGAATGTACAGAAACTGAATGGGCTGAACGTGGGCAGGGTTTTGCACTCCAATAAAACCTGTGGCGAAATCATCGACCACATAGCTCATGAGCTGAAGAAAAAAATGGCAAAAGACATTACAGAAAACCAAAGAAAACTCTGTGTTTTGGTCGATGAATCTACCACTATTAGTGGTAAAACGGTGCTTGTTGTGTGTCTACGCTCAGCATTAGCTGATGCTGAGCCCGAAACGTTTTTTTGGGAGCTGATCGAGTTGGATGGAACAACGGCTGATGACATCACAAAGGCGTTAATGGAGTGTCTTGGAAGAGATTTTAACGAGGACTTTTTAGGTCAGTGTTTCGTTTCTTTTGCATGTGATGGGGCTTCAGTCATGCTAGGGAAGAGAACAGGCGTTGCTACCCCAGTTGTGTAG
Organism: Gymnodraco acuticeps; assembly: GCF_902827175.1. Classification (NCBI taxonomy): domain Eukaryota; kingdom Metazoa; phylum Chordata; class Actinopteri; order Perciformes; family Bathydraconidae; genus Gymnodraco; species Gymnodraco acuticeps. Next base: position 506,483 of record NW_022990015.1, read on the forward strand.
TAAATTCCCAAGCCTGTTTGTGTGGCACTGCTCCAATCATCGTCTAGAGCTGGCAGTTGGGGATGTGGTCAAGGAGGTCTCAGGGCTCAATCATTTCCAGATCTTTTTTGACAAACTCTATTCCTTGTTCCATGCCTCCCCCAAAAATCAGAGGCAGTGTGCGCAAGCAGTCGGACAGCGTCTCCTGGTGATAGGGCGTGTTTTGTCCATCCGCTGGGTGGCTTCAAGTGAAAGGAGCGTCAGAGCAGTCTGGGAAAACTACCGAGTGCTTCATGATCACTTCACAAATGCTGCAAACGACACGAGCAGGGATTCCAGAGACAGAGCAAAGTACAAGGGCCTGGATGATGTGCTCACATCTGCAACGTTTGTCAGCAATCTGGGACTGATGTACGATGCGCTTACAGAGCTCAGCGACCTCTCTCGGCAACTCCAAAAAAGAGAGATGACACTGCCTACAGCAGATAGGCTCTTAACTCGAGAAATACGAGTTTTTGAATCCATGGTCACCATGCCTGGCCCACACATGACTACAGTTCATACAGCTCTAGCTGAGAAGTCCTTCAAGGGTGTTGCCCTGCGTGAGAATGGCAGGCTTGTACAGATTCATGCAGGTCAGTTTTTCCGCAGTATGGTAGAGAATCTGAGACACAGAATGACTTCCACAACCTCCTCTCATGTCAGCACAAGAGAAATCCCATTACATGGCCGGGAGGCCCGGGACAATCAGCTAATCCAGGACATGAAAGTTATCCATCCTGGAAGTTGGCCTGAAGAGGAGTTAGACGTACAGTATGGGGACGTAGAGGTGCTACGTTTGTGCGAAGTGCTGAAAGTGGTCAGAAGAGAGACTGTTCAGGGCTTTCGCGAATACAAGGAAACCAGGGCATCCCGTACACCTGCTGCCATGGAGCCTCTACTGAAAGCAGTCCGAACCATCGCTGTCTCCACTAGTGAGTGTGAGCGGGCATTCAGCTGCATGAACGATATCCTTACTGCAAAAAGGAATGCTCTCTCTGTCAGCCGACTGTCCAGCCTGGTTTTCATTAAATGTAATGGACCATCACTAGGACAGTTCAATCCGGAACAGTATGTGAGGTCCTGGCTGGCAAAGGGAAGGAGAAGTGCTGATGAAAGAGCCTGTCCAGCTCCAGCCCCTGATACTGATGTCCCCAAGGCCTTCTGGAGCCTTTTCTAACAATGTGAAGTATATTGCAAAGCAGCTCACCCAGTGAGAAGACTTTTGGCATAATGTGCCGATTTGTACAGATCCTGGAGATAGAAGGACTTCAGACCAACCAGGGAGTTATCTGATCAGCTTGGTGTTCAATGTAACTCTTTACCATGGCTCAGACTTTGTTACTTGCAGTTACAGTTTCTCATTTTAGATTGTGCACATTTTGCATTTGTTTTTACATGTTCTTTGTTCATGCTCTTTATCATTTTTCTGAGTTGGAAAGTTAGATTGCATCATAGTTTACTTTATACATATTTGTATTCTTCAGTGGTGAAGTATATTGCAAAGCAGCTCAGCCATGTGAGAAGACTTTTGGCACTTTTTCGTTTTTCGTTTTCTGAGTTGGAAAGTTAGATTGCATTCAAAATGTACAGAAATACTTAATTTTGTTAAAGCTTTTTATAAAAAATGCTTCTGACCAGAGCTTTGTTTCCTTGTCATTAATGTTGAACACCACCAGAGGGGCTCTCACCTGAAAGGTCTCTGCTTCATGTGTCTTCAGCAGAAGATCTAGACTTTGATTGCTATATTTTCAGTTAATATTGACCTTACAGAGCTTTAGCCATATCCGCTGCCTATCATAAAAAATGTTAAGTACAGTGAACCTTTCTAAAATATACAGTAGTAAAGAGACAAACCCACCAGCATTATAGTAGCCAAATTCTTGTTTGTGGGCTGTATATATAAAATTGACTTGAAAAAGTTGCTGATTTTAGAGTACTGGCACCTTTTTCATTCCAATTCAAGCACTGCCTGTCGCTACCCACCTTCTCTGCGCTTACCACTAAGCATGGCGTGGAACACCACGTCACTACCGGGGGGCCTCCTGTCTACGCCAGGGCCCGGCGGTTGAACCCTTCTAAGCTGGCTGTAGCGAGGGCGGAGTTCGCAACCATGGAGCGCATGGGCATTGTCCGCCGCTCCGACAGTCCTTGGGCTTCCCCCCTGCACGTCGTTCCCAAATCGAACGGCGGGTTCCGTCCGTGCGGGGATTACCGCAGACTCAACGACGCCACTACGCCTGACCGCTATCCGGTGCCGCACATTCAGGACTTTTCGGCGCATCTGGCCGGTACGGGGGTGTTTTCCAAGGTGGACCTGGTGCGTGGATACCACCAGGTGCCCATGCACCCCCTGGACATTCCCAAGACAGCAGTGATAACGCCTTTTGGACTTTTTGAGTTCCTGCGGATGCCTTTTGGACTCAAGAATGCCGCTCAGACGTTCCAGCGCCTGATGGATTCGGTGCTGCGGGACCTGCCGTTTGTGTTTGTTTACCTCGACGACATACTCGTCGCCAGCGCTTCAGTGCAGGAGCACCTTTCCCACCTCCGAGCCCTTTTCACACGGCTCAACGAACACGGATTAATCATCAATCCTGCAAAGTGCCAGTTCGGGGTGTCGGACATCGATTTCCTGGGGCACCGCGTCACCAAGGGCGGTGCGACACCTCTGCCAGCGAAGGTGGAGGCTGTTGCGGCGTTTCCTCGCCCGCTCACAGCCCGGTCGCTCCGTGAGTTTCTGGGGATGGTGACTTTCTACCACCGTTTCATCGCCCGGGCCGCACACATCATGCGGCCGCTGTATGAAGCGTTGAAAGGCAAGACCCCCGTCCAGGAGATCGACTGGACAGCAGAGGCGGACGGCGCTTTTGCTGAGGTAAAGACTGCGTTGGCTCAGGCGGCTTTGCTGGCACACCCATCATCTACGGCTCCCATCTCCATCACCACGGACGCGTCAGACTACGCGGTCGGCGCAGTGCACGAGCAGTGGGTGGAGGGCGCTTGGCAGCCGCTCGCCTTTTTCAGCCGCCAGCTGACGCCTAGAGAACGCAAATACAGCGCCTTTGACCGGGAGCTCCTCGGACTTTATTTGGCCGTGCGGCACTTCCGTTTCATGCTGGAAGGCCGTAAATTTACGGCGTTTGTCGACCACAAGCCGCTCACCTTCGCCATGTCAAAAGTGGCAGAGCCTTGGTCGGCACGTCAGCAGCGGCAGCTGTCCTACATATCGGAATTCACTACGGACATTAAGCACGTGGCTGGCAAGTCGAACCTGGTTGCTGATTGCCTCTCCAGGGTCGTCATCGGTGCCGTCCAGTTGGGCCTGGACTATACTCGCATGGCGGCAGACCAGGTCACAGATCCCGGCGTCCAGGCCCTGAAGGTGGAGAGCGCGGGGCTGCGCTTGGAGGACGTGGTGTTCGGCGACGCGGGCATTACTCTCCTGTGTGACGTCTCTACGGGCCTGGCGCGGCCTGTCGTCCCTGCCAGCTGGAGGCGTCCTGTGTTCGAGGCTGTGCACGGCCTGTCACACCCCGGCGTTAAACCTTCGGTGCGTTTGGTAGCGGCGAAGTTCGTTTGGCAAGGACTGAAAAGGGACGTGAGGACTTGGGCCAGGGAGTGCGTGGCTTGTCAACGCGCTAAGGTGCACCGCCACACGAAGGCCCCGTGGAGCGTTTCCTGGTGCCTGAGAGGAGGTTTGATCACGTCAACATTGACCTGGTTGGTCCGTTGCCTTCCTCTCAGGGGTTTTCCTACCTCCTCACCATGGTGGACAGAACGACCCGTTGGCCGGAGGCGATTCCGCTCGTTTCGACATCAGCCGCAGACGTTGCCCGGGCCTTCATTGCAACGTGGGTGTGTCGTTTTGGCACCCCGTCAGACATTTCCTCAGACAGGGGCTCTCAGTTCACGTCCGAGCTCTGGAACGCTGTGGCAGGCGGTTTGGGGGTTAAGCTGCACAGGACTACCGCTTACCACCCTCAGGCTAACGGCCTCTGCGAGCGCTTTCATCGCTCCATGAAGGCGGCCCTCAAGGCCGGCCTTACGGACGGTAACTGGGTCGACAAGCTGCCCTGGGTGATGCTGGGCCTGAGGACCGCACCTAAAGAAGACTTGCAGTGCTCTACGGCTGAGATGGTCTACGGTCAGCCGCTGAGAGTTCCGGGGGATTTCCTCCCAAATGCATCGGCTCCCTGGTCGGCGTCGGCCCAGCGGGCTTTCCTGCGTGACGCCGCTGAGGCCTTTGCTCCGATCCCTACTACTCAGCACAGTACTCAGGTGTCCCAGGTTCCCGCAGAGCTCCGCTCGGCGGAGCACGTGTTCATCCGGCACGATGCGCACAGAGGCCCCCTGCAGCCCCCTTATGATGGGCCTTTCCGGGTCTTGGAGCACGGGGACAAGCACCTGGTGGTCGACCTGGGTGGCAAGGCCGAGCACGTCTCGGTGGACCGGGTGAAGGCTGCTCACCTGGACTTGGACCAGCCTGTGGTGCTGGCTCGACCTCCGCGACGGGGCCGCCCCCCAGCCTCGTCCCCTGTCACGGATTTAAGACCTGTTGTTCCGGTCCCTCCCCTTCCGGGGGCCGCACAGGCGGGAGTCACTTTTCCGACTCCCGTGCTCAGGAGTCGTGGGGGTCGGCGTGTCGTTCCTCCCCGCCATGCTGATTTTGTTTATGTGTGAATTCTGGGGGGGCTTGTGTGGTGACACGTTATTGGACATAATTCACCTTGCTTATTGTGTTGCCACACGGACCCTTTAGTGGGGAACACCTGTAGCTTTAGCTGCCATTCCTGCTAGCTCATCAGGCAGAGCAGTGCATGTGTTAACCTCTCTGAAAGTAATGGATAATAAAGATTGGAACTCCATTCTTAATACACCGTCTCCGACTCTCTTTTCACGGCACTACAAGGTGTAGCTTATTTATTGGCCAGGAGCTATAAAGAAATAGTCTGGCCCTTAACCTTTGGTAACCTATAAATAATTAACATAATTTAACATAGCTTTCCGTTTCTGTACGGATTATCAAAAAATATACATCGTGTTATTGAGCTTTAGAGCTTCTGCAGTTTTGGCTACTTCTGTACAGTGCCATTTTGTTATGCTAAGCTAATTAGCTATTGGTCATAGTTTCATTTTGAACAAACATGAGTGGTATTGAACTTCTCATCCGACTCTGGGCAAGATAGCAATCAAGTGTATTTCCCAACACCTATTCCAACTGGAGGACTGTGGATTAACACTGAGTAGTTGTAAAGGTAATCTTTAGCCGGAAAAAGACAACATTGAAAACTGAGGTTTCAGTGCATGTTAAAGACATCCAATATCAACACTTTTACATTGCCCTCCAAATTCTGAAGAATACCTGCACATCGTGGGTCCCAGAGTCCAGTGGTATCCTTGGAGCTGGTAGGCGATCTGAAAGGGCAGCGCAGCGCCAACAGCCATGTCGGTGAGGGTGAGATTAATCATGAAGATGATGGACGGGGTCTTTGGGGAGGTATGGAAGATGAGGAGCCACATGGAAAGGCCATTTCCTACCAGGTTGATGACAGTGACGATCATATAGATGACAGAGATGGTAATTCTGGTGTTCACACTGTTCAACAGGGCCAGAGTGGCATTGTCTAGCTTTAAGTCGCTGTGATTGCCCATCATGAGTGGAAGGGAATGGCTTCTCATCACCTGAGTCGACCTTTAACGAACTTGTGGAGCTGATGGAAATAAAGCAGTTTCAAATACATCGTCATGTTATTGTTTCGTAATAATTGAATGCACAAAGAAACAAAAATGCCTGTAGACTAGACCTTTATTGAGGGACCACTGAATGCAGCCGTTCTTCTTTTTGCAAGTGCAAACGTGATTGATCATACAGGTGTGAAAGAAACACAGAGCATTCTTTAGAAGCTCTGTGGTTTTTTTTCGCATTTAGTGCAAGTGTGGATTGAGTTTTCACACAGGAAAGGACGTCCTAGAATTGTTGTGAACACCGCCAACTGTCGTGTGGTTGTGACAAAATGTTTGGAGTCAGGCGAGAACTCTAAGTGATAACATTATAAAAGCCTTGAAATAGTAGGTGAGACAAACTGTATTTTATCTTTTTGCTTTGCGATAGTTACCCAGTATCATTTTAAGGAACAACAAACACTTTTCTTTCCCACGTGGTGCACATAGTGCTGGTGATTTCAATACACATTTTTGATGGAAAGTACCTAATACTACAACAAGGAACATAATTATGATAATGGTTACACTTTTTGGAATCACGTCAGAAATAAACACATCGTATTGCAACAATAATAAAAAGCAAATATTTGTGTTTTTTTCACTCTTTTTAATTTTTTTTAAAGTTTGTTGATTTGACTTATTGTCCATTTCTCTGCCTGGATAGTTTTATCGTATCTCTGTAATGAGACTAAGTATTTATTTAACCTTCATGCCATGATGTATTTACATCTATACTTCACTTATTCATAACATACTGAAAGTGATTATCTTTCTGGGTGTCATTTGCTTCTGTATGTATAATTTACTAATGCTGCTTCTTTCACCTATTGTTTTCTTTTTGTGTGTTTTTAGTTTTTGTGTTAAAAAACGAAATAAAACATATTGGGATAATCTAAAACATATTGTGATAATCTTCTCTTTTGACTAAGGATATTGAGTAACTGAGCACATTTAGCTGGGCAAATGTAGAAAATGACGCGTGGTAGTAGAACATGATAACAAACTCCCACATGGAGCAGTTTAGGACCATTTCAAGTCAACATTTAAAATGTACAAAAATACATATAAAGTTCTTCTTATAAATCCTTATAGTCCTTACTAGTCTAAAAGATAGACGGTTAAACACTCACCTATGAACTCAAGGGCAGATCATCGGTGTCAGTTGTAGATGGAGGTACAGATATTATGTCTCCTGACAAAACGAGATTTGTCGTTTTACAGAGTCAAAGACAGGAAATGGATCATGTGACAATCTTTTCATCCCACCAACGGTTGCAACAGCCACACATTAGATTCAGTCTGAAAATGACAGGTCTAAAACTCCCCACAGCATGGAGAACACACACATCAGGTGTCCCTTACAATGTGAATCATGAATTGACTCTACAATCCCTAAAACTATATCTATACACGTGGGATAACTGAACAGTAAAAAGAGCCTATTTGAAAGAAAAAAAACATTCTTGGGTTTTGCTGATGTGTGAAAAAACACAGCAAAAGTTACACCTACTTTCAGTTTGAGTCATTGTCAGTTAAAATCACTGCTGTGTGCGTAATACCTGTAACATGTATTTGAAGGCTGAAGAAAAAAATCCCTATACGTGGATTAAGATTTAATTGTATAACCAAGAATAAAGGCCTTTATATACACTCCATACTCAAAGTCACACATACTAGTAGTACAATATGATAGTACAAGCCGGTGTTGACAAGTTTCACGGGTTTAGCTGTTATGTTAGTGGCTTCCTGTTGATTACAATAGTTCTGCTTTATGTGGGTGACAGTGCCACAGATGCTGTTAGAGATATATGCAATACATAATCATTGTCTTGCAACAAGTAAACATCAGCTCACTGACTCTTGTGAATCGTACCACCTGCCTTCCAGTTTCACTGTTTCTCAACAAGTGCAGAGGAAAAAAGGTGGAGATTTGTTTCGTCTTGGATCATTTTTGTTTCAGTATGAACATTTAATGTACACACCCACTAAAGCTGAGATACTGCTGTGTAGTCATGTCAAGTACAAGTTACTCATATCTATCATGTTTTTATTCATAATAAGGACATTGTTGAAGAAAATGCTGCCTCACCCAAACTGTCAGAGAGCCTCCATAAAAACAGAACCACTGATAAAATCTCTTCTAACGGAACAAGAACTTTATTTGTATTAACTTCAAGAAAAAGGAAATAGATAGACAGCTGTTAGGTCATATGCAAAAATAATAGTAGGCTTGGAAAACAGACACATTACTTTATCAATATTTGTGGCTTTTCAATGCACCTTTACTTGACAGAGTGAATAGAAAACCATGCACACAGCATAGACAATTTATTTTTGTATTTATCTGTGTCATAATTGTTCATAATTAATTTTCTAAACGCTTCATCTCAATTTTGAGATTGTGTTCTTCTTGGCTCATTGGTGATCATGTACAAAGCTTAGAGCTCACAAAACAATTCTGTCTCTGTTGGATAACACCTGTCACAATATATGATTGCCCAAATGTATTAAGACACATAAAAACTAGGAAAAGGCGGGAAAACAGTTTCCTTTTCTTATCAATAACAACTCTTATTCCCTCCCATTCGCTCAACTTTACACAAAAAAAAAAATAAACACAGGATTTCATCTGTGGTATTTTCTACATCCATTATTTGTAAGATTTACTTACGTTATATTTCATTTTGTTAAAATGTATTAAAAACATCCAGGTTCGGAGAAGTCTACAAAGGCTCAGTAACACGATCAGTTGCAGAGGATGAGGTAATGTTTTCAGCTGGAAAATTGTTGATGGATATCACAGGTGAGCTGCCTCTTGTCACAACATTTCAACATAGTGGTATTACTGTATGACAATGGCTGTCAATCAATCAATCAACAACTTTATTAATCCCGCAAGGGGCTGTTGTGCTATCATAAAGGTAACTGTTATTATGTGTTCGTTGTTGTATTGTTGACATGCTTTATTCCAAGGATTCTTAGACAGACTAAACACTGAGATAAAATGTGTATTGTGTATTAACAATGTTCATGCTAAACAGCAAAACAGAAACCTTAATTAACCAACATTAAAAGCTCTGAACTCTGTTACATCTTACTCAAATAAAAAGGCTTTTGAAGTGCCTTTCTCCCTCAATGCAGTTCATGTCATTTAAAAGCTCATCGATGACCTGTCAAACCTGTCCCCATCAACTTAGGCTGAATAATTGTTCTTTTTGAAACATCCATCCTGCTCACTGTTCCTCTTTGCTTTTCTCGTACCCCTTCTCCGGCCCTGTTGCCATGGGGACAGCCTTGTAGCAGTGCTCTGTCCCGGGCTCCGGTGAGTGTCCCACAGCGATGCAGTCGTAGCCTTTTCCAGCCGAGCTCATGCGCTTCCTGTTGCGTGCGCCCGGCTGATAGAGCTGCATGGCGGGACGGTCCTGCAGGGAGACAAGAGAGCAGAGACATGGGAGAGACTAGTAGCACACAATTGGAATATATAAATCAACATGTATGTATTTATCATGTATCTCTCTTGTCTCCCTGCTTATTCTTTCAACGAGTATCACAATCGTAGTTTTAGGCTTATCTGTTTCTGGTTTTATTTAGAAATGATTCCCACCTTTTAATGTAGGATTTTATTTGTACCTGTTGTTGTGGAAATATTTTCCAAGGCCCATAACTTTGACCCAGTTTATCAGTTCAAACTGTCCTGACTGAGCACACGCACCTCGTAACCTTAGCTGCTGTGCTCTCAGTGTTCTGTCTCTCTGTTCCTGCCTGTTGACGTCAGCTGATAGAGCTTGATGATGTTCTCAGAACTAGTTAAATACATGGGTCTGAGGTAGAGTTCTTTAGAATCGATGTGGCAACCCACCCGTGCAGTCTCACCGGGACTGCTGTGATTTGTGATGTGAATGCTCCGGCCGAAACTCCAATAAATCATCAGTGTTTTGACATCAAAGCTACTGCTCTACCGTGTCTCCTTCCTGAGTCGGTGACTCCCACTGCATAGCTACACAGAAGTTTCCCTTACACCTCTGTGTGTGTGTGTGTGTGGTGTGTGTGTGTGTGTGTGTGTGTGTGTGTGTGTGTGTGTGTGTGTGTATGTGTGTGTGTGTTTGTATCAAAAGGTTCTGTTTTGCCTAGCAGATTCTGGATATTAAGTTGTTTCAGATAAAGTTCCTTTTGCCTGAAGTCTCCTGCATTATGTTCCACCTACTAGACTCTGCGTAATATCCCAGCATGCACTGGGCTAGCAGCAGGGACAGACAACACCCTTTTCACGGTTCAAATGCACTTCTGTATGTATATCCAGCCCACTCTCTTCAGTCTGCGTACAAATGACACGACTTTGCAAAGGCGTGCAATAGATACGCAGAAGTCCGATTTTGCGTGCATATGATACTCCCACGTTACGTTTGTTATGAACGTATCTTAAATGCGTTTATTTTCTACATATCTTTGCCATTTATAATAATAATAATAATAATAATAATAATAATAAATGATATTTATATAGCGCCTTTCAAGGGACCCAAGCCTAACCCTAACCATAACCCAATAAGCTGCTGTGTCGTTTATTGCACCACAAACATTAAAACTGTCATTGGAACGGCGATCAAGCCTGAAGCCACAGAGCTCTTTGTTTTAATGTTTGAGGTGCAATATCAGCGTATCATATGCACGCAAAATCGGACTTCTGCGTATTTATTGCACGCCTTTGCAAAGTCGTTTCATTTGTACGCAGATTGTCTGTGAGACCGGGTTGGGTATATCAGTCAGTGAACAAAGAGGTAGAATAATGATGAACTGATTAATACATTCTTAACTAAGCCTTTGTTTAATTATAATGGTCTGATCTGTATGATTTATTGTTCACGTATATCAGTCACGCCACACCGAACGATCAACACTAAGACATCTAATACAGCCAAAACACAGAAACACACACAAACATGCCATTATCCTTACTAGCAATTTTGTGTTTCACATTCACCTTATTTGCATGTTTTTGTTCTGTGGTGGGAGTCTGCAGCACCTGGGGGAACATGTTATAAACACAGGAAGAACTCCACACAGAATCAGACCCTGCATCTCACAGCTTTCAAACCTAATGTCATTGTAACTGGAAAACCCTTTCCTGTTCACATGACATTTAAGAGATACGGTTACTAGAAAGCTGTTTGTAATGTGGTTTGGTTATTACAAGTGCTCTATCTGGGTCATCTATCTGTCAGGCCTGAATAACATCTTTATATGACACAAATGCACTGAAAGTATACTAATAAAGGACTGGCTTATCTAAAGCCAGTTGAGTAGCACTTGAAATGTTTGGCTCTATGAAACCTGATGTACTTATATGATTCTGTTTTCTTCAAGGTTGTGTCTTCCTGGTCGAATGTACTTATTGTAAGTCGCTTTGGATAAAAGCGTCAGCTAAATGCAATGTAATGCAATGTAATGTAATGTAATATTGAAACATGATTTTTCTGAGCTGACAATTATTATCTGTAAGTAAACAAAATATACATTTCAACAAACATCTGAAACACAGTTGAATGTTAACATCATGAAACAAAACAAAAGTAGCTGTAACCATCCCCCCCATTCTCATGCTCACCTTCTCGCTCACCTTGTTTCGGAGGCGTTCCTTCCTGTTACCCACGTCCTCCCTGTCCTCCTTCCCCAGTTTGTCTCCACCATCAGGGCAGTAAGAATAGCCATGATGGTGCCCCTCTTTCTTGGCTCTGTCTTGGCAGTAGCCCTTCCCCCATTTTGTCTCATCTTTGCGGCGCATAAACTTGTCAAACTCATAGTGGTGCCTCTGTCGTTTCCTCTCTTCATCTTTCCCCCGATGGTCCTTTTCTCTCTGCCTGCGGCCGTGCTGCTCTCTCTGCTCCTTGTCGCTCTCAGGTTGACCTCTAGTGTTCAGAAGGGGCATTACACACACACACACCACTTTATATAATTGTTACACAAACACAGCTGTTATCGGAATTCTTGGTTACACTTTACGCTAATGTGTATGATGACTTAAAATAAAGATACAATTATGCGTTTAAAAATGTTTTACCTATAAAAGAGAGGTTGTATTCAGGGGTTTAACAACACAAATATTAAGTGGTAATACATTTTTAATAGGGGGAATCTCAGACTGTGCCCAAACAATCCTTACTTTTCTTTGGGGTCCTTTGACTTCATTTGTCCTCCGGCTTTCTCCCATTTGCATCTGTCTGTCTCCCCAATGTCACTTTTGTCCTTCATCCGGTCTGAATCCACGTCATCGTCCCTGTCACTCTTCTTAAGGAGCTACATATGGAGATAATACAGGAAAACCTTCATAAATACACCAATAACGTTGCAGATATACTCCAAACAACAAGGAAAAGCAGGTATCAAAACGATTTATTTTCATGATGAAGCATTACCTTGATTTTAATGTCTTTATCAGACAGTTTCCTCTGCTTCTCTGCCTCTTTCCGCTTGCGTCTCTCCTCCTCTCTTCGCTTTCTCTTTTCCTCCTCCCTTTGCCGTTTCTTTTCGAGCTCTCTTCTCCTCCGCTCCTCTCTCTTCTCCTCTCTTATTCTCTGTTGGGACATATTTGGCACATTAGAGAAGATAAAAAGTAATTTGTAGGTCATCAGTTTCAATATAAGCATTTTTCATTTCTTACCTGTTTCTCAATTTTCTTATTTTTGATGTATTCCAACAGCGGTGTTGTCCGTTTGGCTGAAGTCAATAAAAGGGGTAATAACAAAGATTAGTTACTGAGGTCCAGTATCTTTCTGACTTGTATATACCTGAATCTTAGTAAATGTGGTACTGTACCTATGAGCTCTCTGGTCTTGGCCTCTATCTCTCCCAGCAGAGTCTCAGGGTTGGCCATAGACTTCTCCTCATCACAGGAGTAATTCTCCAAGAACCGCCTATATTCTGGGTCTGAGGGAGTGTAAGATCCACAATGAGAATGTGATATTCAAAGATTCAAGAATTGATTTTCACCATGTCATAAATCCATGCATTCATATTATAATAAAACGCTGAATATAATGTCTACTGCATTGTATATCAGGGCATGTTTTAATGATGGATCAAGCTTTGTATTTCTCTACCTTCTTCAATGCTTCCGGTTTTGGCATCTTTCTTTTTTAGCTTCTTCTTTGAGATTTTCTGAAAGGGGGCAAACTCCACCACTGCAGGGTACTCTTGTCCTGGGTAAATATTGAAATAAAAGGCAGCTCGTCATTTAACAGACCAGCAATCAAATAGTAACGATGGCAACAAAAGCTCTTACGCCATCTCACGGGCCCTTAACATTTAGCCTATAGCTGTAAAACTGTTTATATTCAAATCCCAATTAAAAACCCACCTGTTCAAATCTACTTACTCACTGTAGTGCTCCCCATTATATGTTTCTTTTGTGTCCACTTGACTGTCTCCTCCATGATTTCCTGTTTGTGTTTTTATCATGTTCTGTTGCCTATTAGCGTTTATTTATTTTTATTTTTTAAACAAATTCTACGGTGTCCTTGGGTGTCATGAAAGGGCCTAAAAATAAAATGTATTATTATTATTAAAACAAATACATCTTTGTTTTGATTTCATTTAGCAGAACATCTCGCCCTATGTGCTGCCCTTAATGGCCACCAAAGTGTTACTGAGTTCAAACAAAGCTAAATACCCTTGTTGTCAATGAAGACGTAGCCATCAAATCGGTCCCTGAACAGAAGGATATCTTCCGGGATTTTAAAATTAATATATGCTCTGGAGAACAAGTGGGGATAGAGACTGTTGAAAAAGAGAAAGACAAAGAAGGTGAAGTCATATATTATCATATAAAGGGCAAAGGCAACACGTTTTGTTATCCTAGGCGCAAGTTTGGTCTTTGTTGTTAGGAAAAAATCATGATTACCTTTGGTCAGCTGGAAAGAACTCAAAATAGTCGTAGGATGGAAGGGGACTGAGCTGTTCCTCTAGCTGGTCCTTTGACAGGTTTGGTGGAAGCCTTCGAATCACGACCTGTAATCAAGTGTAAGTTGCAGCATTTTAAAAACTGAACTCAGACATACTGCTGCTTTATTATTCACCATTATTTTAAACAGTGTGTTTTGGAAGTGCAATACTGAACTTCATGAGTACCCTTACCGCTCTGACCTATTGATGTGCCAGCAATAACAAACTCATGCTTGTATGTATGTAGACAAGTATTATTCTAACCACAAGAAGTTTATTTTGAATTCTAATGGTGATACCAAAATTCAAGAGATACTAAGTGTCCTGAAACAGAATAACATGTAACACTCAAATGCACACAGACAAATATGCACAGACAATAGTAGGCCAATTTACAGCATAGCCTAATACATACTAAATCAATTGTTATTTTCAGCATTATGAGATTTACACTGCACCTTGGCAACTCTAAACTAAGCAGAAACTATGGATTTGAGTCAATAACAGCGATAACAAGACGTACAATGTTGTGTTATAGACCATAGCTTATCTAGCCAGTGTTTACATTATATAAAGTCTGAGAGGATTGTGAAATGTACTATATGAGATATTATAGGTCTAGCTGACAGGTTGGGAATGTAGTCCTTCCTCCTCCTGTCGCTGTCCGCGGTGCTGAAAGGATCCCACCTCCCTCCATTTCTGTTTTCCACACAGCGTAAACAATGCGACACATCGCAAACGCTCGGCTACCCACCTTGGTAAAAACCTCTTTCTTCTCTTCTTTCTGCTTCAGGTTTCCAGGAATGTTTTCCTGCTCTCTTGGGATGTCTCTAAACTGTATCTCCACGACGCTTTTCTCCTTGCCCACGGTCATTTGGTCCTTTTCAGACCTCATTTCTCTCCATCTCCCTCTCGCCCGTGTAAAGCCGCTGTGTTCTCGCGAGAGTGTAGAAATATCGCGAGTGCGGCGAGTCAGCTTTTATATTATGTTCTGAACTGTCTTTGGCCATATAGCTGCTAGGATAACCACACATGCAACACAATTAGCACAAGTTGCGTTTAGGGACAAGAGTAATATTTGTGTCAATGTATAGGTCTCATAAAGAAAACCGTCTATTTATGAACAATGTTTATCATATTGATGGATAATAACCACAAGTTATTGCAAGTAGGTCTATCACTTCTTTAAAGCTCGTTGGTGGGGATGGTTTTATCACTTTACATGCTAGCTTTAACCCTTCTCTTGCGTTAGGCCATACCCCCCTTCCCATGCTATTTTCGGTCAAAATTGACCGGTGTGTTTTGCACAGTGATATCTCTAGAACCCCTTATCCAATTTTGATGGTTGACATCTCATTTGAACAGTCAAAGCAAGTAGAATCAAGGGATGACAGACAGAATGACACCAGGGGTGAATTTCATATTCTTTTTGGCAGTAAGTTCAAAGATAGTGCTTATTTTACATTACTGTATATTATAAAAATGCTTGCCATGTAGGCTGTGTTTACTGGAGATGGAAATGATTTAGTTAGTGTTGTAGCTGAGATTCTTCCCGTTCCAATGATGTATGGGATGTATTGATTTGATACAAGCAAGCCAGTGTTTCATGTCATGGTCCGGACCCACCGGTGGGCCCATCAAGTTCAGCATTCACTGATTCACAGTGATGAATATAAAATAAGACACTGATACTGTTTTCTTCAATGAACATTTATTGGAAGAGAAATATACCATAACAGAACATGTGTGTGTGTTCACGCACATAGTTGGCAATGCAACATTGTGGAATGTCACCTCCTCTCCCTCAGGGGCCTCTCCCTCAGGTGCCTCTTCCTGGTCTGTTGTAGGCTCATAGTCTGGATCGCTGTTGTCTTCCATTTCTGAGACATCTTCCTCTATCTCCTCTTCATCTGGTTCAATCTCCTTTTCATCTGGTTCAAAAATGTGCCCAGAGCCCCTCGTACAGAAAATCGCCTAATCGGTCGGTCGCCTGCTCATTGTGTCAATGAGTCAAATGTGAGCAAGGCACAAATATAACTGCTTGAGAGCCAGTAAGGAAGGCGCATTTAGCACGAGAAAGTGAGAGGTTTGTGTTTCTCGAGGGGCAGAGCTCGCACCTGTGAGAAGGTATGATACATTGTATCATACAGCGCGAGAAAGGGAGACGTTCCCGTACCGTGTGTGTGTGTATATAGATGTTTTCCATCTGCAGGATGAACATCATACCCATTCATTTCTATGGCGGTCAAATCTGACCGAAAACGTCAAGGGTGTTTCACTGTTGAATAAATCACTCAAAAGTCAATGCAAGTGGTGATCATCAAGTGTATATGTTCAGAGGCCTAGTGTGGAGGATAACATAAGGTATTGAGGCAATTGGATGAAAAACGCAATATTTATGATTCAAATAAAAGTCATTCGGTCACTTTTGACCCGAAACGCAAGAGAAGGGTTAAAGTCTTATCTTTATGTGTGATAATCGTCTACATATAATCTTAAATTTCAATCTAAATGAAATAAATAAAAACTAAAACAGTAAAATACATGTAAAGGAGTACATTGTTTCATTTAGAATCTCTAAGTAAAGTCAATGTAGAGTTGGCGGAATATTAATGTAAAGTAAGCCTGGAAGTATTTACAAAGTTCATAACCTATGGAAATATTAGCATTGTAAAAAGCTACATGTTCATTTCAACCAAATCAAGCACACCACATTTTTCTCATAACATTTTTTTAAATACAAAAATCTCTTACTTTAGAACAGCTTAAACGTAAAAAAAGAAAGAAAAAAAAGAATCAGCTATCAGATTATTTTTACGTTACCTCCTAGCATACCTGAATAAAAGCTGATTTATAATACACCACACAAGTAGAACTGGTTTTATCTTAATTTAATGTCCAAGAGTCACTGTAGGTCGTAGGACGTGCGGCTCCGGGGTCTGGCAGCGGGGCTTCACGCTGATCGGACCCGCAGAGAGCGAGCTGCCTGGGGGGGGGGGAATAGCCCCAGCACTCAGGGGTGGAAGAAAGGCTGACAGACCGCGCGTGGACACTTCGACAGGGAACTGAGGGACACCAACAAAGTTTAACAAAATATCTTTACAAATGGAAAAATGGGACGTTAATTTGTCAAAGTACATTTGGAGCAAACAGTCTTTCACCAAAAACTGCTTGTTTTCAGCTGGCTCTTTATTCAACTTGGAAATCCACAGGTTAAGCAACATGTAGGGTCCTGCCATAGGCAGTAATAAGTGACTTTTAGTCTTTTAGATTCGATGTGAGGAGTTTGGCTGCGTTTTCTCTTTTCAATCAAATGTTCCCAGTGTCTTCACTCAACCCCGTACCCAAGGCACATGTTAATCCCCCTTTAAAGTGCATCCTAGCAAATGCATTATGATCTACAGCAGGTGCTGTATAACAATTCAGCTACTTTTACTCATTCCCATTATGTTCACATAGGGATGTTCTATCCGTTTTTATCACCATATTATGCACAAGAGGGGGAATCCACAGGAAACCTTTGGTGAAGGACAGGCGCCAAAGTTTAAATTTGATAGTTGTCCTTGGGTTTGAATGTGTACCTATAACAACCTGTTGCTAAAAAAGCTCCTCCTGGCAGGGTGAGATCACGTGCTGGTGTCTGACAATGTTTCTAACATCACGTCGCTCTCGTACATGTCGCACTCGAGGGTTAAAGAGAGTTGCAGCGGTGTCTCCAGCATCATCTTGTCCTGATTTGACAGTGGCGTTTCCAAGGACATGCTACTGGGTCCTTCTGATCTCGGAGTAGCGAGGTTATCACCAGACTCCGACGTGTTCAGCATCTTCATCAGCGCTGGAAAGTTCAAGTTGCTTCGCACCTTGTCATTGATGTCTGTGCCTTCGTGGAAACAAATAACACATTGTTTTACAGACCTAACCTTTCTGCAGGTGTTTCAGAACAGATATTTGCATATTTTCAATGAACGAAGAATGTTGCATTAAAAACCCATGGGATAAGATGCTGAAAAATGTAACTTGGACTTAAATTAAAAATTTTCATAGATGAAAAACCGTCACTTTAAGGCAGTGTAGCTGTATCCTACCTAAATAGGCATCTGTGTCACCAATGTACATCTCAATACAGTGGCCGAGCATCGTCACAGAGAAAGTGTCGTCCCGTTTCAGTCCAAGTGCCTGCACAGAAAGAAACCAAAACACTTTAAGCATTTGGTACATAAATATAACTTTTTCTTCCAACTACAGTTACATTACTGACAGAGATATTTGCCCACCAACCAGTCATGTTGCAGTTTGGATGTCATGTCTTTCCAAAATGCCATCCCATTTTATTCCATCAGACATTTGTGTGCATTGTTAAAATGAGCACTTTCATTTTTCAGTTATGGCCACACACTTCTTTTATGAGGTCACGGTAGTCTTGACCACCATATCTAATTAGTCATTTATTTGACAATTATTCCAAATTGAAGAAATTCTTTCCAGATGTTCTTTATATATGGAGTATGAAAATGGGATGGATGGACAACCCAAAAACATCATAGAAACGACACAAAAATATGTCTCTATTATTTTCATTTAAACTTTGTAAAGTTGGAGTTTATTTAATCTGCACTTGCAATGTTTATTTCATTGATATTAAAGCTGATCTTGGGTTTGTTTGAGTTTACAAAAGAAAGCTCGCTATTCAACACATTGACCTTTAACGACACTCTACTATGCCTCCTTCATAAGTTATGTTTCTATGGCAACTCCTTCTTATATCAAACCTCAACTGACAACCATCCTCTATTTAGGCAGAGTGTTTTAAATACACATTGCTGAAGGTTTTAAGTGGGAAACAAAACCCTTAAAGACTGGAGAAAAAGGCACTTTACCGTATGAAAGTAGTCGATAGCGCTCTCGAAGTCTCCCATAAGGCTGTGCACGTATCCTATGGCAGAGTAGGTGGAGGCGTGCTGAGGGATTAACACCAGCGCCTGGCGGTGGTACTCCAGGGCCCGCTCGTACTTTCTACACAAACCGCACAATATACAGAATCCACATCAAGAGATTCAACAGAAAATCATGTTTGCGTACATATCACGAAATACATTTAACCAAATATTATATTTAAACTCCATCATTACGTTTTCCAGGAGAACATATAGTGAGGAAATGTCAACAGATACAGATAGATGATAAACAGGTTCTGTATGCCATCTAGAGACAAGAAATGTAATAGCATCAGCTATAAAAAAAAAATATTTGTACATTTCAACCTACAAACTACTGTAGTTATTATCATTTTGAAAAACATAATGAGAACTCTTCATCTGCTAAATCTAATAAAACAATGGTGGCCAAAGGAAGCAGCACAGCAATGATATATTTCTGTTTCTAAACATCTAGATTCTTTGAGTTGATATTTATCTTCAGTAATAACTGCAACACAACATTTTCACACAACACATGTGCAGCTGTGGTTAGCATATGACGAACGGAAATTGAATAACACCATGTATGTGGCACACCAACAACCTATAGAAGGCATTCCCTATGTGAGGATGAAACCCTCCTTATAAAACCTATCCCAACCTTTCAAAACAACCACTTGTGTGGCCCACATTCTGCAAGCCTCTTATATCTATTGAGTGGTGCCTATGCATCATTTATGAAAGGGTCTTTTCATGAATTTTAAATGAGGGTCCTACCTACGCTGAATGATTGCGATAGAACATATCTGAAAATAGTTTGTAGGAAGAAGGTAAAGGAGAATGAGATAAGCAGGGGAATGACTTTCTTTTAGAGAAATGCACACTCTGCAATCTTCTTTGACAATCCTTGAGATAAAAGGATCCTCCATACTAGTGCTATAGCGAATGTGCACACTCAAAGAACTTGAAATCCATAATTCCATTTACAAAAATTCAAACCTAAAAGTGTAAACACAGCATTTTGTCAAAAAATAAAAAAGGGCTCCATACTTACTTCAATTTCCGACACACATGACCCAAGTTGTTTAACAGAGGTTCCCATTTGTCCACAGTGACCTTAGATTTAAAGACAAATAGTAAAAGACGCAAACATTATTTTCTAACGTAGAACTGCAATGTTTTCAAGCCCTTGTAATTGATGTTTTTTTAATTTTAATAAATGAGCAGTTACCTCATTCCCTATGGCCTTGATCTTCTCCATTGCATCAAGAAACAACCTCTCTGCTGTCTTCCAGCTAAAAACAGATGTGAAAAACAGCCTTACAGCAGATCCCATCTTTTAAATAAATAAAAACAATCAATGTGTGTATAAATAATATCAGGAGCGTTATGAGGTATTTAAATGTGTGTATATCCTAGCTATAAAGTGTCAGTACCTTAAAAGGAAAATAATTACAAATATTTGAGATCTGATTCTACAAATATATCCGTCTTGGACATTTTTGCTTCCACCCCAATTTAATATAGGTGAATGGAATTTAGTTTGCAACCACATTTCAAAACCAGACAATTCAACCTAAGATGATATGCAAGTTTAGTGAGGTCATATGAAAAATGTTATACTAGTCCTATATGGCTCTTTCATTGCTGCCAATAATGCTACCTTTGTCAAACTGAAGGCCTACGTGTTATTGTTTGTGGCTGCATGACTCACTCTCCATTCTGAAAGGCAACCACTGCCACCTCGTGTATGACGAACGGGTCCTCAGGAGCGATACTGAGAGCCTGGCTGAAGAAACGCTCCGCCAGCTTGGAGTTGTTGGTCAGACCGTACTCCAGGCCGATGTAAAGCAAGGGTAGGTGACACCTGCATGAGAGAGAGCCGGACACATTAAACAAGACCAGATTCATTCCTTTTTTATTGTTTAGTGAAAGTAAATTGAGAAGTAGCAACAATTAGTTAAAGCTATATATTTCTAACGGCACATTTAGAACAGGTGAGCTGTTGCTGAGTGATGGGCTGCATCTAACACTGTTGGATGTTTTTAGTTTAAAAAAAAAAAAATCAGAATATCAGTTGTGGCAAGGGGAACTTAAAGGGGAGCTATCATATGTGTTCCCGGTGTGTCGTTGAACTCACGCAGCGTCAGAAATTAAAACCCTCTCTCTTTTCCTCCGTACCCAAATCTAGAAAAACGGGGGTACGGAGCTGATCCAGATTCGCATCCGATATGACGTAATATCGGAAATGTGGACCCACGGCCCTATCAGAACGTTGCTATCAGAAACAATGCCTGACTGTTTTGGACGTAATATGGTCGGTGTTTACATTAGCATCGCTAACACTCAGAGCTAACCTGTACTGGAGAGCATGTGTGTGAAGAAGCAGGAAATAAAAAAGGAACTCACCTTGTGGTATAACCGGCAAGAGAGAAAGCCTTTGAGCTCTATACTGTTTCAGAAATAATCCATGATATGGCGTTTCATCACAGCATTATTTAGTTTTGACAGTAGCTGCCGGGTTCTGATTGAGCTCAGACCTGCACTTTAATTGTCTGCTCTTCAACACAGACAAAAATAACTCAGATTTTTATCATATGCTTGACTCCATTGACGCTCATTTATGTGATATGGGCTTTCCTAGTATAAAAAAAAGAAAGAAATGTATTTATAAAGCCTAATGTGCTTACCCTTTCATCAGCTGTGCAGCAGTGAAGTAGGCGGCCATGGCTTGGTCATGCTCACTCTCCACTGCAAATGAATGGCCATAGGCGATCCATGCAGGACCATACGTCCTCTCCAGTGTGGTTGCTTTACTATAGGAGACATACCATACCCAATATATATATATATATATATATATATATAACTGCACTTCAACAAACAGCCTGCAATGCTGTCTCAAACAGGAATTACTTCCTTTTCAGTGTTTTAATGCATACCTGAGGTACCGGCGAGCATGTTCGTTTTTATGGCCGACCATGAGATAGTAGCACCCGACAGCAAACCAGGATACCTAATGAGGATTTGGTTATTAAATACTGGAAATGATATCACAAGGAAAATAGATGTGTGGTGATGTGGCTGCAACACTTACTGGGTTGTTGGGATACAAGTCTACAAGTTTGTGTGAGAGGTAAAACAACTCTGCGGGAAAGAAAACGTAAAAAAGCTTGAAACTGATCAATTAACTATTATACTGCCAGATGGTGCAATAACTAAACTAAAAATTCTTTATGCAAGAAGCAACGAGAGATATATATTTTTACCATTTGATTTTCCAAGCTCCACAAGAGTTCCTATGTGGACTGGTAAACAATTGGCATGGAACGGGTCTTTAACCATCACCCTGAAATACAAAAAGAGAGCTGCATGATGGGATTGTTAACCTTATTGTATTTCACAATGTTGTAGTGCGCACAAAGGGCATCATTTATAACCCATTTTGGTTTGACTGTTAAAATACAACTCTTTACAAAGATGCTCATTAAATTAGGCTGCACACTGTAGAGCTGTGAATTACTCTCATTGTGTGACTTACAATATTTGATGTTATATTGAATGGGTAGGCCCCACATTTTCACAGGAACTTACTATGGATCGCTACATTACATTGCATTTAGCTAACGTTTTATCCAAAGCGATGTATAACAAGTGAAAGGGGAGACAGAGTAAATGGCCTGATTCAAACCTGGGTCTTGGAACTAAGTCCCTATACATGGGCCGCTGTACTACTAGGTGAGCTATGCGTCGGCTACATTATTTTCAGTCAACATGCAAAGATCAGCAACAAACAGAGTAAACCTGAAGACACTTACGTTGATGTGAGTTTGTAGCACATCTTGAAATCACAGTTATAATAATGCCTCTCAGCAAGAGACACCACTACATCCAAGTTGTCCTGGAGACCATTGACCATCTCTGGCACCACCAGATCACTGGGCTTGTTATACTGCAATGGGAAGAAGGAGACCAGGTGTGTTTAATTATGCATGTGTGTGCAAGGTGTGTGCAGGGTCTAGATCTGAGGACGTGGAAAAGGAAATAAAGCAAGGTCAAGAATGAGATGAATGGAAGGGGGTAGGACGAATGCATTGCAATGAACATTAATGTGTTTTCGTAAAAAATAAGAAAAAGATATATCTGCCTTTTGCTATAATTAATTAATCATCACAGGTGATATATAATAATTAGGGCCGGGACTTTAACGCGTTAATTAAGATTAATTAATTACACAAAAATTAACGCATTTTAATCGCACTTATTTTTGCACCGCGGAACGTTTCTCACTGGATGAGTTTCAGGCGTACCGATTATACTGGAGCACCAACTAACGTTCATGACTTCAGACAACAACAAACCACAGTGAACAACAGTGGGAAATGTTGTTTTAAAAAACGGACGGATGGAAGCGTTGATAAGAGCACGGTTGTGTGCAAATTATGCAAAAGGGAATTCGCATATCACCGCAGCACATCAAGCCTCAAGTATCACCTCAATGCAAAACATATAGCAGCTAGCGTGGAAGCTAGCGTGGACGTTAGCCTCTTTTATCGCGTTCACACCAAAAAGAGCCGGTACTAAAATTAGTTCATGAGAACCTTTTTACCCCCACGAAAGTCCCTGCTAGAGAGCAGAGAGCTGCTAGAGAGCAGGGACTTTCGTGCGGCTCTCTTGTGAGAAAAGAGCTATATTTCTGATTGGCTGGGCGGATTGCAAACCACGCCCCGTAAAACTCCCAAAAAGTTTTGTGAAGCCGCCATTTTATTATCCTCGCATTAGCATTGTTAGCATTAGCATTAGCCCAGCGCAGAAACGCAGAGAGACTAACTTATGGCAACACAAAATAAAACATGGGAGCGGTGGAGATGAGGAGGTGTCGGCGTTCTGGCGATTTACTCGGAAGGCTTCAGTAGAAGCTGCTGGGACTCCCAGCAGCTTCTACTGAAGCCTTCCCCAACTCCGGGGACTTCCGGCCGGGGACTTTGGGCGGCAGTATACGCCGTGAAGTGGTTTGCGGCCTGCCAGTAAACCCAAAGCAGAAGAAGAAGAAGTGACGTCGGCGGCTTCATTTGCCTAATCCACCCCCAGGTTCAAAGAGTTCTCATGAACCTTTGTGGGAAAAGTACTGCGGTGTGAATGCGCCTAATGGTATACTAAAATCCATGTGAAAAAAAATTGCTTCTCACTGTTCTCAGGTCAAATATTTATATGTGATTAAAAATGCGATTAATTTCGATTAATTAATTACAAAGCCTCTAATTAATTAGATTAATTTTTTTAATCGAGTCCCGGCCCTAATAATAATATACAAAAAACTGAATGCAGAGCCCCCTACCTTCTTTAACTTATTCTCAAATAGGAAGTGTAACAGCTCCTCCTCTTCCTCAGTGCATTGTTGACTCAGAGGAAGTGAGTCAAGGAAGTCTTTCTCTATTGAAAAACATTGAAAAACAACACATTTCTCATATACCGTCATTTTCCAAGTTATTGCAATGATAACAAATGGCACATATTGGTAGAACTTGAATATGTTTGTGCACATGCTGGCCACAGATCTGCCTCACCTTCCTGAGCGGTCAACATGTGGTGGGACGTTAAAAGGTCAAAGGCTTCAAAGCAGTACACATCCAGTTTCAAGGCCTCTTTGTAGCTGGAGGTGGCCAGTGGTCTGTTGTCCATGGCATCATAGATTTTACCCCGCAGGAGGCTGATGGAGCTGCTGATCTGAAATATTACAGAGGAAAAACATGGATAACAAAGAGTCTTTTGTAAATGTATATAAAATAACTCATAGCTCTATAGTTTTAAAGCTCCAACAACTCCATAGCATTACCAAGCCTGGGATGAGGCAGTGATTCTCATTTAATGACATGGAGGGTATATCTTGCCAACATTATGTCACATAACTTGCATGCTAAAAATGACATGTGCTGCACTTCAGTGTAGTTATAATGATTTCACATGCCCTCATAAAACAAATCTGATGTTGAACTAAAAAAGCAATTATATCACAAGTGGCTATTATATCACCAGCTGTGGGTGGAGTGTTTGTGGAATAAACATGGCTATAGTGTCTACCCAGTCAAACAAATGAACTGACAGAGTATAGCTACATAAATGCACTAACTAAGAAAAAGACGAGAGGTGATGAAAAGAACAATTCTGAGGATTAAGATTCGATCCTGCAACACTGACAAAGAAAACCCAAGTCCAAAATGTATAATTGAACTGCAGACATCCAGACTGCACTCAATACATGTTTTGTTCAGTGGCAGGTGAGACTTACAGAGGCAGGGGACATGTCCCAGTCCTTGGCTGACTCTGGTGTCCCGCTGTCCTCTTTCACGCTCCTGTCCAGCAGCCTCTTACTAGCCAGCTCCTCTGCGTCCAGGATATCCAAGGCCTGCTGGAACTCTTTGGCAGCATACTAGACAAAACAGTCAGATACTATGAAGCATGGAGAATACCTAGGCTTCTCTGAGTTGTATAATGCAATGTAAATAACTATTTTACAGGTACTTACATGGCATCTAGCAGCAAGATACTGACAAGCTCCGTACAGCTGTTTAAGAGAAGACACATGTTGTTTCAGACAAGGGACTGAAGTGGGTACAATCCTCCATATGTTGATTTGTGTATTTAATATTAAACGTATCACTCACTCATTGAGAAAGAACACACACATAACCCACATTACCTTGTCAAGTTTTCGAGATCGGAGGGCATGGGAGGCTCTGTGGTACTGTGAGGTCAAGTAAAGGCACTGAGCTAGCCAGTAGATATCCTGGGGATCCTCTGGAGGAGGTACAAAGAGGCAGGGTATTATTTCATTTTTATTTGTCATGGTACGCAAAACCAAATGTACAATAATTGCCACAAAACATGACTCTACCATTGAGCGAAAAGGAGCAGGGAGAAGAATAAAATCTTATGTGACCTGCCCCTTTCTAAAAAAAACAAATACAAATAGATGGTCTGCCCTTCATAATAATAATAATTTTTATTTATTTCTCACAGCCAAACATAACAGTATCTTAGGATACTAAGAGAAACACACAAACAAAATACTTATTTCCCACTTGACGGTTAACGGAAAGAATAAAAAACAACACCAAAACATCACATGTATAAGGAAAAGAAAAGTGCAACACCCTCATCTGAGTCCTACTGGAGAAGAAGGTGGAAAGCGACGCATGATGATAATAATAATAATAACAATAACAACAATGGCAATTACATTTCTGATAGTATAGTCATCCCTGACACCAAAACATCAGAGACATTGTCAAACTAGCTTGTGACAATGAAAGCAAAACAGTAATGATTTCTCTATAAACCGCTAGTCTTATTAACAGTGGTGTACAGTAACTAAGTACATTTACTCAAGTACACTACTTAAGTACAATTTTGAGATACTTGTTCTTTACTTGAGGATTTAAACGTTTTGCTACTTCGTATTTCTGCCCCATTATAATCAAGAGGTAAATCGTGTACTTTTAAACCCACTACATTTTTTGTATAACTTTAGTTACTTTGCAGATTGGGATTAATTATGTTTATATATTCAACACTTAATAAGACTTTAATCACACAGAGTAAATCCACAAGTTACCCTGCAAAGTAATTAAAACTAGCTTTAATAAACACCTTAATGCATGAATAAATGGAATTAAAACATAAAATATATATTATTAGAAAATGGGTCAATCTGCATAATGTTCGCTATTACTTTCGGAATTTAAGTATATTTTGATTCTAATACTTTTGTACATGAGTAACATTTGCAATACAAGACTTTTAACATAGTACTACTACACAATGCTACTTCTACTCAAGTAGTAGTACTCGAGTACTTCTTCCACCTCTGCTTCATCACTGACAGGATACACCAAAAATCATCACAGCCGTTGACAAGCTACTGTATTATCTGCCATTAATATACAGTCTATTTACCGCTCGTTACAATGACAGGAAAACAGGAATAATGTCTTTATAAACCGCTAGTCTTATTAGCATTGTAACTTTAGCGACAAATCGGTAGGTTAAGTCTGCTATGCTTGCTAGTCACACAGCAATAACTGCACTTACTTACCGTGAGACAGGGACGCTATCTTGTCGGCCCAAAACAGAGCACTTTGATACTGTTGCTGTAAACAAACAGACAACAAAAAAGGCAAGAGTTACTCAAATATATGTTGATGTGTTTAGCCGGGTGATAGCTAAAGTTAGCCAGGCAGTCCAGCTATGAATGTTCGTTCCTATTGACGCCAGGTTTGCTCTCAAGCTAGCATTTAGCTAGCAACACAGAAAGTCAGAAATACATGATAATTCTTACCTGATCAATGTACGCCCGAACTCGCTTTCGGAGTCTGTCGAGATTCATTTTTGTTTTTCCTTTTTATTGCTCTGACTTTTAAAAGTGTGTCATTCTAAGAGAGAAGAACGCAGTGTACAAAACTATGAACAAAACAGTTCGTACTAGCTTGCTAGCTGCGTAAAATCAAATAATCAAATCCGCGGCTTCTTTCTGCAAAACGTGTCCCGCAAAATGGTGCCGTGAGGAAACTCATACTGGATAGACAGTTCCACTCTTTCACACTTAAGAGTGGCGAAGTGACGCCCATCAACTTCCGGTCCATGGGACCTTATTTCGGAAAAATTATGTATTGAAGTCAATGGAGAGAGAACACTTATCTTTCGATCCCGTTTAAATTGTGCTACGAATTACACATATGATGTTTGTCAATCTTAAAAAATAATTTCCATGTCAAAACATGCACAGTTTGTCGTAAAACTGCTGAAATATAAGACTATGAAAAATACGCAACTAGAAAGACTACAAAACCCAGAGTCGCGTAAGTGACAATTGTTTTCCTCCGCTAAATATAAGAGATAGCTAAGATAAGATAACTTTAACAAGATACATGTGTGCTTAGTACCAGGCTGTAATCATACCAGCAATGGGTCTTGCTCGTTCTTTCGCTTCTCGTCTGATGAAAGGACCAGGAGTGGCTGGCTGGATCAAGTTAGTTATCTAGCTAGTAGCAAGCACGTTAGTTAGCATTACAGTCTTAGCCTTGTCATTTGTATTAGCGTTAACATGAAGTAACATCAAGTAACCCAAAATGTTAAACAGTACGAGTAGTAGTCATATTTCGTGAACCCTTTGAAGAGTACTGTCACACCGGTGTGATCATTCTATAATACACCATTTAAGCCCGGGGGATAAATGCGAACGCTAACGCTACATTAGCATCGGCGATCTTTTGTTCTTCATGCTATCTGCACAAGTGGTTGACATTAAAAAGATCAGGCAGTTCAGAGAGAATCAAAGGAAGGCAGGCAGCTTTGCATGACATTCTTCTGGACGTGTTTCATTGTGTTGATAGTGAGGATCATAGATATATAAATTAGGGCTGTCAAACGATTAACATTTTTAATCAGATTAATCACAGTTTAAAAATTAATTAATCATGATTAATCACCATTCGAACTATGTCCAAAATATGCCTTTTCTTTATGTATATTGTTGTGGGAATGGAAAGATAAATGAAAGAAGGCGGATATTGTGGTGACACGTTATTGGACATAATTCACCTTGCTTATTGTGTTGCCACACGGACCCTTTAGTGGGGAACACCTGTAGCTTTAGCTGCCATTCCTGCTAGCTCATCAGGCAGAGCAGTGCATGTGTTAACCTCTCTGAAAGTAATGGATAATAAAGATTGGAACTCCATTCTTAATACACCGCCTCCGACTCTCTTTTCACGGCACTACAATATATCCATTTAACATACAGTATGTATGTTTATTATAAAAACAATTCTGTGTGTTAAAATGAAAGACAGCCCACACACACCTATCAATCATCAAACCGTGGGGTCTTAATTCATTACGTGTTGATTTATATCAACGGGGGAGTACTTCAGGAAAGTCGGGGGGGCTAGTGGAGTACTTCGTGACCACAGAGTGTGAACGTTGTGATCAGCTGTTTTAGCGCAGTTCTCCAGCGAAGGGGGGGAGTCTCCCTCCGCAGCCGGTTGGCGTAGTTTTGGCACAATTCCGTTGTACAGACCGACGTTAACAGCAGCCTGTCTGTGCACACGGAGACCGACTCTGTCGTCCGGTGATCTAACCGCCTTCTGGAAAAGCTTCACAAGTACGTCGGTATGCAAATGCGCTTTGTGACACAAGTGACGGTACGCATTTCAGATTACGCACATAACCTACCAGTTACGTGCACCCCTGTACTACAGCAACATTATTCTCCGTCGGGACTTCCTGCAACAACACTACGCCGTTATCTTGATTCTGATTGGCCAGAAGACATTATCAAAGATGTTCTATTGAGAAGACGATCACTACGTGACAAAAGTTTTCAAAACCGTTTCTGGTCTTCGGTATTTCCAGACAAGTGGCTACTGAAATCAATCTTACTAACTGCTGTCTGTGCAATTTACTCCGCGCGAATTGGCGGACTTTATTTTGCTTACTTTAACATAATTTTTCATGGTGGGGCTAAGCCATTTCTTGGTATGGGTGTTGCCTACCCCAGCCATACCCTGGCGCTGCCACTGGTGGGATGTATGGGGCGGGCCATTCTGCACATGCGTTAAATATTTTAACGCAATTAATTCAAAAATTAATTACCGCCGTTAACGCGATAATTTTGACAGCATTAATATACATATATATATCTATGGTGAGGATTGTCAAAATGTTGACAAGAAAGTAGTGACGGCCATCTTTGTGACGTGTGTTGTTGTGAGAGTCTGCGAGACCAGAGATGTAGTTCATTAAGCGTTTCACACAAACAAATTACTTCACTTTTTTTTTTTTTGACTTGCAAAATTATCTTTTAAATTGACAAACATCATATGTGTAATTTGTGGCACAATTCAAACGGGATTGAAAGATAATATTTCTCTCTCCATTGACTTCAATACATAATTTTTCCGAAATAAGGTCCCATGGAGCTCCCCCGGAAGGGGAGGGACTTCGCCACTCTATATACAGCTATGTTTAAATGTAAAATAACTGTACGAACACAACAAATGTATACCATTTATTTATTACGTATTTGATTTGTTTTCATTAAAGAAACACATAACACAGACATTATTTTTGTGAAAATTGCACTCACCACACTCTACCAAAGTGTTACTGATCAATTTAAGAATGTCATACAGTTTCTAGGTCCAGTTTCTCTGTAGATAAGACTATAAGACTTTTTATTAGTAATTCGCAGGTTAACACAGGGTCAATAGTACATTCAAATGTATTGGACCATATAACGGTTCAGCTCGGAAGTAAAAATTAGTGTTCGCAATAAGAGCCCAAGACATACTGTAGGCCTATTAAGATAGAATAAAATACATTGACAATAAGATGGGATAACCTACATATCATAGCCTACTATTTCAAGTGGAATTAACAGAGAATAATGAATGTACAGAAAAACACGAGTTTGTAGAAGAAGGCATTTTATTCCTCTGCAGGACTTGAAGTCTCCTGCTGGAGTGTTTTAGGTGTTTGAAGAGTGCTGGGCATTTCAGATCCATCGGCAGACAGAATTTTAGCAGTGTGAGGGAATGTATCTGTTTTAATTTGAATGGTGTCAGAGGAACCAGGTTTCTCAGCTGTATCTGGTGGATTCCTTTGGTGGATTTGGCTCAGGGTCATTCTTCTTTCTATGGTTTCTTTTCTCTTTTCCTTAGATTCTGCTTTGCCCTTGGCCTTTTTGCTTGAAGGGCTGTTTGTCGAATCATCCGCGCTGATCTTTTGTTCTTTATTACAATCAGTGCGCTTCTCTTGTCCCTGGTAGTTGGCACATAAAATACAATTCTAATGCTGTACAAAAAGATCATATGATTACGTTTAAGAGGAGCAGTGCAGAACTGACAGACTGTGCTTGATAGATGAACGTAAGTTGGATCTAACCTTTTGATTTGTCCTTCCCTGTGGGTAACGTGCTATGCTATCCATCACCTTGAGAGTTTTGAGGCAGTCGTCATGCCAGCTCCTCACATTATAGTGTGACTTGCATTGACTCAGATGGAGAAGTATCATTTGATTCTCCTTGGTAATGCGGAGCAACTCCAGCTGTCGCTTCTCCTTGCCAAGGCTACAATGTAGAGTGAACATATGCTTTACAACTGGGGTTTTGGTTTCACACAGAGGCCACCTTATATCTTGGCAATACAACTTGTTGCCTGACTTCATTATGTATTTTTACACCGATAGCTCTTTCCCAACCTTAACTTGCCTTTTTTGCTCATAATAATTCCTGTTGTCAACTCTTCCAGTTGTCAAGATGTGTGAAATTGTTTCCTCAAGCATATTGTTTTCCCTCTTCATTGTCCTTTCTTCTTTAAACTTAGAGATATTATATATGATTGTTAAAATAAAAACATTTATTTTCTAAATTGAGGTTAAAACATCAGAATATCTACTGGGCTATTAATATCTTATAGTTTCATCATTGGATGATTTAAGCACAAACACATTTGTTCTGAGCCTATGGACATCATGTGAGTTGAGTTTAAAACATGTGGAAAAACAGCAACCTTTTTGGTCTTCAGTTTGTTGACAAGGTGACGATAGGTCTCTTGTGGAGTTGTGTTTATTGTTGGTTTGGCTGACCTCACCTTGGGAGAAAAAAAACAATTACATTTTGTAGAAACACCTCGTTTAAAGCACTGAATTATTCCAAAGAAGAGTTGGCTAATTGGGTTTGAGACTGGAATAAAAGTTTGAGGTGAAACGTTCAAAATATGGGATTTCAAGTCATAGCCAGGTATTTAGTCACTTAAAAAAACAAATATTTGTCCTAACCTTTCCCCTGTGTAATTCATATGAAGCCTTGTCCCATTTCTACTGCAGATGTTTGTTTCTAGTGCGCAGGGGTTGGTAAGCCAGATGCTTAATTGTGTGCCTGTCAAGAAAAAACATAAACAAAAGAGCAATAATACATGCTCCCAAACTCAAAAAAAAAACACACACATTTTACAGATGTATAGTTTTGATTAGCATTATGGTCCAGAGTTAATCACATAAAAGTGAGCAGTAAGCTACATAGCCCTCGGGCCTCTCACCTGACAGTCATGGCTGCCCTAGTGTCTCAATCACAACTCTTCGTCTGCGTGTTCATGCTCTGAAGCGTCCAGGGGCCTATAATACGAAGCTGGTTCAACCTAACC
Organism: Gymnodraco acuticeps; assembly: GCF_902827175.1. Classification (NCBI taxonomy): domain Eukaryota; kingdom Metazoa; phylum Chordata; class Actinopteri; order Perciformes; family Bathydraconidae; genus Gymnodraco; species Gymnodraco acuticeps. Next base: position 538,284 of record NW_022990015.1, read on the forward strand.
TGGATATGTTTGAGTTAGCCGGTTGGCCTAATCCAAAACATACGCGCTGTTGCTAAACTGTACTACGACGCTGGTTATCAAGTGGATCGCTCAAGCCAGCCGTTTCCTATCTAGTTAGGTGCGCGTTCACATAAAAGGGGTGGTATATGGAGCATTCGACCAATCACAAACATGGACAAGCGTACTGACAGCGCAGCGTCATACTTCCTGAATGAAAAGTGAACTTTAATACTAAAAATAACCCAAAAATGAAGAAGTTAAACTTTAAACATCCATGACTTAAACACTTTATCCAGGATCAAAGCCACAGAGCTGCACCTGCAAGGTGAATACAGCTGGCAAAAGAAAAAGTGTTTGAATGCGTACATTAACAGGTTTATGATATCACTGCCCCGTCTAAAACACGATTTGACTTTAATTACATTTGTCTCGAGTGTTTCGTCAACTTAATGTGTTGCTTAAAATAATACTTCTGCATACAGTAGGCCTATGTGACACTGTGAGTGTTGCACGGCCAGATACGGCTCAGCTGACTCAGATAAGAAAATATATGATACATTATGAAGTGATATGCCGCGGACTGTACTTAATGTTACTCTGATCCGGTTACTTATGTTGTGGTAGATATGTGGTAAGTGTTCTTAACGCTAATGTTATAATAGTCAGATTGCTCTGAAGATGGGAGGTGATATTCTATTAATGTTCACGTTCACACAGTCGGTGATTTTTGCCGGCCGTCTTTCCTGCGACGGCAGCTTTTCTGTATTTCCTTTCTCCTGTAATATGACTTGATCGCTTTAAACTCCGCACACTGAGCTCTGATTGGTCAGCAGGCAGTGCTTTCACTGAGTTGAGCTCTTAGCCTGCAACCTAACCTGGTCCCGACCAGGTAAGCCGCTAAGCATAAGTTACCATGGAGATCTAGCCTGCTAAAAAGAGAACCAGCTTCGTAGGACCGGAAAGCCGGAGTTTTCCCTGAATTTATCCGGCTAAGCGAAAATCCTGCTTCGTAGTATACCCCCCAGGTCGACTGGAGCTCAGACACTGCAGTCTGTTTTCTGCCAGTCATACATGGTTGCCATGACAGCAGCTGGGAGAGAGCGGAGATGAATGGTTTCAAACGATGCTTAGCAAGTTCCACACAGAGAAACGCACACAGGCATAGAGATAGGCTAATTAGTGAGGAGGCTGTGCAGAGAGTGACTGTAAAACGAGCTGTAGTTGAAAGCTGAACATGAGCTGGCATACAAACTGAATTTTCTAAATGTGTTCATACTATTTTAGACTGCTCATGCCTGCAATGAGAATACAAAAAAATGTGACACCAGTTTTTGAGCACTGGTCATACTTCTATTGGAGACAGAGTTCACTGGATCTGTTGACCACATTTATCATGAACATGAAATGAACAACTGAAATGTAGAAGTATAACATTTAATGAAAATGCATGACCTGATTGAATGAATGCGGTGAGGGGCATAGGCTACTGTATTTTGCATCTAGCTGCATTAAGGCAACGACAGCCTTGGTGACAGTTACTGGGAAACATAACCAAACACACAACAATTAATACACAAAGACACCCACAGAAAAGCAGCTGGCATGCAGGGCAGGTTTATGTCTGATCATAGCAAGGGAACTTTAGTTTTTTTTACAGTCAGACAACTATAATACATATACAAAACAACAGCAAATCTACACATAGCACTGCACGCTATAACGTGGTATACTGTCTTGTCATGTTTTAATGTTGAATATCCAATATTTTTTCAGAATAGTACATCACAAGAGAGCATATCACCAAATATTTTTGAATGAATCTCATTGAGGTGACTTCATGAATGAACAAATATATTACAACATTGCCCCCTACTGGCTTTGAAGATGATTCTTGAGCTAACAACTGTTAATAATTCAAATGCTATGCCAGACAACTAAAGCTCTTATGAAACTGTAATAGATCATTATGTCACCCTTTTCATGCGCCAACTGAATTCAATGTAAACAGGATTCTGTGTACTGGCAAAATGAACTCTATATTTATATATAGTAAGTAAGAATATGCTGGCAAATGATTGAACACCTATTCTTTAACGAGTATATCAAAGAATATGAGTTGTTGTAAAGCTGCCATGGCGAAGGGTTTCTTCATGTCTGACGGATGTCTTCACAAGCCAATTAATTGTTCCCACGCGGTCACATCTCAGTGCATAGGAAGAGCCCTCATGAATGAATTATAGGCAGTAAAATGCTTCCAGTCCAATTTATGACTTTGTTGTATTAGAAGACACGTGTTGATGGGACATATGGGAGATACAAGGGAATTAAAATAGGGACTGGGACTCAATATCCCACATGCTTTCCTTCTTTCCTTTTTCTATTTCCAAAATATAAAAATGCCTTGTCAATGTATGTAGCCTCAAGTGGAGAAACGGCTAAATTCACATCCACTATAATGATTGAGGCGTGCTTCTATAATGTAACTTCTTTCATATTTGTGCCTACAAAACTACTTTCCATGTTTACTTTCTTTTCCACAATGACTCACAGTTGATGTCTTGTGATTGGGATTTGTTTGTGATCAAGAGAAATGAATCTTTCCTATTAAAAGTGAATTTAAATCTCTATGAGTTTACCCAAATGTATCACAATTATAAAACGCAAAATGATTGACTGCTTAAGCAATTAACCCTTTTCAAGTAGAAGCAGCTCGTTCAGCAGTTACAGTCTATGTTTATAGGCCTGCAGCCACTAAGCATGTCTGGACTATGAGGTACTCTTCGTGGAAAGGTTCAAGCTATGTCAAGTAACATATGTTTTTGTGTGTGAAAAGCCAAGTTAATACCACAAATTCAAGACCTAATGTGTTCCTGTGACGGCAGACATAATTTGACCCTTTATAATCACAGCATGATGTTGCCACCATCAACTTTCAGGTTGAGTAAAGAGTGGTATATTTCTGTTTCCACCATACATCAGATTTTAATATATCACTAAAGATACATTTTTGTCTTATACCCACATGCATTCTGGCAATCACTAGCACAAACTCCATCCATTAACTCTACATGCTTAAGCTTGCAGGGTGCTGGAGTCTATCCCAGCACACACTGTGCAAGAGTGCAACCATTTATAATACCATTCATAGCTTTTGGAAAAACATAGTCTCTACTGTGCTTCACATAATGTTGTGTCCCGTCAATTATGTTAAGTTTTGTCATGTTAGTTTAGTTTATGTTCCACTTCCTGTTTTATTTTGTACTCACCTTGTCTCATTCCAGGTGCCTTTACTTCCTGCTCTGGTTCCTTTTCTCGCCATCATCAGTGTCTGCCCCGCCCCTGATTGTTTCCACCTGTGCCCACTTACCTCATGTATATATTGTCCTGTCTCCCCTTGTTAGTTGTCGGTTCGTCTTGTTCATTGCTCCAAGAAGTAAGATCTAAGCCATTGTTTAATGAAAGTCAGTGTTTTGCCTTTTACCCTCCACGAGAGCGCTTTACGTTTGTCAGTTTGTTCATTCCTCTAAAAGAGTGATTTTGTTTTTTGCAAGTAAAGACTATTTTTTCTTCAAAACCTTTTTGTCTCTGGGTCGTTCATTTGAGTCCTCCAAGCTATTGAGTCAAGGTTCCTAACACATAACATGTATGCCTTTGCTCTGTAGAAACAGGTGCACCCAGAGGAAAACCATACAAGCGAAGAGAGAACATGCAAAGACATAAAAGCACAACATAATTTGTTTTACTACCCACACAAACACTTTGAGCATAGGCAGCTCTCAGCAGATTTACAGCTGTTGACATTAAAATCATTAAATAAGCAAAAGCACTTGATTACTCACACGTCATATCGATTCAACTTACAATATCACCTCTAAAATCAACCGGTTTCAGCATGGATTCTTCACAGGTGCTATTTTAAAGGGGGGAGAGGCTCATCAAGTTTTTTTTTTTTTTATCCCTGATTAAAGTTAGTTTTTTAATGATCACTGTGAAACAAAACTGAGTTATATCCATTGTCATTGAATGTGGTAACATACAAAATAAACATCTACAAAATATAAATACTTTTTGTAGGCTTTGTGCGTATCATGTTCAATTAAGATGGGAGATAATGATGCTTTCAAGATGACAAAGCTTGTTTTCTTGTCCTGAATGGCTGGGGATGCTTCTAGTTCCAGGTAAGTCTCAATGGTGCACTAGTGGATCTTCCATTGCACCATCGTGGGAATAAGACGGTCTCTTTGGGATGGGAGAGGCACAGGAAGTCCTGATACAAATAACAAAAACGTGTTTTTTGTTTTTAAGATGAAGATAGTTTAATCCTTAATAATATAAGCCTAGATGGACAAATGTATGTATGTGGAAAATAAAAACATTTGCAAATGGTGACCATGGTGTATTTCCTTTGTCTTTATCCGATGGATATTCAAATCCATTACCATTACTATTTGATTATGTTATTTAATAGAGTTAGGCTTTTTGGCCAGAACGTCAGTGAGATCAGCAGGAGAGTTGGTACCTGTTCTTTTTAAAAAAAAATCTGTGTGATGGAAAGTGACTACGGTAACAGGTCCCAGGAGAAGATACTGTTGAGGTGACTGTATCACGCTGGCTCTAAGCCTCATTGTTAGGGTTACTGAACAGCTATGCGATGGAGGAGTTTCATAACTAAGCCTTATAAAATCACAAAAGAATATTGGTTTGTTGGAACAACCAAGCCTTCATTTTTTTTCCATGTGTACCCCTCACACCTCAGTTGGTCAAAATGTATCACTTCATTAACGTGGTGCGCTATGAATGGGGAACCTTTGCCAACAGAAGCTCTCTCCTCAATCCTTTAAAGCTCTCTTCTCCATGGTGATCATCTATCAGATTGGTGTTGTTGAAGCATAACAAACCCTGTCTTGACCTTTTTAAAAATAGAAACAGACATTAGAGACATCTCGGGGCGCACTACTTACTTCTTTCAGAGTTGGCCCTGTTCTACCTTTATCTCGTGTGATAGGGCACGCTGTACATCATTTTTTAATGGCATCAAAAAATGCAAAAAACACTTTGTGACATTTCATGTTTGACTTATGCACAGGAGTGTTATCTTTGCTCCATGACCTGCTCCCTGATTTGTGTGAAAACCTAAACCAGAATTATACAGTTCCCCTGGTTAACAGTCAGAAAACTTCAACCCTAACCATATCTGAAAACCCTTCACACTTAATTTATAGTTAGCAGTTTTAAAGTCACCACAATTTTCAACTAATGGATGGTAGAATAGGTAACGACTCGAAGGCACGATACTCTCAGCCCTGCTGCTCCATTACTGAGCTAAAGAAGAGTAGATGCCATGACTCTGAAATAGGCTTTATTCCTCTAAAAATGGCTCTTCTGAAGACCGTTTGTAGCAGTTGCACTTCCTTCTGAATGCAGGAAGTTTGCCCCATTTTAATACTCAACCCCATACAGGCCTATATCCCGGATAGATATGTGCTATGAAAGGGTATAAATAATGAAAGAAGCAGCCTTTCCAAGTTAAAAAAAAGTGCTGTTGCATAACAGTGGAAAAAGTTTTGAGGATGATAAATTAATGGGAGTGAGGCCGAGTAGTAACATGCTGGACTAGTCGGCTGCAGTGAGCTAACACAAAAACAGATTTATGTTCAGTGTAAATGTAACCTCGGATTTGTTCAACTATAAATGTTCTCCTGTTACCCCCGGCAACTTCACCTCCTCGAACATCTCAGTGTCTTGGTTACTGGCAAGGTCCCTCTTCCTTGTAACTCGGTTTAAAATCTGCAGAAAAACTACAAATTATCTCAATTAACATGAAACTGAAATATATAATGCTCCTCCATGTGATCCTGATTCTTATGATCCTGGTTGGCTCTATGCACAACTTTAAGCTGTATTATAATGTCAACCCCTTACTGTTTTTATGAACTGAGAACTTAGCTATCAATAACAACAACTTTTTTTTACCAGGCTGTATTTGTTTTAGTTGGGCATTTTAACTGAATTTCACAAAGGGGTTAATGGTTATTTTCTTGCTTTTGGAGCCAGCCTGAACTGGCCATTCAAGGATTATTCAGTTTTAGGCACTTCCTCATTGGAGGTTGCCTCTTGGTTTTAGTAGATGTTAAGTTATTTTTTTGACATGCAGACCGTTTTAAGCTGTCCTACTTTGTTGAATTGCCAACCATGACATTCACATGGTAGACAGATGTAAGCTGTAAGAATATTGTACAAACACAAAGGCCTTGGATCATGATAACATGGTCATGACACATTGCTTTATATCCTGGTGGATATAATTCAATTGTGTGTCTAACTTTCCATATTCACTGGATGTGGGCTTGCTTTAAAGTGGAGTGCCTGCATTTTCAATAGGCCGGTGTCACTATACCCTTATCTCTCTGCAATAATGAATACTGTTGGTTACAATGGATTTTAAAGAGGAGTTGGTTATTATGTGTGTGGGATTCCTCAATTTTTCTTATTGGTCTTTTGCCCTATTAGTCACAATGTGGAGGCACTGGAGAGGTTTTAAAGTCTAAACATCGCATATGATGTGATGTTTTGGCCAAGTACCAGCAAGCGGTAACTGACAGTGAATAAAATAATATGTGTTAAACAAATAAAATATTCAGAAGGCAAAATGTTAATGTGTTGTTAATGTGTTCTGCCAATTCTGATCAAACTGATATTTGTAGATTTGTGCGATACAAGTTGCCAGATACATTGTACTCTTGCAGTTTGAGCCTAGTGGAGCACAGTAAGTGATTCTGCCCTTCAACTGTGTCTTTGAACAAGGGAATGAATGAATTTCAGGATAAATAGAGGTCATTTTGGGTTTGTATTTTTAGACTGTTTACTGTCTGTGTATGTGTGTTGAGTTTGAATAAAGTGTTTGGTCATAAATTAGTTCACAGCAGCTGTTCATTTCTTAGTGAACACTTGCCCTAAGCAATGCCAAACCAAGCTCATGCTTCTCCTGTGATTGGTAGATGTCTTGGCTGCGGGTGCGTTGGGCGCAGTGGAGCGGATGGTGTTAATAGTTCTACTGAACATGTGGTCTAGAAATCCCTTAAAGTATAGACATGGCAAGGGCAAAGTTGCACACATGTCTAAATTGGACTATATCAAGATGATTATGAAACGTAATGGTTCGGTTTGGTTTTTTTCCGCTTTAAGGACAGAATGAAAACACTTATTTTAAATTATAACACAATACCAATTAATGATCCAGAAAACTGTACATTGCCTTGCACAGTTTTTCACACTAATTAATGACACTGCCATATATCCATAGCAAAATTAACTTAATTTTCAAAGTGATCTTCAGCATAGTCCAAAATAGTAGTATGTACGTTTTTTCAAGTGTTTTTTTTTCTTAAAATCACAGTCCTTTCATCATTAACCAAGATGACATGGTGCTTTACAATGCTGTAGAAGAGGGCACTTTTTAGGCCTATTTATTCATGCAACCTTTAGATATTCATTACATTTGGAGAAGAACTCTTATTTAAATTAAAAGCAAAATTATAGGCCTTAGCTTATTTTGGTATTAACCATTGATGTGTGGATGCATTTATGCTTTAAAGTGACTTATTCATGTTGATTCAATACTCATTTTTTAGCTAAATTCATTATGCCTACTACCAGCTTAACTTAGTTCTGTCACATCAGCCAAATTACAAATACCATACTATGCGTGTGCAGACTGTTACTAAGAAATCCAAAAATAATTAAATAAACTGGTGTTATCAAATACCTCTCTAAATATTCATATATGTTTTCACATTAGATGATATGATATGAATCTCTCCATATATTTCCAAATGATAACACTCTTGCAATCTTCACACTCCCCCACGTGTGAGCCTTTTTAAATGTGTACAGTAAAACCAAAGAGACCATGAGAAAAACTAGAACCAGTCTATTTATCTCTGCATCTTAAATCAAGTTGTTTTTTTCCCCATCAGGAGAAAAGAGGCTGTTAAAAAGTCACAAGGGAGCCACTTCCTGCTGGCCGCAGCCTGGGCAATCAAAAAGAAGTATTCTAATCATCGCTGACAAAATTGTCAGACGATATCCTCCAGGGTGCTATGATACTTTACATTACAGTAGACAGATCAATAGTGAGGATGACACGAGAGGCCACTGCAGAGGGAGATAGCCGGAGAGCCTGCAGTGCACTGCTCCACTACTGCTGATCCCCAATTAATCCAATTGACCTTACAGGACACATGCGGATGTAATTCTAAAGCACACATGTACATGTCTTAAATAACTGCATCACTTTGCAGTATACTGGATATTTGTGTTCTGGTGTATGTACACTTAGTGTTTTAGCCGGTAGACAACGTGTAAAAACTCCATCAGTAATTGAAAAATTGACTCTTAAAATCAATAAGGTATTCTTTACAGTTGGCCTTTAAAGAGTGACACAGCGAACACATAATGATGTCTAAAGAAAGTCAATCAGGAAACATTTTGTATTAAAGTGGCCCACACCCCAGAGGTACCGGTTATCACATGCATCTGACAAGACCTGTGTGCCGCAAAACTAGGTCAATAAAGTGGATTAATGCTGTAATTCTGAGATGAACACACAACACAACCCCACTAATGAACTCCTCCAGTTTCTCATCAAGCTTCCTGCACTGTGGTTAATATTGTTTGCACAAACCTCGGCTTCTGATCACTCGACATTACGTTGGATAAAATAAGCCTTTGATTATAATTCTTCCACGCAGTTCAACAGTAATAAGCTGTCCATAAAAGGGACATGATTATGAAAAATAGATGATCTTCAGAGCCATATAATGTAAAGGTATTACATGTCAGATAGATACACGTTACATGGTTTTTTCAGGTAATTTGGAAAATGGAAGATCAATGATAGTGCAATATTGTTTACTTATAAGTACATATCAGCCTTTTACCGTAGGCTTATATTTACAGCAAATCACCTTATAAGCAGGAATTCAATACTCATCCCTTACTAATACATTGAAAATAACAGGAGAGAAGGAAAAAAACAAAAAAATAGGTCACTTTTTTGCTAGGGCAATAATGCTGGTCATTTGTATTCCTTATCCTGGCAAACAGTATCTAACACCTGTGAGTGGAATCAAAACTATATCGAGCAACTAATGGGTCCACTTCCAAACACTGGCAGACAAAATGACTCCTGCCATTTGTGCTTAAAGGGAGGGATTCCTGCTGACAGATGATTAAATCCTAGAAGGGAAATATGCAAAAAATACTGGAGGGGAAACATCAAAACAGCAAAAACACGACTGGTTCCAAATTTAATTTAAAATCTGCATCTGTGTCTAGAGGCAAAAGTTCAGTGTTTCCACAAAAGACAAACACTTTCTCTCTCCACAACAGCTGACCGGAGAGGGTGGGCATAATCAGGGGAGAACACTGTTTTCTTCTCCCTTAGTCTGTGATGGAAAACCTTTAAATCCTTAGGGAAAAGTAGTCATACAGTGGAAACAGTTGTCACGAGCAACACTAGTCAGCCCCTTAGAGATGAGGGAACAAAAACAGTGGAGAAGGAATCTAAACATATTGCATCTGAATGTTATGTCAAACAAATGATAACCATTTTGCTCTGAAATCTGACTCGTTTTTTAAGATGTCATTGTATGTGTTGAAGTACATAATTATGTATTTATAACAATTCATTGTTTATCATCACTTTATTGGTGGTGGTAAGTAAAGTTGAATGCATTTTCATGTATCTATGCTGCATCATAAGTGATTATAATATACTATGGTATGTGCAGGACACAGACTTTTGCATAAAATCCCCTCCATGGTCATTTTCAAGAATTCAAACTGAAACGACTTGGGACAGTCTCAGTGAGTGCGTTCCTAAAAAACACCGAGAGCATCACTGAAATGACGGCAAAGAAACCACGTGTTTACGTAATGGAAAGCCAATCTTTCAATTTAACCCCTCCTACCGGTCTATTTCTAACAGAGGTCCGACGCTGAAGGAAATTCATGCAAATGTTTGTATAAGCGCACCGTACTTTTTGGAGATGCTAGTGGCGTGGTGCTGATACAGCTCAAGAGGAAAATACCCCACAAAGAAAGGAAGAAACGCACACTCCAGGAATCACGGACACACACCAAGAACCCAAGCCTGGCTTTTTACAGAACCGTTGCAGTGTGGGACTACAAGAAATGAGAACTGAGGTTGGCGTTATCTGACCTCGCCAAAGCAGCTGGTTTACAGGAGACAAGATTTGGACTTGATCCGGCAATGTGGTGTTTTGTTGGGGCTATCATTGCAGCAGTCTGTGCATAGGATGCATCCTCCCTTGGCTTTTGATGCTGTGCAGATCCACCCTCCTCTCCTCAGAGTGATGAACTAATAGGCAATGGTTTTGTCCTCGGAAATCCACCGTGTTTTACTGTTTTCACGTTAGTTGTGTTTGTTTACTGGCGGCCCGTCTCCTCCCGGTGCGACACATGCAATTTATAGAGTATATTTTCTATTATCGACTAGTTGAGGAGGAATCCTTTATACGCCAGAAGAAGAAAACAGACCATTGTTTCGAAGTCTCACAGATACTGAATATTTTGACACGTGAATGAAAGCGCATAGGACTTGGATATAGCCTATTTTTTCTATGGTACAATTGGTAGCCTTGTCCTGGAAAACTGATCCAATTGTGTTATTATGCAACCGCAAGGATCTCATCTATATCTGGGTGTTTAAGCCACTGGATTGCTCTTCGCCCAAATCAATGTGGTTTCTTTGGAACATTTTCAGCAAAGGAACGCATATGCTGCAGTGTCTTTGTGGCAAGAGTCTTAAGAAAAACAAGAATCCAAGTGGTAAGCTCATCACCATTATGCCTACTCCTCCGTTTCGCTGTGAACCGGCGTTGTGCGTGCATGTGTGAGACAGTGTGTGTGGATCTGCGTTATTTTGTTTTGTTGTAATAGTGATAGATCTGCAATCATATTTATGCAGCGAGTGGATCATGCAGAGGCGCTGGGAGGGGGAACAACTTATTCTGTGCAGCTACTATCGGCGAGCCCAGGTTTGGGGACGCGCAGCGCAAAAACACAAAAGACCCCCCTGCATCACCACGGCACCATGATCTCCTAACTTTTTTAATAGCGCGCACACGCACGCGCACGCGCACACACACGCACGCACACACACACACACACACACAAGCACAAACACACTGGATGCTGTTTCAATAGAGCAAATCCACGCACAGTTATTCTGTCCAACGTGATTCCCCCTAACCAGATTATTCCATCCCCGGGTTTACTGCAGCAGCATTCCCCCCTCTGCAACACCACTTCTCGATTAAATGGGCTACTCGCTGTGTTTACAGCATGACAGTCGGAGGAGACAGACATTTATTTCATGTCTCTCCCTCGGCTGTTGCAGGCCAATATTCATCATGCGGAAATGTGATTTTATATGAGCGCTTGAGTTGATTTGAAGAAGCCAGCAGCTGAGGTGCGAGTAAGGCATGTTGAAAGGAACTGGGCTCCACTGCATTAATGCAAACCCTGCACTTGAGCAGTCGAAATGGTTTCTATTCAAATCCCCTTTTTGGTAGAAAAGCGATGCATCACACACACACAGTTTTAGTTAGTAGGCCTATGTCATTAAATGTAACAATGTAGAGCTCCAGTGGGTTTTATTTTCAACAGGCTGTTGTAGGTAAAAGCCCCAGGTGGACAGCTGTGCGGGCTACTTGTTACCTCATGTTGTGGGTTTGAAGATGATGGGCTCAGCAGCAGCAGTTCCTCGACACTGCAGCTGCAGTATAGTAGATCATCATAATACTGTCGCGGGACTATTGCACCGTGCTGACACTGCAGGAGCATAAACACTGTTTACTATCAAAAACAAACACCATTTTAATCCCATTCTGTTTCCCTTCGATAAATGTCACGCCAAAGTGAAACCTAGTTTGTGCCTTTGCATTAGAGACACATTGCTACTTTGAAATAAACATTGGAAACACTTGCCACAATGTGTAGACATCTTTTTAATTACCTTAAAACTCTCCTAACAACGGGGAAACATATGCAGAGGAGGACACTTTTTTTAAGTTGTGCATTTAGGCCTACCTAGCAAAACAGGTAGGCTATTTGAATAGCCTACCCATTGGCCTCGTAAAAGCAGCACTACGTTTTAATACTTTATACAAATATGTATTTATATTTATTAGAACGTTAACAATGTCCATAGGCCTACTTGTATTAGTTTTTACATTAATTATCTCACTTTACGCATATTCCTCGTAGAAGGGATATAATCAAAAGTCATGTCATTTCCGCCATGTTTGTTTGTTGCCTGTTTTGGGCAGTCGAGTTGCTTTAACGGAATCATGTTTTTGTTCAACAACTTTCAAAATACCTGAAATATCTCAACAATCTAAAAACAGCAGTAAGTGTTTACACAACACCTGTGAGTTTTTCAAAGCGTGGCTTGTTGAAAATGTTTCAAATGAGTAAAATATGATATCATGTCAGTCAATACTGTAAGCTACAATACGCTATGAGCTACAGCAACAGTAGTATCTGCAGTGATAGCTGGCAGAAAGACACTAACTACTCTTACTGCTGCCCCTCACCATGCAGACAATCGATCAAAGCTGAGATTTTCTGTCTGCTGTTTCTGAGATTGGAAGTCCTAAACATTCAAAGTAAGACTTGCCCTCATTTACTTTGTGGTGGTTCACTTAGGAGTCAAAACTGATGGTGTGGGCACAATTGTCAGTGTTTGTGCTGAAGCAGCAGGTAGAGCCAGTAGTGTGCTGGGTAGGCCAAGATGCAGACTGTGTCAGTGGGGTGCAGTAGGTACTGTTACGTATGACTAAAAAGTAATTAAATGTTCACAGTCAAACAAATAAACAGATTGGCTTCAGCTTTAGAGGTGAACCAACAACCTTAGTTATGAGCTAGTAGCTTTGTCAAAATGTGACCCAGAGGCAGGGTTACCAGTATTGTGCCCACTAGGCCTGTATTTTTAGTAACACAACATTACTGAGAGAACACAGAGAGACTAAGCCAACTGGGCTGTATCAATAAGACTGCCAGTCTTTGTCAACATAGAAACTTGTACTTGTTGTACCTCACATATTTTTGTTTTTATCTCTAAGTAAACTTAGGCTTTCTATCTGTAGCCTTCACCAACAGTGCATCCAGAGAAGCATGAAGTAGTGTTGATTCTTTAAGCGCCTTCTGCTCCAGCAATGAGGGTATGAGATATTGTTGTGCTGTGCATCTAATGTATGTCTTTTTACTAGTATGGGTTCATTATTTATTTTTTTATAGGTACCTGTGTATCTAAAGAGCTGAAGTTTGAGCAGAGCCACCATCATTTTATGCTACAAATTGAATTTAAAGCCATGGAGTGAGATCATGCCAGAGACTTGTTCTCCAACATTATTACATTTAAGTGATGAATCATAGCTCAGACAGAAGGAGATTCAAACAAAAACGACAACAATACTGCTTTTTGTTTGTGAGCCTCCAATGTTTCTCATGGAATATATGCCTTCGAAATATATTATATTTCACTTCTTGATGTTTTGTTGTTTGCCCTTTCATCTTTATATCTTTTATCATCGTTATAGTCTGTCTGCATCCCTTTCAATTCCCTCTCATTGTAAAATCCATTAGGCACTCTATCTTGCTTTATCTACAGAAGTTGGGGTAGTAAATATTAGGGCCGGGACTTTAACGCGTTAATTAAGATTAATTAATTACACAAAAATTAACGCGTTAAAAAAATTAACGCATTTTAATCGCACTTATTTTTGCACCGCGGAACGTTTCTCACTGGATGAGTTTCAGGCGTACCGATTATACTGGAGCACCAACTAACGTTCATGACTTCAGACAACAACAAACCACAGTGAACAACAGTGGGAAATGTTGTCTTAAAAAACGGACGGATGGAAGCGTTGATAAGAGCACGGTTGTGTGCAAATTATGCAAAAAGGAATTCGCATATCACCGCAGCACATCAAGCCTCAAGTATCACCTCAGTGCAAAACATATAGCAGCTAGCGTGGAAGCTAGCGTGGACGTTAGCCTCTTTTATCGCGTTCACACCATACAGTCTATGGTTCACACCAAAAAGAGCCGGTACTAAAATTAGTTCATGAGAACCTTTTTACCCCCACGAAAGTCCCTGCTAGAGAGCAGAGAGCTGCTAGAGAGCAGGGACTTTCGTACGGCTCTCTTGTGAGAAAAGAGCTATATTTCTGATTGGCTGGGCGGATTGCAAACCACGCCCCGTAAAACTCCCAAAAAGTTTTGTGAAGCCGCCATTTTATTATCCTCGCATTAGCATTATTAGCATTAGCCCAGCGCAGAAACGCAGAGAGACTAACTTATGGCAACACAAAATAAAACATGGGAGCGGTGGAGATGAGGAGGTGTCGGCGTTCTGGCGATTTACTCGGAAGGCTGCTGGGACTCCCAGCAGCTTCTATTGAAGCCAGTCCCCAACTCCGGGGACTTCCGGCTGGGGACTTTGGGCGGCAGTATACACCGTGAAGTGGTTTGCGGCCTGCCAGTAAACCCAAAGCAGAAGAAGAAGAAGTGACGTCAGTGGCTTCATTTGTTCTCATGAACTAAGTTCTCATGAACCTTTGTGGGAAAAGTACTGCGGTGTGAATGCGCCTAATGGTATACTAAAATCCATGTGAAAAAAATTGCTTCTCACTGTTCTCAGGTCAAATATTTATATGCGATTAAAAATGCGATTAATTTCGATTAATTAATTACAAAGCCTCTAATTAATTAGATTAATTTTTTTAATCGAGTCCCGGCCCTAGTAAATATATTTTATATTTACTTTATTGTTTCAAAGTTAGCTGTAATTCATTCAGCTGTTTTGATGCCCACACGGTTGATATATGGAGCTTTCTTTTAATGAACCACATGGGTTTGTATGAAAGCCACCTGCCTTGAATGTAATTTTTAAATATTGGTGCAAGGTGTTTACATTACTTGTCTAAAGCCTCTGTTTTGAGTCATTCAATTTCTAGAAGCTGTCAATTTAACTCAACTACAAGCTAACAATTTAACTCAACTAGTCTACAAGCTTTATAAAAGTTTCAGCACACAACAGAACTATTCACTTTCCTAACATATCACAAGTTTCCATCATGTAAAGACTGCACCTCCACTTACTGTAGCCTCCAAGTTTATCTATGCTTTTTATATCCTTTCATCCATGTCTCTGCTTTACAGCAATATTACAGTCTTATCTTTGGTAAATTGTCCTTGGTGTGGTCTTGTACAACTGGCATTGCTGGCCAACCCCTAATGTTCATTCTCATGTCCCAGTATGTCTCTAAGTGAACATACTTCATTAAGACAATTAAGCGATGAACTTGCTGAGTGGAAGGAATGGAGATGCAGTACGTACCACCCTGCAGCCAGTGTGTAGCATTAATACTTGCAAATGACCACATAGACGTCATCTTAAAACTTTGTGAATGTCATTAAATGGGTCAAATAGCTGCGGTGATGGACAGGGCTCTAATGAGGGCATTTGGTGGAAAACGTGAGGGGAGAAAGTTATGTCATGAACTGCCATGAGTAATAAAGCCACACAATTGAAGGGTGCTCACAGACATTTCTTTGGCTTTGCATTTTTGTAAAGCATTGAATGTAAAGGACATACAGTACAGCTAGGTTGCAGAAAGAGCAGAATGGCAGTGGATGTATGAAGTCAGTAGGTGGCTTGCCTTTCTCAGTAGCACAGCAGTGGCTCATTGACAGCAGAGTGACAGTACAGGTCATAGAACACCCAGGCATCCACGTGAGGATGGTTCATAGCATATCAAATTAAACTCAACTTTATTGTGTGTGACAGAGCCGAGAGTCCGAACCGAAGCTTCAGCGCTGTAATGCCGTCGCTGTTGTTTCTTTCATGAGTATACTGGAGCTTTAACCTTAAGCTCTAGCTGACCTCACACTCATGAAGCAGTGACCCAACATAATTAGTTTGAGTTTCTGGCAAGGCGAAACATACTGTATATTGATGGCTATAACCTTGCACTGGAGAGCCCTGGAAATGTAAATGTTTCGGCATGTGCTACATAAACCATTCAGAGACAAATCTATGGTAAATGTATTTTGTCTCATAAAATCCTAAAAACAGTGCCAAAGTAGAGACATAAATAAGCAAAAGGCACTTGTCAGAGTGATGGCAACCATTTTTTTTTAAAGACTCGTGTTTACACGGTCTGCAGGTATATTGCTATAAAGAGTTGTGACAGGTTCATGTGGTAATAGCTTTCACGACTGCGTCAGCATATTTATTCACCCCTTCATAAAATGCTTGTTCATGTGTATAAAAGCAGTTTTCTGTTGTATCAAGTTTTAAATGATGAATTATTTAGTGTAAAATATTCTCGTTACGGTGCATTGTTGCTGAGCAGAGACTTCTATAGTGTAATCTGAAATTTCATATGCATTTTAATAACTCAGATTATGCTGCTGCTGTCTTTCCTCCATCTAGTCCTCAGAGCAAGGGCACTCAATCTCAAATTCAGCTTCTTTCCAAAATCATTCCTATTTAAGTATTTAAAAGGATTTTTCTTCAGTTAAAAGATGCACGGTTCATTTGTGCCACATACCCACGCTAGTTTAATAATTTGTGGAAACAAAGAAACAGCAGTGTAATTAAATGGGATGGGTAAGATTCAAACAAGAACTCCTACAATTAGAATAACAGCAGGGTTGGCTAAATATATCCTCCTCCAACCACCGTGCCATGTTGCTAGGTTTCTTACAGAAACAATGCTGTAAGTTCGGAAATGGCTGAACTTTAGTAGCTTTTCCAACAATACACAAGTGTTTCGAGGGCTCTGGGATATCACATCTAAAATAACACGTTTTACAGTTTAGCAAATTATCATTTATAAAGGAGTGCACCAGTCTTCAATTGGATTGCAATTGAATACATAAAACGGATAATACAAGTGTGTGATTAATATGGAACACAATTATTATGAATCTTGACGCCTTAATTCCTATGTTCCTTTGTGGTAATTTGGAAAAAGAGATAAAGGTGCGTGTATCTGCAGTCTGTATGTCACAGGTCAACAGGAAACATTGTCTGGCTCTCGTTTTTTTTGTGGTAATGGCAGCGGCATCATCAGTTTCCACAGT
Organism: Gymnodraco acuticeps; assembly: GCF_902827175.1. Classification (NCBI taxonomy): domain Eukaryota; kingdom Metazoa; phylum Chordata; class Actinopteri; order Perciformes; family Bathydraconidae; genus Gymnodraco; species Gymnodraco acuticeps. The sequence goes on from NW_022990015.1 coordinate 555,465, forward strand.
TCATTAATTTGGGCTGTCTCCGTCCTGCTCTTGAGATATATGACCGGCTGAAGGGATGATGAGATTCAAGTTCCTGGCTGATGTTCTGCCTCGCTCTGAGAGACAAACAGGTTGACATACAAATCAGTTCACACATGAGGGTGAATGTATATTAGTGTATGTATAGAGAGAGAATGGAAAAGAGGGCAAGTAGAACAAATTGGGCTCTAGAGAGAAAATAGTAGAAAATAAATCTGAATTCACATGGAGCATCTGAATTTAACTAGTTCGGAGTGTAATAATCAACATTCTTTATCAGCGAGACTAAACAAATATGGACCTTGAATCTAACTAGAGTCCATAGAAAAGAATGTGCGCCAGGGAACCTACGTTCCTAAAAAGAAGGGCTTCTAGATGTCCCTGAACAATAAACTATCTCATGTCAGCTTGTGCTCGGTCATAAGCTGGCAACAACAATGCGCCCAAGCTGCTCCTCCTTAAGAGAGATAGCAGCAATACCCAAGGCCGTAGACCTACAGTATGCTGTGGGAAAGGAGACAGTGAAAAGAGGAAAATTATGAACTGTGTCAAAAGTTGAATACCTAAGCAAATTATTCCCCAACACATGTCATACGAGACATGTGCTAAAATCTTACCATTATGATCTTTTGTATTTTCAACTTTGAACTGTAACTTGTTTCAGTGGATTTGACCAACATCATTATTAGATTAACAATAAATAAAATGACTTCCTGATTGTGATAAGTGTTGTTTCAAGAAACGAACCCACAGATAATTATCACCCATTATCAGCTCTACAAGAGTTTCCGAGCATCATGGGCTAAGTGTTTTGGTTTTTACAGCCATGTGTTGACATTATTGGTTAGGTTCAGCTCTCATTTGCCTCATTTCTAGTCGCAGCAGGCAGCTGTTTCCAGTTGGAAAGAAACCCAACAGTATGCTACTTGCTCAGCACCAAAACAACAGACAGACAAAGTTAGCAGATATAGCTGGTGTTCATTGTAGAGCGTTTAGCAGCCAGATATTCCCCTCAGGAGTTGGTAGAGTCCAAACCAGAGTTAAATGTATGTTTGTCAAGTTGCCAAACACGTGACTCCAAATTAATGTTGTTCTCGATCTGCTGGATGTGATCAACTGTTTGCTAGCAAGTTTACCATGTCAGCAAGATAGTGAATATAAAGTTAAGTGTGGTTGTCTGTTTTGTGTGTATTTATATCCCATAACAAATCTGTGAAAACATCAGTGCACAAAACGCAAACTACACAGGAGTCTGTTTCGGCAGAACAAATACAGAGCTGTCTGTGACATGATCATGGTCTGGTCTTCAAGTCCAACTTGACTAACATGAAACTTTTCCTGTCAGCTCATTAGGTCATTATTGGCTTAGATTTCAGATAATATTATATTTAAATTGTAGGTCTTTCCTAATGGAAGGAAAGCACAGAGGGTTAATGTGTGTTTCTAGCTAATGGTGCAGAGAGCCTTTATTTTTTCTTGCACTTAGTAGATTGATGACATAATATTACAGCTTTGAGTAAACCCTGATTGCCCTAGTAACCGTTTTAAAAGATAATACGTCTTTCTTGTCTGTCTTTGTTAAACCACCTAATGCATTTTGAATCCCACAACAAATGTGTGAAAACATTTGAAGCTAGACATATGGCATTTCTGCTTTGCTCTGAGTGGTGCAAGTAGGTAATGAAGCATACCAGTTGTTGCCTATTTGTTGAGACCTTTTCAAAGCCAAACAAATATCCTTAAAGTGAACCACTTGTAGAATTTGAGTGTTTAGTGATGAGACCATTTTGTGTGATTTGAATCATGGGCAAATTTGTATACAAAACATAAAATCAGTCACACTGAGAAACCTCTGGTGACAGATGCTCAAAAAGCATCGACACGTATCCCCTCTCTACAGTTTCTGTCAGTTTTGTTTCTGTGACTGTTGTGATTTGTGGATGGGTACTGACATAGTCCTTTCAGATTTGAAGGAATAACTTCAGATGTAATAAATTGTTTCTCAATTTACAGTTTTATTAACTTTCTTGTGCTCAATCATTTTGAAACATTTAAGGTCAGTGAAATTGCTAGTTAGGCCATAATTGATATTTTGACCATCGTCTTTAAACGTCCCACTGAGCTCAATTACTAATGTAAACCAAACATAAAATTGAAACAAGGTCAGTACTATTTGAGCGGGCGTTCAGGCCCTGCGGAACTGGTGAGAAATACAATCCAGGATGTCCAGTTTGAGTAACAGATCCGTCAATTTGAGGGCTTATCAGAAGGCCAGGCACTTCACAGCACTTTGGGATTTTAATACTTTTGATAGTTACCATAACTGCAATTACTTTATCTTATGTTGGGATGATCATGAGGTAAAAAGTATGGGTTTACGGTATTAAACCAGGAAAATGCACTTTATGGAACGACTGCTTCCCTTTTGTGATTTATGATGTTCCTTTGCATTTAAGCGAATGCGAAAATGATTGTGGAGGCTGTGTTTTTTCATGTTGGGCAATAGTTAGTATACCCAGCCTAGATAGTAGTCGGTTAGGTCTGGGCTATCCAGGATTGTAATCTCTTGCAAGATTCCTAGATAGCAAGCCACAGCATCTAACCGAATAAACCAAAAAAGCTGTATAATAAGCTAAAGGTAGCTGTCCCTGGCTAACTAGTTCTAAAGAAACAATCTTATCAATATATTTGCAGCCACCTTCATGATATTATGCAATGAGTCTAAAGCTGCTTGAAAGGGGAAACACATTTACCACTTATTTGGTTTATGATCCATGTAGAATACATACATACAAAAAACAATGAAATAAAAGACATTGCTTATTACTTCCACACAGTGGGGAAACAGGATTTCAATTGATTTGCTAGTCATAACAACTATTTTCTTAAAATTGGAAACACACGTTTATTTTAAATCCTTATAACAGTCCCTGACTCACTCACTGACTTCAGTAGTTTAAACTGGCTTTCATTTTCAAAGCTCTGTTACAGGAACACAGGGAAATTGAGGTACATCCCAAAATACTCATAATCACAGCAGGAAAGAATATCCTGTGCTTTTCCCCACTTTGTTTCATCTTTTAATGTGGCTCTTCATCTGCCCTCTGCCCTTGGGAGCTGTTTGAAATATCCCTGACTTCTCTGAGTGAAGTTGTGGCGTTGTGTAAGGAGTGAGGATGTAACACAACTCTAAGCAGGCTCTCTCTTACACATGACACATCTTAATGCTCACCACTTCCTGGATCCCAGAGGAATAACATGATAGCTGCTGTGGAGCTGCTGGGATTTTGTCTCAAGCTGCTGAGCTCCTGAGCAGGACTGATGCGCTGCAATGATTCACAATAAAGTGACAAAGTGATGAGAGAGACAGATGGAGAGCAAGAGAGAATAATGCAGTTAGACTATGAGATAATTTATTTACCGTGCCAGAAGTTTGAACAGTTGTACACAGTTGTACAGAAGAGCTGACACTGATGAACCTTTTTGAAGTTCATCATTAGTACCAAAAATGATTACTGAGGTGTGAAACTGATGCTAACATTGTGAAAGTAGGTGAGAAGATTATAATAGATGTCCAGTGAGAGCTTTTCTACAGTTCAGGGTATGAATTGATTAATGTGACAGTTCAGTTTAAGGTCTTCAACATTTAGTCAGTGCTTATTTGATGTCTCTGCAACCATTGTGCCATGTGCTGATGTTGAGAAGATTCTTTAAAATATTGTGTTTTGTTGATAGCCTTGTTGAAAAGGACAATCCACATGTCTTATTTATTTGATAGAAACCAGAAGATATTAATCCTTGGGGCCCATGTTGTGAGCAGATAAGTGTCCTGCATTGATAAGACCTTTTGAGGCGGCAGAGGTTACAGCTAAGACGATAGAAAAAGGACTTTAAAAGAACATTGGATACTTTTATTGTTGTGGATAAAACTTGTATTTATGATGACGTAAATATCTGCACTGCCATGCTGGTAAATTTTCATTGGAGTAATTTTCCAAGCTGTAATTCAATTCTAAAACAAGTTCATGGTGGTTTGTCTTGTTTTGATTAGAAAAGTAAACCCTTGAACACATTCATTTTTTAAGAAGAAATATGAAATAAAAGCCAGATGGGAGGTCGCATGGACTTAAAGGAACTAGTGGAATAGAGACCTCGATGTTACGTCCTGGCTTTTGCCCCTCTAGGCGTTCCTAAACAAACGAAAGGCCCTCACTCTTAAGTGTAGTGTTTTTTCAAGACAAAAAGTTGGGACTTTGTGTCTTTTAGAAAAAGTTAGTTTAAAGTGTATTTTTTTATTAGAGAGGATGTACAGTATACAAAAGTGCATTTGTTTTTCAGTAACACACAAAATAAACAAAATGCCCTTTTATATCATGATATCCCATTTCAGATTGTGTGTTGCAGTTTATTTATTCACTGTTTGAAGCCAAACCTTAGAAACTCAACACAGCAGGTGGATGGCTCTCGTCTGTGTTTGAGACCAGTGACTCATCCAACAAAATGTGATTCTTCAGAAAAAATGTTTCAAGAATTGTTTCTAACAGTTACTGCCTTCTGCGTAGTCATTGCCACTATAAATATTTGAACATAATACTTACTTCTATTCATATATTCCTGAGAACTTAAAGGGGCCCTATATACTCATTTCCAGGTTCATATTTTTATTTTGTGCCTCTACTGTGACATATTTACTTGCTTTAATGTTCAAAAGTGTGTTATTTTTCAGATACTGCCTGTGCTTCAGCACCTCTTTTCACCCTCTGACTGAAACCAGAGCCCAGTCTGCTCTGATTGGTTAGCTGGACGGCTCTGTTGTGATTAGTTATCTGCTTAGTCCCGCCCCTTAGCCTATATCACTTACAATGTGTTGTAGCCAACAAAAGTGAGAGTTTTACATAGTGATGTCACTATGTCCAATGGAGGCGTTTTAGGCAGGGGGGTGTGAGTGTGTGGGAGAGAAACTCCCTCTCGCATGAACTATGGGATTTTAGCCTTTGCAAACCATTTACATGCACAAAAACCTAACACCACAGGCAAGGCATAATGTGGTCTCTTTAAATGCTATAGATCACTTTTGATTTAGTCTTCTTCACTTATAGCCTTTTTGGAGTGAACTGTGACAAATCCTCAAAGAATCTTTTTAAACTTTTCTACTGACTGACATTTTTATTAGTAATGATACCAGCACCGCTTTTCTCCACGTCCACTTTGTGCGCTCTGGCTGTAGCCCTTTTTCTACATTCAATGGCGACACCATTAACCACCTGGTTTGCGGCGACAAATGAACAGCTACACCCACTGACATTTCCTCTTTAGAATGAAAGCTGACATGATTATAGTGGAGATGTCTTTTAAAGGGAGTATTTAGCTCCCACAAAGAGGTATCATTTCAGCCATTCAAGTCATCATGAGAAGCTGCAAAGGTATAACTTTAGTGATCACCATAGGCAAAGAGCAGAGCTTTATTGATATGGTTTATTGATGAAATATACCCAGATTCCACCCTGATTTCATGGTCTTGTCAATTCACCATTTGTTAAGCTTTTTGGTACAGGAAGAAGCTGTTCACTGCATTTAACCTGATTGCTCTGCTTGCTACCGTCATAGTTGATTCATCATTGATGCAGATGCCAGAATCCTCACAAGCTCCACAAAACTGACAAAATAAACTGAAAAAAATCCCCCAGAGAAACCTATGATTGACATCACACTGGTCTATGTTTTGAGATGTTTACACTCTTCCTCCTGTAGGCAAGCCTATGATATCTGCTTAGCATCTGATCTAACAGGATTCACTCTTTTGCTTTCTGTTCCTTCACCCCACTCTCTTTCAAACTACCTATTTTCTCATTTTTTCCTCACTAAATAAACTACACATTTGTTGTGGTTTTATTACTAACAGAGATATGTGTATTACTGTAAAGCAGTCACATTGATTTATGCTTGTGTTGAAAACAAACGATTCAACACAACGCAAGGGTACCTCTAGCTATTTCAGTTTTGTGTCCCATGACCGGTAGCTCACCAAATCCATCGTCACAGCTCCAGTACATTCACATTGCAGCTCTAATGGATCTAATGCAGAGATGACCACATCCTTGACCACGGTGTTGTAATATAGCCCAAAATCCTCCAGATAGCAATCAGCCATTTATTTTGAGGGATGTCAAGAGTATCTCCAGCTCACTGAGGTATTTTTATATACAGTATGTATATCATACATGTAAATTATGAAGATTACATGCTGACTTAAATCTTTACAATGTGATTAATAACAAATAATTACAAACTAAGCTGAAAGTAATTAAAATGGCGTTATATTTTGTAATAAATAAAGGGAAATCAACTTTATTAAGTGGATTAAGAATGGGATGTAACCACTCTAGAATGTATAAAATATCTTTTAAACCTAATTTTAAAAGTGTTTCACTATCTGATATATCCCTGACATCATGTTATCCTACCCAATGATGCACAAATGTAAAATCTGACTAAAAGAGAACTGTTAATCTAGATTGGTATTCAGAACCACAGTTTATCAGAATAGTCTCAGGTTAGAACATTTGGATCGGTGCATCCTATATCCCTAGAAAGTAATTCATTTGTGAAAGTGAACTTGGTATTGATTATTGACATTGTATTAACTATATTGTGATAGTAAGTTATTCTTAACAGATACAGCCACCAGTGTATATAGTAACATTTGCTTTGAAGATGTAACTACTTTTTCTAAAAAATTGTATTTGTACATTGGATGAGTGGATGATCTTTTAAAGCTGCTGCAACCTGCTTAAATCAGAGATAATACTCAGACAAGTGACAAAAAGTATTTCATTCTGGTTCTGAATTATTCCTTTTGAGGATGGATTTCTAAACAGCCTCTTCCGCTCTGAGAACCTGACAGGATGAGCAGGCGGCAAACGTCATGCTTGAAAGGGCCTAATAGAAACACAAAGTAAAAGAAGTGGAAAATATTCAGATGCAGATGATGAATCCAATAGAAAACAAAGACGTACTGTGGAAAATGAATCTGACAAACCGGTGAAGTGGATTATAGAAATGGAATAATGTCAAAAATACAACGGGGACAACAAGAAATCAACATTCATGGGAGTGATACGTTTCCAATACAGTAATTTTGATGAAGACGCAGGATTCAGCGGCACCTTTTTTATGATAATGCTAATTCAAATGTGATGTTCAAGTAGAAAAATAGTAGAAAAGTTTGACGATTGAGTCTCAGTGATACTGTTCTCATTCATAACACTCCGTTCGATGTCTCACTATGGGATGCGCCTCATCGCGGAGCAAACAGAAGCATCAATCTCATTACGACAATCCTGATTGGCTGGAGATCTTGACGTCAGCGTCAGGGAAATCACCCCCTATAAGTAGCTTGCGCCACGACGCATGCGTCATTCAAACACCTCTTCTCGCTTCAGAGCACATCTCTATAGTAGCCGGACAAGCTTAACGGTCCACAGACTGAACCCAAATATAACCATTTCGGTCGACGGGCGCTCGACGGCTACTCCTTCTGCTTTGCAGGAAGACGGTAATACTAACGCCAGTTAGTATTGGAATCGAACTCGCCGTTCTCTTTCCCCGGAAAGTAAGGTAGGTCTGAGGTCCCTCACTATCGACACCACGGTAGCGAGGAAGCTTTTTATTTTCTCTTCCCCACGGAGGAGGAAAGGATTAAAGGAGCATACTGTCACACCAGTCAGTATTCTCCGGGAATAAAAGACCCACACCGTCCTTTTCTCCGGATTAAGGACAGGGTGGTAACACCTTTTTTCTCCCAACTTACCTGTTGAGAGCGGGTCCTCTCCACGCCACGAGGCGAACAAGATGGACGCCTCTCTCCCTCACACCAGAGGAGTCAGGGACTCGGTGGCTCGACTCTGCGGCTGCGGGTTGAAGATCTCGGGCACAGACACACACCAGGTCTGCTCGTCCTGCCTCGGGCTGGAACACGCCCGAGGCGCTATCGACAACCCCGGCTCGTGCGGACATTGTGTCCGCTTCACCGTGAAGAGCTTCCGCCGAAGGCTAGCACGCCAAGCTAGCCTGTCGGAGCAGGACCCCCCCATGTCCACTGACCTGCCGGCCGGCAGTCAAGACGCGGGGGCGTCCGCCGCAGAGAGTGAACCCCTCTCCGTGTCGGTCTGGGGCTCATTATCTGCGATGGCTGCAGAACCGGAATCCCGCGCCCTGGCAGGCCGGGACCCGGTGACGGCAAGACACGCGGGAACGGGACCCCAGCTTTACCGAGCTGGGGCTCCCGGTTAGACCTCACCATGGTCTCACCCGCGGAGGATGTCCTCGAGCTGGACTACGATGAGGACGAAGAGGACGCCTCGGTGTTCCTCCTGTCCGAGTCGGATGAACATGAAGAGGACATCTTCATGTCATCGGCTCAGGCTTCAAAGCCTGGAGCGAGGGCTGCTCTCCCGGGCGATAGCACACCAGCTTCACCCTGTCTGAGCATGGACCTGCAGGCCGTGTGTAAACGCGCCGCGGCCAGACTCGACATCCCGTGGCCTGAAATGGCCAAGGAGACCTCCAGGTCCCGCTACGAAGGGAAACATTTTCCCCTAGCAGCGCGGACGAAGAGGCAACTCCTTCCGGTCTTCCCGGAGATGTTGGATGAGGTGTCGGTCCTCGTGGAGAGACCGGCCCTTCAGCAACAAGGTCCCAATCCAGGGTGCCTCCTCCCTAGACTGTGACGGAATGGAGAAGCTCGGCCTGTTCCGCATACCGCCCATGGAACCGCTGGTAGCGGCCCACCTCCTACCGAGGATGGGCCTGTCACCAAGCAGGAACCCCACGCTGCCAGCAAAGTCGGACCGATTTCAGTCGACAATGACTGAACGGTCCTACAAAGCCGCAGCGTTGTCCGCCAGGGCCCTGAATGTGTCCTCGCTGGCTAACCGCTTACCAAGCGGTCAGGTAACCCGGGGGCAGCCACTCTGGACGAGATGGCAGCGGGTCACGGACATTTGTCTCCGTGTCCAACGCTGCGGCCGTCCAGGCAATGGGGATCATGGTGGTGCAGGAAAGAGCGAGATGGCTCAACCTCACCAACCTCCCAGACCGGGAAAAGGAGGATGTGCTGGATATGCCCATCGTTCCCGAGGGAATTTTCGGCTCCGCTCTCGCCTCCATGCAAAGGAGGTGTGAGTCGAAAAAGAAGGAGGACGAGGCACTCCACCTCTGCCTCCCTCGAAGGGTCCAGCCGCTGCCTTCGCAGCAGCAGCAGTCCTTCGCAGCAGCAGTCCTTCGCTCAAGCTGCCTCGAACCCTGCTCGGTTTAAAACACAGAAGACGCAGAGGTCGCAGCCCGCCCGAGTCCCCAGCCCAGGCTGGAGACGAGGGCGAACTGGCCTAGAAAATCTCCGGTTCCGGCTGCAGCTCAGGCGCAGCCAACCAGATTTCGGCCAGCAGTCGAGGAAGAAGAAGCGAGCGGCGTGACAGCCCCTCCTTCCACTTATCCTGATAGCTCCGCACTGGCCAGCTATGTACTGGCTAGCGGAGATATATCAGCTGCTGTGCGGGCAGCCATGGCAGCTCCCACTACGCAGGGACATACTGTCCCAAGCGGGGGGGGGCGATCTTTCACCCACACCCAGAGCGCTTGGCTCTATGGGCCTGGCCCGTGAGTGGTACAATCTGAATACAGTGTGACATGAAGCTGACCCTGGCAGCTGCCAAGCGAGCCAGTGGCACTCATGCACTATCTGTACAGTCTTCATGCACTCAGTTCGCCCCAGGGCAAACAGAGTGTGGTTGAAGCCCAACCCTGCCTTTATCTTAAGGCGGTTGGTTCAGGTACCACATTTGAAATTGAGGCATCCTCCCCGCCACTGTATTCCTCCGGGGAACAGCGGCCGGATTTGCCGTGTCTTGCCCATGCTGTACGCACGTACAGGGACAGATCAAGGGTGCTTCATCATAATGACCAACCCCTTGTGTCCTGGGCTAACCCTTATAAGGGCAAGCCTGTTACTAAGCAACGGCTCTTCCACTGGTTTGTGGAAGCAATTGCTTTGGGGCCCATACGAGTCAGAGTTCGCAGGCACCCTCGGGGTGCCTGCGACCCTTTTCGAGGGTCTGGCTGCATCCTGGGCTCTGTCCAGGATGTCTCCCATCCAAGACATTGATGCAGCGGCGAGCTGGTCCTCGCCGCTCACTTTTGTCCGCCTCTTAACAGGCTGGACGTTCTGCTCCCAGTGTGACTCAAGCAGTGCTGGGCACCTGGTTGAGTCAGAGCTCTACCTGTTAAGTTCTGGTTGGTTTGGTGATTTTCGAGATAAGCTCGTCTGACAATACGGGAGCTACAATTTCCCATAGTGAGACATCGAACGGAGTGTTATGAATGAGAACTATAGGTTACTTACGTAACCCCAGTTCTCAGAGTAACATGAAGTGAGATGTCTCACCAGACGGCCCTCCTTGCTATGGTGAAGCGAGAAGAGGTGCTTATTTTGAATGACGCATTCGTTGTGGCGCAAGCTACTTATAGGGGGTGAATTCCCTGACGCTGACGTGAAGATCACCAGCCAATCAGGATTGGCGTAATGAGATTGATGCTTCTGTTTGCTCCGCGATGAGGCGCATCCCATAGTGAGACATCTCACTTCATGTTACTCTGAGAACTGGGGTTACGTAAGTAACCTATAGTTTCCAGGCCATCATCTAGATCTGGAATATGGTGCAGTCACAATAGTTTGTTTCTGTCACGATCTGTCTTTGTGGTGTTTTGTCTTGTCTATATCTGTTTTTGGTTTTCTGTCTGCGTTGTGTTTTGTCTTGTTTGGATTTGTCTGTGGTTCCCTGTCGTTAGTTTCCCTGGTGTGTCTGATTACCCGATTGTGTTCACCTGTGGCCCCTGTGTTTTCTCCTCCCTCCTCACTTGTGTCTTGTTTGTGTGATTAGTCTTGTGTGTATTTAAGTTCTGGTTTTTCTGTCTGTCTTTGTCGATTCGTCTTTTGTCATGACTAGTTTGTCGGTGAGTGTTCTGTTTTGTCTTTGTTGTTCACCTAGCCTTGAAATAAAGGAATTTGCACTTTAATCTGCATTTGGGTCCTACCTGCTTCACACACCGTGACAGTACGAACCGACCACATTATGGACCCAGCAGACTCAGCCCTTTTGATGCGACAGGCGGAAAGTCTTGGATACTCTCTGGAGTACATTTTTTATACATGGAAAGGCGCCTCATCTAGACGGGGTAGAGAGGCTGCATTGAAGGAGGCACGTCAGGAGGTTGCTCGCAAGCCCTGGCTCTGGAGCTTGTTGCCCGAGTGGCTTAGGGTTTTCTCACGTAGCCCTGAGTACCAGGCTTCATGTTCTGACCCTTTCCTGGGTTCTGGTCTGGCGTTTGGAGGTCCACGAAGCCTCCAAAAGACTCCTAAAGGACGAAAGGCCAGGGTTCCAGCGCCAGTTCCGGCTCCAGTGCCGGACCCAGCAGCCATGGTTCCGTGCTCCAGTACCATCCCACATAGCCATGGTACCGTGCTCCAGTACCACCCCACACAGCCATGGATCCGTGTTCCGGTTCCTTGCCCAGCAGCCATGGTTCCGGCTCCAGTGCCGGCCCCAGCAGCCATGTTTCCGGCTCCAAAACCGGCCCACACAGCCATGATCCAGGCTTCAGCTCCGGACCTTACAGCCATGTTTCCGGCTCCAGAACTGGATCTTACAACCGTGGTCCCTGCACCAGAGCTGACCCATACAGTCATGGTCCCGACTCCAGCACCTCGTCTCCTGCTGGCTCCCCAGCCGACGCCAGCTCCCCGAGTCTTGTCGACGTACCGGCCGACTCCAGCACCTTGTCTCCTGTTGGCTCTCCAGCCAACACCAGCTCCCCGAGTCTTGTCGGCGTACCGGCCGACTCCAGCACCTCGTCTCCTGCTGGCTCCCCAGCCGACGCCAGCTCCCCGAGTCTTGTCGGCGTACCGGCCGACTCCAGCATCTCGTCTCCTGCTGGCTCCCCAGACGACGCCAGCTCCCCGTGTCCTGTCGGCGTACCGACCGACACAAGTTCCCTCTCAAGTCCCCTCTCAAGTTCCTACCCGAGTCCCCTCTCAAGTTGCTACCCAAGTCCCCTCTCCAGTTCCTACCCGAGTCCCCTCTCGAGTTCCTACCCGAGTCCCCTCTCCAGTTCCTACCCGAGTCCCCTCTCGAGTTCCCTCTCGGGTCCCCTCTCGAGTCCCCTCTCGAGTCCCCTCTCCAGTTCCCTCTCCAGTTCCCTCTCCAGTTCCCTCTCGAGTCCCCTCTCGAGTCCCCTCTCGAGTCCCTTCTCGAGTCTCCTCTCCAGTTCCCTCTCCAGTTCCCTCTCCAGTTCCCTCTCAGGTCCCCTCTCGAGTCCCTTCTCGAGTCCCCTCTCTAGTCACCTCTCAAGTTCCTACCCGAGTCCCCTCTCGAGTCCCCTCTCGAGTCCCCTCTCGAGTTCCCTCTCGAGTCCCCTCTCCAGTTCCCTCTCCAGTTCCCTCTCGAGTTCCCTCCTTTCGTCCCTCCTTTAGTCCCTCCTTTAGTTCCCTCTCTAGTCCCTCCTTTAGTCCCCTCTCTAGTCCCTCCTCTAGTTCCCCTCGCGAGTCCCCTCTCGAGTTCCCTTCTCTAGTTCCTCCTCTAGTCCCTCCTTTAGTCCCTCCTTTAGTCCCTCCTCTAGTCTCTCCTCTAGTCCCCTCTCAAGTCCCCTCTCTAGTTCCCCTCTCGAGTCCCCTCTCGAGTTCCCCCTTGGTTCCCCTCTCGAGTCTCCTCTCGAGTCCCCTCTCGAGTCACGTCTCAAGTCCCTACCCAATATCCTGGTCCGTTGGAGGTTCCGCTGGGGGTCTTGCCAACTCCATGTCCTGTCCCGTTGGAGGCCCCGTCGACTACTCCTCTGCCGGGGGTCCTACCAATCGTATGTCTGTCCCGTTGGAGGTCCCGCCGTCTACTCTCCTGCCGGGGGTCCTGCCAGCTCCTTGTCCTGTCTCGTTGGAGGTCCCGCCAACTACTCTCCTGCCGGGGGTCCTGCCAACCCTTTGTCCTGTGCCGTTGGAGGCCCCGCCGACTACTCTCCTGCCGGGGGTCCTGCCAACCCTTTGTCCTGTCCCGTTGGAGGTCCCGCCGTCTACTCTCCTGCCGGGGGGTCCTGCCAACCCTTTGTCCTGTCTCGTTGGAGGTCCCGCCGTCTACTCTCCTGCCGGGGGTCCTGCCAACCCTTTGTCCTGTGCTGTTGGAGGCCCCGCCGACTACTCTCCTGCCGGGGGTCCTGCCAACCCTTTGTCCTGTGCCATTGGAGGCCCCGCCATCCTCTGTCTCGCCGGGGGGTCCTGCCAATCCCGTGTCCTGGTCCTCTTCCGTGGGGATCCTGCCGAGGCCTGTCCCACCCAGCTCCGGTTCCTGTCCGGCCGACACCGGGTCCTGCCCGGCCTCCGGAGCTCTCTGGTCTTCGCCCTCGAGCCCGGCCCCCTGAGAGCCGCGGTCTTCGCCCTCGATCCCGCCCTCTGTGAGCCGTGGGTCTTCGCCCTCGAGCCTGGCCCCCTGAGAGCCGCGGTCTTCGCCCTCGATCTCGATCCTCTGTGAGCCGTGGTCTTCGCCCGCGATCCGGGCCCCCTGACTCTTCCTGCCGCTGCCCTCGGCCTCGAGCCCGGCCCCTGAATCTTCCTGCCGCTGCCTTCACCCTCATGCTCGGCCGCCCCGAGTCCCCCCACCTTAGACTCTGCCTTGCCCCCGGGCCGTCCGCCCGAGATCCCTTCCTGGTCCTCTGCTGTGCCTCTGGGCCTGTCAGCTCAGTCCCGTCCTCCTGACCCCCTCCACCCACCCTGGTGGCCTAGTGATAAGAAGGTTGGGACATGTTCCCCGTGGCGCTGATGACAAGGATGTGGCGTTTTTTTAACCTTTATCAAGCACACCAGACTGAACGTGTGTGTGTGTGTGTGTGTGATATTGAGCCACAGTATGTGTTACTACAGACCATACAGCCAGAGAGACAGTGCTAAAGTGATGCCTTGCTGCTGAGCTGTTTTAGAGCGATGTGAGGACGGGCGGAGGGAAACGCAGAGCGAGGTCAGCTGGGTCTGCCTCTTTCCTGTGCTGGAAGTACATTTTAATGATTTGATTATGATTGATTGCTGATATAATTTCATGACTCTCTGTTGGCCTCTAGCTCATTTATTACTGTTATCCATTATCTCATCTGACTCTGCTCCCTACTGACGGGATACGCTGAGCAGAAGGCTCACTCTCTCTCTATCTGTCTTTTTCTCCATCTACAGCATCTCCATCTCTCTCTACAGCCTCTTATGGTCATTATGTCAATATGTATCAACAGCATTACCAAAGTGTGTGTGTACAAGGTCAACGGGGTAATTTCAGTAAGAAAACAACCAACCTGTTGGATGTAAACGTAATAGTTAAAGCTAAACAAGAATAGAGATCAATTGAAAATAAAAAAAAGGAGCTTAGTATGTAGTTGTTCTATTGGTTTTTCCCCAACCTGCCCTTTTGTCCGTATTTTGAGGTAACTTAAGGTACTTTAAGTATTCAATTTTGTAGTGTAGTGGTGAGTTTTGGGGATTTAAGTTTTACTTTGGTAGGGCATTTATTTGTTTACATGCTGCAGTGTAGCAGTATTGCTCCTTCTCATATTGATTCCAGAACTGACTGTTCCTGTCTAGATTGTCAGGTTTATTTCAATGAACAGGTTGTCACTCACTCTTTCCGTATCTATTTTTCTAGCCACTCATGGTAACCTGATGATTTGCCACTCAGAAATGTGTGTTCTGTGGCAAATTGCTTTTAAGTTCTTGTGATAGACGTCCAGTGATTGATCTAGTTTTTAAAGCTACAATAGGGTCTAGATTTCAGGAGTTTCTGCTGAAGCTATGTACAGTTAGCCAACGTTCAGAACGACTTCAGCGCTTATGAGACCAGATTGTTGACGCAGCACAAGTGGCGTAATGCCATAATTTGGAATGACCATTACTCCGGTACCTGAATAGAGTGGTGCAGTGACGCATCCTAAAACCCGGAAGTAAGCTGCGCATGGGTTCCTTCCGGTTCCCTGGACAAAAAAGCAATGCAATTTCTCCATAGAATTTTGGAAAATAGCTCGAAATAAGGTCTGTGGTTGAGACGGATCACGTTTTGTTCAGTCGGATAATCTCCACATGTCTACCCCACTTTTCTAATTTTATAATCATAAATCTAATCGATAGATTTATGATCGAAGGTACCCATGCGCAGCTTACTTCCGGGTTTTAGGACGCGTCACTGCACCACTCTATAGTCTGTACAATATTCTTTATTGGACCAAAAGCCCATTTGTCTGAAAGTCATTGTCCTGAATATCTCAGAAAAATACACACTTCCTACATTAAACAGAATTCCAAGAGAAATCATTATGCAGAATGATGGCGAGGCATTACTGCGCCACTCTGCTTCTTATTGTCTTACCGTTATATTAATACTCTCACCCTAACCAATCTCACCCCATAAACTCAACCAATCCAACCCACCAAGTTATCCGGTACTAACCCATCTAAGTCAGAGTAAGTTGGTAAACAAAATGTGTATTTTAGGAACATTACCTGTTGTTTTTTGGATGAACATACTTTCGGCTTTGGTCCAATGGGACACTTCTTTGGACTATTGGGATTTTAAATAAGCAAGCTTGTGAACCATTGTTCCGGCTGCAGGCTGTCCCTGCAGGAGGTGGAGGATGCTGGCAACAAATGCTGGGATCTCCTCCAAAAAAATGAAACCTGGCTCATTTTTTTGCTGGACCCATATCTGAATTAATCCAACTAGGTGCAGGCCAAAAATATACATCAACGTGCACTTGTCTTGTAATGATTTTGTAATTTCTTCCGTTTACCCTTAAGATGTAATGACAAAATAAATGATTGTCGCTATGATAACTTCCTTCTAGAGAAGTACAATTCTTCCCTCCAAAATATTTAAAATGTAAGTGCAGTGTTGAGTGTCTGATTAACCATTAAACTCATGGATATATTACTTAAACTGAACTGCATAATGTTTTCTGGTCTCAACAGTACCTGCAACAACATGCCTTCTCCTTTGCATTCTTTAAATGTGGGGATCTTTTCAGTCTGGATGCCCAGTTAGAGGAGCTGTGGCTAATGAGCAGCCAGTTGATAGTTCTTTTTAACATGTTGTCGACACAAAGCTATTAACAGTTGGCTCACTGGCTTTGAGGTGTTCAGAGAATTGTATTGCCTTTGAATTAGTAAAATGTTGAAATTCGCCTTATTCAGTGCATCCTCCATTGTTTGTTGTATTGCTTTGGACTTGGGGGATGTTCTTCCACATTTCTGTGGGTAGCTTTGTTCATGGATATGTTCCAGACGCATACAAAATCCTCTTGGTTTTTGTTTGGTGAAATTTCATTTGTTGAATATCCTAGAAAAAGCGCATTCTAAATAACATAAACATGTTCCTGTTTTTCACACATACACATTGTCTAGCTCACTCTGTCTATCACTCTATCACTCCTCTCCCTCCTTACAGGGGTCTGCTCTGTGCAGTGCTGGAGGTTGTGTGGTGGCTACGGTATGCTGTGTAGATTTTTGCTGCAGTGCAGCAGGCAGTATTGTGCTGCTGCTGCCTCTGTCTTTCCTCGTCTCTCTCTCTCTCTCTCTCTCTCTCTCTCTCTCTCTCTCTCTCTCTCTCTCTCTCTCTCTCTCTCTCGCTCGCTCGCTCGCTGTATGGATTTGTGTATACATTGTTCGGGAGCAGCAAAACACTTACAAACCATTTTGCTGTTAAAAAAAAGAAAAGAGTTTGATTCATCCTACCGGCATGTCTGACACTGTTGCTTTACTTGTTATTACTGTGCACTTGCATAACTTAACCAACATTTAATGATGACCATTTGGAAGTTCTTATATTCATATTTTCACCCCTTGCACATTGCTGGCTTGATGTTCATATCCCACAGTCATAGGCCGGGCCCCCCTGTTAGTGTTGTCCTTTATCCAGACAGAGAGACAGAAGCAGAAAGAGGGCTAGCTGATGGGGGGGGCAGTGACTAAGTAACCTGTTTGTGGTGGTGAGTGCTCGGCTCTCTGCTCAGAAAGGCCGGTTGTTTTCAGTTATACACACTAGGCCAGAGACGGTGAAGCACTCAGGTACAGTTTGTCGGATATCAGACAGATACAGCACCAGGGGACACGGTGGAGGCTAAAACAAGTCGTTTCGAAAATGTTACTGAACTCACAATTTTTTTAGAGACCTTTTTGTTCGGGGACTAAATGCAAAGTCTCAATTTTTGATGCATACGAAAATAACATTCTCATTCTTCTCAATTGTTATTGTATGAGAACATATTTTTAGAACACCATTCTACAGGAAGTGAATAACCAAACACCATGTAGCCATTTCACCAAACACCATTTAGCCACAACATGACATTATTATGTCCCAGCTGAGGAAGTGTTGGCGCTATCTGTGGGATATGCTTATCTACATGTTGGAAGGCTCTGGTGGGAGACGGTGGCGGGGTCTCCACAAGTAGGTGACAGGTGACGTATCTGTGAGAATATGCCCATACTTGTGCATTGGGGTTAAAAGGTGGTGTCAAGCTCGACGGGACATTATGCGGGTGTGAAAACCAGAGCAGCATTGCAAAGGATATGTTTGTTCTAAATGTAAGTTGAGCTATCGTCAAAAATGGAATGATAAATCTAACTTGATTCAGTATAGGCTTTGGCAGGCAGATATGGAGACAATATCTTTTGCTAAGATTGTTGAGCGGCGTGTACGCAAGGCACTAAAGGCTGAAGTCGAGTACGGTGAGTCCCAGAGCTTTTGGATTAGACTCTTAGCATAATTACACAATTATTACACTTGTTGCCCTTTTGAAACAGCCCAGCTGTATGATGGTAGACATGGGAAACGCAGGACATACAATATTTAATTTGCTTGTATCAGAGTGCTTTATTTATTCACAGTCTGAGTATGATTGACATGAGTAGTCTGAGACTTTTAAAAAGAAGCACAGAGGAAGTGAAGTCCATATGAGCAGGGGAAAAGTCTTATCAATGCAGTTTGCTTCCACACCAATAAAACTAATCACTGCATTGCAGATGATCAAACCTGAAGGTCACACTTTGTAGTGTGTGCGTGTGTGTGTGTGTGTGTGTGTGTGTGTGTGTGTGTGTGTGTGTGTGTGTGTGTGTGTGTGTGTGTGTGTGTGTGTGTGTGTGTGTGTGTGTGTGTGTGTGTGTGTGTGTGTGGTGTGTGTGTGTGTGTGTGTGTGTGTGTGTGTGTGTGTGTATCAGAGAGTGTATGTTTGCATGTCTATATATGTGTGTGTGTGTGTGTGTGTGTGTGTGTGGGGTCCACTCTTCCAATTATTTTTTATGCAGCAGCATGCCAAAGAGTAGGAGGTTATTTCATTGTGTATGCAATGCTTCTGGAGTTTATTCCGTATTATTTGTCCTGCATAAAATATGAACCTATTTCCGAGGCCAAGGAAGGCAAGAAGAGTGATGCATGGCTGTGGATCTACAGTGACACCAAACTCCTCTCTTCTCTACTCTGCCTACATGTGGTCTGCTAGCTTGGTCGCCCCATGTTTATACACAGATAGCCATAAGAACGTTAACACAGGAGACATCCAGCGCTCTTAAAAACCTGTCAGACCCATCCAGCTCACATTGAGTTAATCTGCATTCAGGCCTCAACACCTTACCCAAAGTGATGTAAGACTTGCTCTCTGATAATGGCAAATAAAGAAGTCACAGACTTATCGCTACAGTCACAATTTGAAGGCCGTCTATTGTTATGCTCTCAACAGAGTCATCTCTTCTGAGAGTTTGCTTAAGGTTTATCGGTTGAATAGTTATACAACAGCTCAACACGACAATGTTAACACATAAAAGTACACTGAAGAGACTAAATGTGATTCTTAAAGACTGATTAATTCCTCTGCTGCTTGTGGACATGTGGGAAGTGATAATTATGTCACCCAAACTGGCCAACATTTTTCTATCAATATACACTGGCATTGTTACTCTTCTTCTGATCACTTGTTTGTTTAAAAATGACAATATTTACTCTAGCCTTCTGACTTGACTTGATGTTTGACACCTCTTTCCTTATTGCATATAAGAGAGGGTTATGCTAATAATAGTTGGAGATATGTAAAGGGAGATTTGTTCATTCTGCTGGATTTGCGCGATCATGCATTCAAATAGTGTTGGACGGTTTTGCAAGGACATTTCTCAACCTTGCAAGATCTTTTTTTTTACACTAAAGATTTGATTTTACCAAGCCACAAAGGAGGTAGTGGGGAAAACATAATCTATTAGTGTATATACCTCTATATTCTAGAGATACCTCAATGACCGCAGACGATACATTTAGAGAGATGCTCTGTACTAGTTAACCAGGAATAAACCTGACCAAAAATTAAGCCATAACTTTTAATTAACACCATTTTATTCTTTAGTAGCACTCAAACAGGAGAGTTGTGGTTTTAATTAAAAAAACTAAACACAACACAAATAATTATTTTCTGATCTGATGGCTCTATCGCAGTACGACATCAATTGTCAGTGCCTTCCAAACTGTAATAAATCGAATCACTGTTGAAGTCGTTGTTTTCTTGGGCAGCCTATCTCGTCTTTGTTCATGAACTTTAGTTGAAACATTTTGCACATCTGCTCTGTCCTTTTTTTTCTGGTAAATCTTCAGTGTCCTCTTATTGACATTTTGTATCTGTCGTGTTATTAACATGGTCTATTTGATGCTTTAATAATGTTCCCTGAGCCTGTAGCAACCTCCCTGTGTGATGACGGTCTTGCAGAGTGAATGTGGGAGTGTGTTATAACGCTGTATGTACAGCCCAGTGAAAGAGTGAAAAGGAGAGGTCTTGTCGAGGTGTTTCACAAGGCCTTGCTCAGTCATTAACCAAGGACTGATGCTGTGGAAAAGTGAAAACCCTTTTTGCTGAGCAATTATACTCTCTGATAAACCCTCAGACCTTAACTTACAGAAATGTGTTGCTCATTTTCTTCAGCACTCCTTCCAATTTCCCCCGGCTCCATCAAAGGATTTGATTAACACAGTAATTTTAGATTGTGTTTCACGACAAATGTATGATTTATCACCAGTGTGACCAATCTGAGACTGAATAGATTTTTAAAAAGAAATTCAGCTGCCTGAAACAATATGGATTTACAGCAGTGACCATACATGAAGGGGGGACAGGTGAGAACTATGTAATGTATATAAAAAACACTGCAATCATGTTTAACACATTCCAACATTAACCCACGCTGGTTTTCTTTAAGGGTTCTGATTTTGTTCATACTTTCCCAGAGTCATCATCACTCATGTGGATCTAAATGTCTTTGCTTGCAAGTTTTCACAGATAATATAGCATAGCTTACCTTACATCTCTTTATGAGTAAACATTCTAAACGAGAGGTTATTTGCCCCTCCTTCTACACTGAGGGTTAAGTACTTGGTGCACCTATTAGTCTGAAAGATAAGAAGACCCCTGGAATTACACAGGGCTGGTTATTTTAGGGAATCTGGTATTGTTAAAATATTCAAAACGTGTGAATAAATAATACAAAATCTTAATGAAAAATGGATTATAAAACCATCTGGAGCACACATACACCATTTCTTGCTTTGACTCTCTCAATGCAAGGAGAATATTCACGACTTGCAACAATCTTTCCTTCCGGTTCAGTCGACCCCAGTCTAAGCAGTGAATTACCACCAACAAGCTCGACTAATCAAAAGGACACAGTTTGTTAGAGAAGCTGAGGTTCAGGAGGAAGTGAGACTGAGGCACAACACAGAGAAATACATGTTTTTCTTTAGCTCTGCATGTTTCATCAGGAAGTAACAAGAAGTTTGATAGAATCTCATTTTCTTGTTGGTTAAAGTGACACTTTTTATAACCATGTGAAAGAGAACCTATAGTTTAGTTATACCGGCTTAGACAGGAATCGATGAACAAGGAGACATTCATGACTTCAGCTGAGCTCAGCATACCTTCAAATGCCCTCCAGGAGTCTCATTTAAGTACAAACAAAAGAATTCCTCAAGGATCTGTATTTCCCACAATAGTGGTTGATAATATATTTACCGATTCACCAATTCCATTAAGAATGTGTTTATCTGCTGTTGGAACTTTTATGGTTTCACATTGAAACAGATAAAAGTCGAAACAAGCTATCCCTCTTAGTCTTTTACTCGTATCCTGTAATTGAAACTGTGTGGTTTGTTTTTGTATGCACTTAGAGAAACAGCGCTGACCTAATTATCTGACCTCCCCATGCTATTCATCTTTGTGATATATCCTCCTTACTATTTCAAAGGAGATCAATAGGGAAGCAACCATTCAAGCTCTCACTATGTGGGGAATACTATAATATTCTACTACATGTACTGATTTGTAAGATAAAGTTACGTCATATTGAATATTTCATTCATGGCATAATATATAATCCACTGACAGTAACTTGAGATGGAAGAATAATGTCATCGTATGTAAGCTAATGTTGCTTTGAGTGTGTTCTCCTCACTGTTTATGTTAGGAAAGTTAAATTTAGAACCACAGGGGTCGAGGGGTAACAGATAGGTGTCATGGTTTCCCAGTGGAGACAGAAGGGCTAATGAGAGAGGAAAGGTGAAAAGTGACTCTCCTGCTGCGGCTGCTGAGAATCACGTGTCAGATTGACAGAAAGAGTAGTCTTTGTTAACAATCAATGAAGCATAGTCACAATTCTCAGAGTAGCTCCCAGAGCTCATTGTCTTGCTTGTTGTAAAAGAGCTAGAGCTGCGTTTAAACCCTGCTATTGATACGGTTTTGGGCAAATGGCACCTGTGTGCTGTTCAAACCCTCTTACAATAAAGTAGAGGGTCCTCCTAAATCTGTGGCATACGGCAGTGATGGATACTCTACAAAAAGGGGCAATCACTTGTGAAATGTCATAGCATATGAATGGCTCTGCAGGTAAATGAATGTCGTCACAGGAAGCTTTCTTGGAGTTGACAAATCTCTGTGCTCAATACATTGAGCTTCCTCCCAATATACGGGCCTAACTCCATCCACTGCAGAGGATGATGGCAGTCTCTAACTTCAATGCTAATATTAGAAAACAATTGAATAGGGTTTTTCTGCCCACGATTAAAAGGGCATTCTTTGATATAACTATAATGACAAAGATAAATGCTAGTCAAAATCAGGCCGTGCTTGTTTCAATGATGATTCAAAATGGTAGATGCTATGTTGGGCCATTTTCAAGCCATGAAATGCAGAGTATTATACATTTGGTCAATTAATCTCAATATGAACACCAGCATTACTGTGTTTTTATCCAAGCACAGTCTAAACGTATACGTTTTTAGTACCTCTTAAACTGTCCTTTTAATTTAGATCATGCCACTGAGGGTTGAATCTTAGTTTTCCGTTGAATCTTAGTTTTCCGTTGATCTGGATTTCGACTGTATGGATCTGCAGTAGCACACTTCAGTTTCTTAACAGTATTGCGAGGGATTAACCTGTGACAGCGGTCTCATGAGTGGCACAAGTCATGCCTCAGTTTCATGTGTAAAAGGAGTATAATGAATGCACTTGTATGGACATTTCCAAATGATGTTGCTTTGGCGCCATGGATTTAATTAAATGTTATCGAGTTGTGCTTTGTACTTGTTTTTTTGCCATCTGGTTTTCTCTAACCAACTCCTCTGATTGATTGATGTGACTGCTCCATCTGTCTCACCGGGGCATTTAGCATCCTTATTGTTCACTTGTCTTCCTGTGCTATGAAACAGGGCAGTTCTCGGTCAACATGCTTGGTTTATGGCATGTAATGGCAGCAGGTTGTTTATATTTTACAAGATCAAATAAGAGTGAAGTTAACCTGTTCGTGTTTGTGAGCTCTGGTATGATGTGTATTTGCAGATAACCGGAACATTGAGTATTTAAATGCTACTTTGAGATGATTCTTTGCCTTTATAAGCCATCAATCTAATCCTCCTTGTCTCCGCGGTGGGCTCCTTGTCTCGCTCTTATCTGTTTGTGGTGCACTTTATTTCTTTTTCCTCTGCTGTATCACTTTTCCCTGCAAGGGCCACATTGGCTCCCCTAGACCTGCTCCAAAAGGACCTGTCAGTAAAATCTGATCCTTTTTAGAATGAGCAGGACTGGTGTTTTGCATGCCAAAGTCTGGTTGATGGGGGCCAAATGTCCTCCCGATGCCCTCTAACTCACCACGGCAGCAAGAAAAGGTCTCCTTATATCTCCACAGTAACTCTAGATTCTGTTGACTGTGACAAAGAAGGTTGCGACAGCAGAGGGGGGGGGGGGGCATGCATTCCTCGCAAAACAAATCAGCAGTCTTTTTGGGCAGTGAGAATAGAGTTGGAATAGGGATGTGCGACAATCACGGATCAATGCGAGCAAGAGCAACAATTGCGAGATCGGAGACTTTACAACAGAATGAGTATTGACAGGGAAGCTGAGACCCAGCCACTGAAGAAAAGGAGAAACGTCATCACATTTTGTTCCAGACAGACTGTTGAGAAAGGAGAAAAGTTCAACACGATACTAATAATGTTTACTTTTTTGTTTTGGCGCAAGGGGAGAGTTGTTGCACAGTGATAACACTGTTAGGCTAATAATTAATTTAAACTGTCTAGCAGCTTGAATGGTCTTAAAATGACTAAGGAACACAAGGGATCGTCAGATACACTGTGTGCCCGCTCAACAGTTGACACAACAAATTCTACACCATTATCATTAATCCAATTATATGTAATTTTGTTAGCTTAATGTTGCTGGATTATTCTATTTGTGTAGGGTTTTCTTTCGGAGTAATGTTTATTTCAATGACCACAATAGCTTATTTGTCAGTGGTCTGAAATGAGTCATCTGAAATGTTCTCACTAACGACTATTAGTTATAGAAGTGTCATTATAAAACAACCCTTACAGCAGTTGCTCTGTCCGTGGCAAATCCACTTGTCAGATTTATTGATTCACGCCGTTCCTTATTTGATTATCCCATTGATGTGAGATGTTGGCAGCCATGGTGATGGTGAGGAAAAGTAAGAGTAACTGACAAGGACACTCAGCGAAGCACCAAGGTCTTTGTGTCACACACACCCTGCACCACGCCACTCCTTGCTGCTGAGCTCCTCAGAAAACTGCCTCCTCAGACTTTCTATATTAATATGTGTTTTGAGCTGATCTGATTAGAAGTGCCGGGATAAAAATAGATTGAGGAACGGACCACTGAACACTATTATAGTATGTATTAATAAAAGAGAAAGTGAGAGACAGGACACCTGAGGGTTAATGGTATTGTAGTAAAACTACCACATAAGCAAAGAAGTCATGAATGCAGTGAAGTGCCAGATATGCATGTTGTCAGTTAACAAGGCTTGTAGTATTTTAATACCAGTGTGTGAAAGAATGTATTAGCCGCAAGATAGAAAACTTATACAATAGTTGTGAAGTTAGTAGTTCATTGTCTTTCAATGGATGTCAGAGGTTTGCCATGGCAATACACGTTGTCATAAACATGTCAGCTGCTGTCGTGTCATGTTCTTCAGTATTAAATGAGTTGACGAATTGAAGATGTCTAATAGTTTAATTCTATGACACAATGCAATGTATAGGGCATGTAAATATTATCTTGTCCTACAATATGCTTTGTTTATCTACATTATGTCATGGGAAGAAAAGGGATCATGGCCCGTTTATGGTTCAATATATCACACAGAAGATAAAGGGCCATACGTCCAGACTCATTGTTATTGACCTATGGTCAAACGCAGTGACGTGCGGTGAGGTTCATGGCTGGTGAGGCACTGACTCTTTGGAGTATGACAGGTGAGGCTCTGTCAAACGTGATGTATAGCGCAGTGTAAGGCTATATATGGCCATTGTTCTGGGCTTTGTTTCTCCAGGCTTTCCCAAAGGTGGGTTCATGGGGGGCAGCAGCAGCTCACTCTGTAGGGACTTGATTCCATTCCCAAAATGGGCCAAGTGCAAAGAGTGGACTGGTACTTTAAAGATGCCAGTTGGCCTCCTGGGCACTGCAAAAAAGAGTTGCCCAATGCTACTCTACTAGGATCGTTTTTTTGCTGGGACAACATTTCACTGTATGCAGTGGTGGGTAAATGTATGTGTGTGACGTTTAAGAAGAATTCATTCAAATCTTCCATTTTCAAGAAGTGGATAATTGTGGCCTTCATCTCTTGGGATATTTAATCATTCCTAGCTGACTCTCATTGCAGATAAAATGTACCTTAGTGTGAAAAATCTGATGACAGCAACTTTCTCCCTCCAAGCCAATTGGCAATTGCAAGAGAAAGAACCAGTTCCAACCAGTTTGGATGGTGGGTGAATAGAAACTTTACCCATGTGTGCTCCTTCTTTTTGAAATAATGAACAGTACAACACGTAAGGGTGTTTGACCAATTGGATCATTTGCTCGATAAAAAAAGCTCTCTTGAAGCCGCCTCAGTGAGCTTGTTGGCAGAGCTCTGGAGGTTAGCACACATTTAACTCCCGTTAGCACAGGAGTATGGCAGTGACTCCATATATTATAAAACAACCTCATCAACTCACAATGCAGTCGCATTAACTGTCATGGGAAGTTGCAGTTACTATAAAGAAATTGGAATCTATTTTCAGGCTTTTTACAAAAAAATGATTCCCAGGAGCACAGTGATTACAACACTCTACACTTCAGCTGAACTTATGCTGAAGGCCAACCGATGTGTTGCAACTTTAGAGGTTGTTTGGACTTAAATGGCTTTAAGTGCAAAGGCCCTAGTTAAGGCTGGAAAAGCATGAATTATTCAGAAGTGTGTCATGTTAAAAAAACAATAGATTAAAATATTCATAATATCATTTTCATGGCTCAGAAATGTGTTATTTTTTGATGCAATGCATGCGATTGGGAAGTGTATTTATATGGGAAAACATGCTTGCGAAACAGGCGGCTTTTTCGACAGGCTGTTGTGCGACCTATGGAGAGTTTCAGCGGCCATGGCCTTGTTTCTCACCGCTCTCCCTGTCCCACATTCTCCTTAAAGTAGACAGGCTCGGGTCTAGCTTGTCTTTCGCTATCTGCGATGTTGCATTTGTTAAAAGCTTTTTGTTTGCAGTCAGCCTGCGGAGAGATGACCTTTTGTAGTTGATAACTGAACAGCATGCTCTGCCCTGGAAGTCCCACCTGCTCTGACACACAGACGGAGGTCGTGCTTTGATGATATGATGACTTATTTTCATAAACATTTTCTGTCCTACTCAGAACACTATTTTCCTTGTTTTCAAGCAGCCAAGTCCTGGGCTGGCCCCTGTGTGGTAATCTCAATGAATGCATTCACTACTGCTGTCACAGCAAAATACTAGCTACAGGTGGAGCAGGTGTGTGTGTGTGTGTGTGTGTGTGTGTGTGTGTGTGTGTGTGTGTGTGTGTGTGTGTGTGTGTGTGTGTGTGTGTGTGTGTGTGTGTGTGTGTGTGGTGTGTGTGGTGTGTGTGTGTGTGTGTGTGTGTGTGTGTGTGTGTGTGTGTGTGTGTGTGTGTGTGTGTGTGTGTGTGTGTGTGTGTGTGTGTGTGTGTGTGTGTGTACAGAAGAAATGCTGACGAGTCAAACTGTTAAGGGGGTTTCACTGACACCTGTGAAATATGTGCTTGCATTACAGTAGTTGTGTGTGTGTGTGTGTTGTCCTGTGTCCAGTGAGCCATTGGTTATACCACCTGTGTGTTTCTGCTGTGAACCACCTGTACTCACCTGGGATTCATTCAACACCTTGAAGCCTTGTTGAGTCCATCCTCACCCAGGGTGACCTGCACAGGAACAAAACACCTCTCCCACATCTAATTGGAGTACCACCGTTTCCAAGCTAGAGTCATGTCTAGACTTGTTTGTGCTTAGGAAATAATACCGGGGGTAATTGAGTACGGGTCATACTGTGCGAATACAGTATATGTGTGTTCATCTTTATATGACTCACAAATGAAATAATTATTGTTGTTTTATCTGCATAGGCCTTGCCCTCTCTTCCCACATATGTTGCCTTTAAGTCTGAATGGAGCTCTGTGTTATTGCTTGATGTTTTCTCAATGCTTTACGGGAATTCTACAAAGAACAGTAAGCACTTAAAAATAGCAATCTCTCTACATTCAAAATGCACATAAAAAATAAAACCAGCTTTCTGACACCACACTCCATGGCAGTTTGTCAAAGAGCGTGTATGTTTGCATGCTTGTGTGTGTTTGGAGGGCTGTCCTGTTACAGTGGAATACAGTACAACAGCTGTTGCTTGCACTGTGTCCTGTTACATTTATAATGGTTTAACCCTTTCCCTCTTTCGAACATGAAGCAGGAAGCACTTTTGATGCCCGTTGTGCATATGGACACATGGTATAGCAGGCTTTTAAGTAATAGTAAGGAAATGATGGGCCGTCTATGTTTGTGGGTTGTGCGTTGGTGTTCAGATCAGGTGGTCACAGGTTCAAACCCCACTGCAGTCAGCATGTCGTTGTGTCCCTGAGACACTTCACCCCAAATTGCTCCTGTGGGGATTGCCCACAGTATTGAGTATGTAAGTCGCTTTGGATAAAAGCGTCTAACAAGTGACATGTAATGTAATGAACGATGTGTTTACGCTTTGCGACCAACAAGTAGGCAGGCTGTATTTATTCCAAAGTGGTGCAGGGACTGTAATCACACTGCATTTGATCAGGTTACTAATTAAAATACATTTAATGGGATGGTAAAGCTGTCAGGAATATATGATTTCCAATTGTCAATGGTCGATGGAAAGCACACTAAAGTTGTAAAGAACATGTGGTGTTGGAGTCCTGGTCCAGCTGGGTTTCTGTTTCACTCAATTGGGTTTAATCTGAAAAGTAATTAAATAGTTGAAATAAAAAAGAGCCGGGATTTACAGTTGCGTAACATTAGGTAATGAACCTGGACGTCTTTTTTCAGGACTATGAAATAAGTTCATTGTGAGCACTTCTTGTGTTCCTCTGGAACTCTGTCAACAGGCAAATGAGAGAGTTAGTATGCCCCATGCATCGAGCTTGAGCATCATGCATAACATTTGATTTCTATTACTAATATATTCCCTTATTGTCTTGATAAAGCCAGTGAACACTCTGGATGTTTGCTCACTGAATTGTTAGTGATTACAGCAGCATAAAATGATGTACACAGCAGGAGAGCTGCAACGCAAAAACAATGACTTTTATCAGAGCATATGCACCTGTTTACACACGTATGAACTGATAGACATTCATATCAGTTCATGAAACGTTTTCATACACAACAGTATCCTTTTCAACTTAATGTTAAGAACTGCTTATTGATTAAGATAAATTATATAACAATGAGCATTTGAATATTAACAACACATTTAGCAAATGATAGTCAATGGGCTGAGGAGGCTGGGACTTGGAATTTTCCCTTTCAAGGACACAGTATATAATGAAATAAATTACACTATTACAATATGCTCACTACATTTCACTCATGTTATTGTCTCTTATTGTGGCTTGTTCACATTTATATTTTGAGAAAACACTGTATTAATTATATCTAATTGAATTTTCATGGCCTGTTTGTCTTGAACTCAAATCAACTCTCCATCATCCAGCACAGAGGGAGAAGGGGGTGTATCCGATGTATCACCACTGACTGTTGGCAACTAAAACATCTACTGAGGCCCCCATTAGTCCAAGGAGAAAGCCAAGACACATCTTCACATCATCTAGATCTAACATATAGTCATGAGACTTTCCTAAATACACTTGGGAAGAAGGGGCAGGGCGTACAGTGTTTGCATAGCTGAGAGAGAAGTTTGAGAGGCAGATGATGAAGATGGACGAAGTTAATCAATTATATATTGAGATGGAGGGGTTCCAATACACTCACAATGGGTGAATATATACTGGCCATCCCAATTTTGATTGGAAAGTGAAAACAATTCTTATCACAGTCTGGATTGACGCATGCTGCAAATGGAAAAACATGTGTTGTGAAAGTGTTCGCATACAGTAATATACAGAAAAGCAAAAGGGTGTCATTTAAATAATACTCCCTTGTTTGCGTGCCATCTACATATTTAAGGGCTTGTGGTTTTCATTTCCTGATTACGAGCAGTCATAAAAGTCTCTTAATAGACAATGTGGGAGAAAGAGTCTCCTCCCCCAGCACATTGTTAATAGATTTTTAATGGGAAAGCATTAAATATCAGCTAGTAAATTAGTAGCTTTCTCGCTTCACTGTATTTTAAAAGCTTACTTAAACATGCTTTAATTCTGAAACAACAACAGAACTGAATGCAGAACAGGTTTCAATGGGTCATTACAATCTGAAAAGGCTAGTGTGTAAAACCACTATCTGGAATATCAGAATCAGGCTCAATATTTAAATCAAACAATTCAAATCAAATTAATTTCCATATCCCCATAACATGCCTGGACATGTCCTTCCCTGAAAAACCTCCTTTGTGTTTATGCCCACTGTTTTTATGGAGTATATATGTTGTCAAATTGCTCAACATTCTCGTAATTTGTTGAACTTTCTCGTACAAATTGCACATTAGTAAGGACTGTTTAGTTTAGTTTATTTGTTTATAGTGTCGTTGAAAGTCCCCATTGATCGACTGTCACAAAAAACTGTAAATGGGGCAGCTTTAGCAAACATTGCTAATTTCCAGCTGTCGTCCCCGGCCAGATGATAATGGACACCCTTAATATCATGGTTGACCATGGTTGCACTTTTCGTAGTGAAGCACTGTGCCCATTGCAGATTAGCTTAGTTTAGCTGTTTATAAGCTTGGAGTCTGCTCGCACTAACACAATATCACAGGGGAGACCAGCAGAACAGCGAGTGCGAGCAAAGGTGGAGCACTCTCACAGCAGGGAGGAACATTTATTTTTGCTACCACTGCTTGTGAATGTTTCAAAGACATGCAAGACGAAAGAGGCAAAAAAAAGGGAGAGTGTTTTCCATTAAGGTTTTTGTGAGCATATCCTGTTTGAGACAGCTTGTGTGTATGTACTTTATGTAACTTGGCTGACCACTTGTCCGCTTGTGTCCTACATCAAAGTGTAGTAGCCATGCAGTTTGTCTGAGAGGGCACGTTTCATCTCAGTTTGTATGTGAGTGTGTGCTCTGAGAGTTATAGTGGTGGGGAGGTTCTGCCTTCAGATACAAATGGCATCCATCCAGACCAGAGCACTGTAGCTCTGATGAATCTGTTTCAGTGCAGATTCTCCCCACAGCGAAGCCACTACACCACTGTCTAATGAAGCACATTACATTCATCTCCCCCTCCCTGTCTCTGTCCCTGGGTGTGCGCTTTTTCTGCAGGCATGAGCTTCTTTTTGTACTGCCAAGCTTCTTGCCAACCAAAACCATCACAAGCATTCATCTTTGTTAGAAATCTTTAGTTCGTTCTTTACATTTCAGAAAAATATATTAGGCCAAAGATCACATGAAGATGCAGGAAGTGAGCTTCAATTTAAGGTGCCTTTTTAAGGGTCGGCCATGGCAAGCAGAACAGATCAAACATTTAGACTCATCATAAATGGACAGATAGATTATTATTGTATTGTATTGATACACAGATACATGGATATACATGGATACACATTTACAAAGATACATACACACATTACTTGTATTTTGTTGTAAATATCTCCTCCTTTGGCTCCACTGGCTGTGAATCAACTAATATGATTTTGCGTGCTCAGCCTGCTCATGCCTAGTTGGATTGGGCTTAACTTTGTAATGCAATTTTGTACGAAAAAAAAAGTTATTTTCCTTTATGTTTTACACTGCATTTGCTTGGGATACACCATAGTATGAACAGGTGAAATCTATACTGAATCCATTATCTCTTGAATTAAGACTTGGCATGTTCCAACTGTATTAGATAGACCTTCCATTGAATAATCGTAGCAGATTAGTAAGAGGCACAGTTGCATTCAAATCCTTTAATCCATTATATGGCATACGTTCTCTAGTCTTTCCTTAACAGCCACTTGTTTACTCAAAGTGCTCTCTCTCTCTCTCTCTCTCTCCTCTCTCTCTCTCTCTCTCTCTCTCTCTCTCTCTCTCTCTCTCTCTCTCTCTCTCTCTCTCTCTCTCTCTCTCTATCTCCTCTCCTCTCTCTCTCTCTCCCCCCTCTTTGGTGCATATGGAAACTCTAAGAATAGCCCTGTCCCCTGATGGGTCTGATAATACTGTATTGACCCTTCACTGCCCTGTATGCTGCAAAAGTGAGCGAGTGCCTGCACTTCTCTCTCTGTGTGTGTGTGTGTGTGTGTGTGTGTGTGTGTGTGTGTGTGTGTGTGTGTGTGTGTGTGTGTGTGTGTGTGTGTGTGTGTGTGTGTGTGTGTGTGTGTGTGTGTTTCCCACCAGAAAACGGGGGATCAGTGTGTTGTTGACACCCAGAGTCCTGTTCTGCAGGGGCTTAAATCACCCAGAGGGACACTGTGCTGCTGATTATTGCAGCTAGACACACGACCGAACCTCCCTTTCTCTCTCTCCCTGTCTCTCCCTTTAACCCTCTCCCTGTCTCTCCCTTTAACCCTCTTTCGTCTCAACCTCTACCCTTCTCTACCTACATACCTCTCTTCTCCTTTCAGTCTTTAACATATCTCTCGGTTGAGTCATCCCTCACTATCCGGCAGATTTCCACTCTTCTTTCTTCTCTCTGAGTCACACGTCAATATGTTTGTGTACACTTAACCTTTCCATGTTTTCCCCGTGCCTCTCACCTCCCTCCGCTGATCACACACTGGATCTTTTGTGATGACACATGTGGTTTATTCAGTGGAGAACACTCTTTACTCTGCCTGTATGCTATTCTATCAAAGAGTAGAAGAGAGGATGGAGAAGCAGAGGGAGAAAGAGACAGTTTGCATTCTTTGTGCTGATAGTCCAAGACAGTATTTGAGTCATAGTTAATCTCAGGCTTTCCTGGAAGGAATACACTCAGACCTGTGCTAATATAATAATCCCTGTGCCTGTGCCTTCTGACAGAAATAAACCTGATACCATTATTGTGTTCTGTTTATAGTATAAGTGGAGTTTCACTCTATAAAAAGACTGTTGATTGTGATCATGGTGATGGTGACTTGCACAGAATAATGATGTACAAAAGTAAACCCCAGGGGTCATGACGTCACTGGTTTGAGACTATACAGGGACATTTACTTGTTCAATTTTCCTCCTTCTGTCCCTCACTTTACCCTATTATGTCAACTTTTAGGATACAGGGCAAGAATGCACTTTGCAAATGCAATGACACATCTCTCAGTTGGCAGTTTATAGGTTCAGTTTGAGTTATTTTTTACAGCCTTATCCTCATCATGGCTGCTGTTTTTTTGTCACACAGAGAGGTGTTTCTATTATGTAGTCTAACCTCATTAATAAAATGACTGTCGGTCAAAGAGTTTGTCCTTGGGAGAAAGAAAACCATTTTTTCTTGTCTGGGGTGAGACACATTTTACTGGATAATATCATATTTTAATGTAAATGGTTCAGGTTGGTCACCCCTGTATCGTGTGCGCATGCAATTTATGTATGCAATTTGATATGTTCATGTCCTTGCGAAATCTGTGTAGACCTGTCATTATCAGGGGTTGGCAGCCTCATTCCCTGCCTCTGTCACAGCTAGGGATCGAGGAAAGTGTCAACCTGAGCCAAAGTAAGCGACAGCTGTCCGGTATAAACCAGAACAGCTGTACTGTGCATGGCACTGTGAATGTGAAAACGAAAATGTAGGGAAATGTCTTGATTCATCTGAAACTTTTGCATGTTTGCTTTAGAAATGTAAGGCTTTACTGCTTTGTCCCTATATCAATATTTGGATGTTGGAATGTTGGTAAAACCTCTGAATTTGGGAAATGATGTTGGATATTTGAAAAACGAATTCAGCTCTATAAACAATGTTTTGACTATTCCGTGTGTCCTTAACTGCCTTTCCTCCTGCACTCTTAAAACCGACATGATTGAAAATAAGTTCGGGAAACAACTTTGTTTTCATAAAAACTCTACTGAAGTCCTTTTACTGTTGCAGCAGCAGGCAGCCGTGCAGCAGGCATCGCTTGTGTTTTACCCCGCGGTAGAAACTTGTCAAAAGGGTTATTCCTCCAGATTCCAAGTGAAGTGAGTGTTGTCTAATTATGACATAGTGCAGTTAGTGTGTGTCACTCTCCCTAATGATAAGTGACTGGACACAGAGGATAGGCCGTGTCGTACACCCCACATGCCTTATTCATGTCGACTGTACAAGGAAATGGCATTGGGGCGGACAAGCATGTTCCTGCCTGGATCTGAGGGAAAAAGCTTCACTTTGGGAAAGGGCTGGGATGGGAGGCAGCACATTTTATCAACCTTTAATAATGTAGCATATGTTGTAGATTTTTAAACATTTAAATAGGCTAGTCAATGCTTATTTGCTGTTTGGCTGTTTTGTACTCTGGCATGTACAAACGTTTGTTATCCTGTAGTATGTACTGTAAAGCGGCCGGCTACAAGAATGCATTTATACAGTATATCCTTGAAATGAATCTGGCACTACTGAGCAATAGACACACGCCTAAACCTGTAGAGGTTTTATTGCCAAATAAACCAAACATGTAGAAATCGATCTTTCAATAACAATATCCTGGAGGCATTTCTGTCTATTCAGCATGTTTCTAAGTAGAGTTGAGTAGCATGTCGATATGATGTTGATACCATCAGGTGGCGCAGTTTTGTCAATGTTTCTCACCACCATCAAGAAGTCATCAGTTTAAATCTTAACGTGGTCCACCCTCACAATTGATTTCACATGCAGCCTGATTAGACCTCCTCGAAAGACTTAATTGACAGCTCTTCCTCACTCTCCTACTCTCATTGGTCCATAGGGTTTGTGACCTCACATTTTCCCAAGCATTCTTTCAACCAGCTTCAACCTCACTTCAGGTCTTATCAGTTTTTGTATGAGTGTAAGTAGCTTGAATAGCCACATAAACATTTCCACTATGTCAATTAACTTTCAGGAATGTTGACCCTCCTTTGGAGCCAGTACATGGGTAGTGGTCATACAGAGTATATGGTAAACTACGTGCTCCATATTCAACATTTGATCAGTTGCATCTGTTTCCTGAGTAAGGAAAACACCAGGATTTCCTCTTGATATGTGAACAAAGGCAAAAGCTCAGACTCGCACATCAAGAAACTGTTTCACACCCTTCCTCTGTTTTAATACGATACATTTGTAGACATTTTTTCTGTGTCCCAGAAGGCAGGTGTGCTAAAACACAATAAGCCTTCTTTACATGGCAGATAATGGTAGCAGCAGGGAGCAGCGCTGGTTCCACTTTCAGAGGGCACGCTCCTGTTAAGAAGTCTCCCCACAGACCAGTGTCTCTCTTCCATTAACTCTCTTTGTCTTTTCATAGCTTAATACATTTCTCCCTCCTCTTGTACTTTTTGTGGCTGGCCTCTATTTTTTGCGATTTAACAACCAGTTATTGCCTCCCCTTCACTCCTCTTTACCACCTTCGCTCCTTAGCCTCTCTTTTATGTGTTTCATGTTTCCACTACATCTTTTGTAGCTGCTAAATGTCAAGCACACTGGATTGCTCACCCTTCTTTCAGTGTTAACTCAGTAGCCCCCTGATCCTGCGTGCTCACTTTTGCTGTGTGTGTAAATGACTGGAAATCCCTCACACCTGCAAACTAAAATACTGTACATTTCAAGCAGTAATGAAATGTGCAGAATTGCAGATATGTAAACCTTATTTACTAAACATGTAGTATTAACTTTGTCATATTAAAGAGGTAGTCTTGGGGATATATGTAACGGGGCCCTGTCATGCTCATGTTCAGGTTCATATGTGTGTTTTGTGCCACTACTGTGGGTGTTTCTCAATCGCGAGTAAAGCTGCTCCAGAGCCACTATTTCAAGCATACGTCATCGAGTGCCGCCAAAGGACTGTTCCAATGTCCAGCATACTTGGAAATCTAACGAGCCCGGCGTACTTCGTTTGGAGAAATTTCGAGGGTGCACATGTGTAGACTCCGCGGTCTTAAAATCCCAACAATGCTTTGCACACGGACCAATTTCCCCAAATCTGTGGCGGAAAATGTAAGGCGGGGCCTCTCATATGAAGCACACCTGCACACTTGCTAGCCTGTTCCACTCTTTGTTTTCCGAATGCCAGGAAGTATTCTTGCCTCGCTTCTGAAGCAAGACGCTTGGAAAACATGTGCTACCAAGCAAGCGTACTCGAGATTGAGAAACACCCTGTGACATGTTTACATGCTTAAATGTTCAAAAAGGTCTTTATTTTTCTCATACTGCCTGTGCTGCAGACCCTCTTTCACCCTCCGTCTGAAAACCAGAGCCCAGTCTGCTCTGATTGGTTAGCTGGCGGGCTCTGTTGTGATTGGTCAACCGCTTAGAGATGTTCTGCCCCGCCTATCACGTACAATATGTTGTAGTGCTAGCTAATAGAAGAACCCGTGTTACAGAGGGATGTCATTATGTTAGGGAAGTAAACAGAGGAGTCCAATGGAGGTGTTTCAGGCAGGGGGGGGGGGGGGGGGGGGAAGTTCCCTCTGCGGGGAACTTTTAAAGGGATTTTAGCCTTTGCAGACCATTACATGCACTAAGACCTATATTAAACACTACAAGAAAGGTACAACATAACAGGGCCTCTTTAATATGTGCAGCATTCATTCATTGTTTGCAATCTCAGTTGACTTAAACAAACGACATGTACAAAAGCTATGGTAGCCTACATGGAGGGATCTGCTAGTAGTTGCACAACTCAACATCCCAAATTGCCTTGCATGTAATTGATAATTCACAGATGACTATCAGATGCATCTTTCCCAACCTGTGAGTCAGCTCTCATCATGTTCCAGGAGGGGAGAAGCCTTCCCAGGGTTACACACAACAGTACCAATCACCTCTCTAAATATCTCATTCACTGACAGAAAGCGGAGCCCCTGAACGTCTCCGACAGACTCCCAGTCCACAGCAGATGATTCACTGAAGCTGCATTACCAGTGGCGAGGTTCACTGTGTGTTCGAGAAGGGTCCCTCTGTCATGCTAAAGCCGTAAAATAACCATTAACCTTTTTTCGCCGTCATCATGACCAACAGAGAACAGATGGTGTTGTCAGAAGATCTTGCAGCAGTGATATATTTGTAATGTTCTGTAAGTGCTGAGTCTGAGAGGAGGGAAGGACATATTGAAGCTGCCACTGGTGTGACAAGTAGACCTTGATCCTTATGGGAATCCTTTTATTTTTGACATACCCAGGGGAAGTAAAGGTGCCACCACACCCAGGGGCAGTTCTAGGGGGGGCCAGGGGGGCCAGTGCCCCCCTAACACTGACCTCTGACCCCCCTGTGGCCCCCCTAACAATGAAACGTTTTTTTTTTTTTTTTTTTTAAATGTATATTTTCTAATGCTGTCAAAATTATCGCGTTAACGGCGGTAATTAATTTTTTGAATTCATATTTAACGATTTAACGCATGTGCAGAATGGCCCGCCCCATACATCCCACCAGTGGCAGCGCCAGGGTATGGCTGGAGTAGGCTACACCCATACCAAGAAATGGCTTAGCCCCACCATGAAAAATGATGTTAAAGTAAGCAAAATAAAGTCTGCCAACTCGCGCGGAGTAAATTGCACAGACAGCAGTTAGTAAGATTGATTTCAGTAGCCACTTGTCTGGAAATACCGAAGACCAGAAACGGTTTTGAAAACTTTTGTCACGTAGTGATCGTCTTCTCAATAGAACATCTTTGATAATGTCTTCTGGCCAATCAGAATCAAGATAACGGCGTGGTGTTGTTGCAGGAAGTCCCGACGGAGAATAATGTTGCTGTAGTACAGGGGTGCACGTAACTGGTAGGTTATGTGCGTAATCTGAAATGCGTACCGTCACTTGTGTCACAAAGTGCATTTGCGTACCGACGTACTTGTGACGCTTTTCCAGAAGGCGGTTAGATCACCGGACGACAGAGTCGGTCTCCGTGTGCACAGACACGGCTGCTGTTAACGTCGGTCTATACAACGGAATTGTGCCAAAACTACGCCAACCGGCTGCGGAGGGAGACTCCCCCCCTTCGCTGGAGAACTGCGCTAAAACAGCTGATCACAACGTTCACACTCTGTGGTCACGAAGTACTCCACTAGCCCCCCCTGTCGACTTTCCTGAAGTACTCCCCCGTTGATATAAATCAACACGTAATGAATTAAGACCCCACGGTTTGATGATTGATAGGTGTGTGGGCTGTCTTTCATTTTGACACACATACTTTTTTTTATAATAAACATACATACTGTAGCCTATGTTAAATGGATATATCCGCCTTCTTTCATTTATCTTTCCATTCCCACAACAATATACATAAAGAAATGGCATATTTTGGACATAGTTCGAATGGTGATTAATCATGATTAATTAATTATTAAGCTGTGATTAATCTGATTACAAATTGTAATCGTTTGACAGCCCTAATATTTTCTGGTACTCGGTTTGCCAAAAACCGCAGGATTTTGTTGCTATAATGTGAGATTGTGCAGACACCCTTATGTAAAGTAGAGATGTAACTGTTCCTGCCTTTATTTTTATATAAATATGGTGTGAGTTCAAACATTGCACTATAACTTAAGCTGAAGCTAACAGTAATAACTATAAGATCTATCTGAAATAAATAAGTGTACTGAAACAAATACCAATAACTGTATTGCATTGTTTTCTTATGCGCAATTACTTCATACTGTCTAGTTCTCTTTTTCGTCCTGCATTTATTGTGCCCCCCTCAGAAAATAACTGGCCCCCCAGTGGCCCCCCCAGTCAAATTGGTCTAGAACCGCCACTGACCACACTGCAGATGAGGATCCAAATTGAAAACAACTGCCCGCTGGAACAGGAGACGTGTTAGTGTCCTCAACTAACACTTAGCCAATGCAGACACACCAAAGCTTAGTTTTTTAAGAGAATGAAGAAAAAAGACGACCATAAATGCTTTGTCTTAATCTGAGAAATTAGATATGTCCTTTAATGAGCAAGTACTCAAGTGTTGGGGGCTTATTTTGTGTGTTTTTTTACATGTTTATCTATATATTTATGTGTTCATCTATTTGAGAAACACACACTTCCAATCCAAAAAACAGTAACTGTGATGAATGCCTGCCAAGGACTCAAAACACTGCTAGACACTCCTTGAATTATACCAGGATAAATGCAGTGTGTTAGCCTAAATGGGATCCTCTTCAAATACAGACGAGTAATATGTGTAAATATCCGCCTACCTTTCTCTCGTAATATAATAGTTTCATATTACAAAAACATATATAATTTCTTGTAGTCTCCAAAATCTACTCTTTTATCAGATTAAGGTTGTTGGGAGGA
Organism: Gymnodraco acuticeps; assembly: GCF_902827175.1. Taxonomy (NCBI): domain Eukaryota; kingdom Metazoa; phylum Chordata; class Actinopteri; order Perciformes; family Bathydraconidae; genus Gymnodraco; species Gymnodraco acuticeps. The sequence goes on from NW_022990015.1 coordinate 593,915, forward strand.
ACTAGAAAGAAAGCACACACAAACAGCTTGCACATACACATTAAAACATCAGGTAGCTTACTGTAAGTGCTGACTTTTTAGTGACTTATAAAAAGAAACCTTTCTTTATTTTAGTGCATGAATGAACATTGAGCCAGCTTTTCATTTTTGTTATCTGACATCTATTTATTAGCATGGAGCACGGACTTCTCTCTCAATAAATGCAATCATCTTGAGGTGAAGAGATGTGGTTTAGTTTGGTGGGCGGTGTGTTAACTGTTACCCTTGAACTCCTGTAATGTGTATTAACAGGTTGAGAACATTCTGTTGTCCATGGACTGTTTATATATTTTATTTCAGCACGTTGCATAGACATAACAAAGGTCTTGTGATAAATTCCAGTAACCTGAGGATCCTCTCTGACCTTAGTCTAACACACTAAGGGAACATTTCATCTGTGTGCGTGAGAGCAGGTGAAGGGGCAGCTTCTGGCCTTTGGTTGAGGTGTGTCAGTTATTCTCTTTTAACCTGTGTGTGTGTGTGTGTGTGTGTGTGTGTGTGTGTGTGTGTGTGTGTGTGTGTGTGTGTGTGTGTGTGTGTGTGTGTGTGTGTGTGTGTGGTGTGTGTGTGTGTGTGTGTGTGTGTGTGTGTGTGTGTGTGTGTGTGTGTGTGTGTTACAGTAGCACTTCGTTGTAGCACGTCGTTAAGCATTTAAGAAGCGCTTGACATATTCATGCCCATCTGTTGTTTAGAGTCAACACAAGGCGGTGCTTCCGGGAGACTGGAGGTGTCAAACCACAACGGGTTTGTACTACACTGAAGGTCCAGACAAAGTCATTTCTATTTATTGGGGTTTTAGAGTCATCTCTTTCCTTTTGTTGTATGATGACGTCAACAAGCAGACTGAAACTTTCCAAATAGTTTCTGGAGAACATGTTATTTTCTGGGTCTTTTACTTAACTTGTGATACTCCTAGTAAAGCTCACAAATGCATGGGGCACTCAAATGTGTTGTCACTCTTGGACACTTATTAGGCTATACACAATATCTGCTTAATCATTTCATTGTATTAAAGCATATTTCTTGTGGTCCACACACACGGTTTATTCAGAGTGTGTATGAATGATAGCTGTGTTAGTTTGGAGTGTGTGAAAGAGAGATGAGGTTTATGCATATCAGGGTTGAGTATCTGTAGATGTTGAGAAGCGTTGAGTGGCATTTGTGTGTGTAACAGCCAAACCCACTTACAACATAATAGGAAAACTGTTGGATGAAGCAATAAGCAGGTTGTTCTGGAGAGTATTGTCAACATATGGGTCAAGATGGGATCCTTCAAAGCTCCCCGCTTCACTTTACCCCTTTTTGTCTTTTGTACTTTGCCTTAGATTCAACAGTCTGCGTGTGTGTGCCTGCATGTTGAAGCAATTTGAAAACACTGCCATGTTTCACTTTTTTTAAATCATCTCATCTGTATTAAATGTAACAGATGTACTCATTCTTCTTATTAAGGTTATCCAGTTCTCACATCTTTTATTTGTTCCACTCCTGTTCCATGGATGTCACAGCAATATTCACCCCTCCCTCCCTTCCTTCCCTACCTCAGCCAGCTGAGTGTCCTATGGGTGTCACAGCTTAATCGGTCCCTGTGGAAAGTGTGTAGTCAGAGTCACTGATAAAGGGCACCGCTGCCACGGCTGACTGATCTGCTGAACTCATCAATCAGTACAAAAGTCTCTCTGCCCAATCGGATAGCTTGGTACAAGTTTGCACACAGATTACATACTGTGAAGAGTGAAGACTTATCTCTGGGTTCGGTTCTTTTACTGTAAGCTGCAATAAAAAGAGCTGTTTCTGATTCAATTTATTCTAAAAGAAGCGAAGGGAGACATTTGTAAAATGACTATTATTATTCTTTTTTTTTTTTTCTTTTTTTTTTTCTTTCCAAGGAAATGGGGAATCAGAAAATAAGCTGTATGTGATGGTTGATATGAAAGTCACTGTTTGAAGGAAAATTGACGCCGTACACGATTTGTATCATTGTCTTGTAATGTACTGTCGAATGTCATGTTTTATGTTATTTGTGGACCCCAGGAAGATTAGCTGTTGTTATGCACCAGCTAATGGGGATCCTAATAAAATAAACTAAACTAAATAAACTAAATTTGAGGGTTAAAAAATGAACCATTTTATTGTAACACGACCACCTGTCGCTACCTAGAGTTAGCTGGCCCTCCTGTAGCGTGAACTTGTTAAAGACCGTCAAACTGTGACAGATTTAGATTGCTTCCATTACTTCACAAACTCTGAAGCTAACTATAAATTATTCAAAAGTGTGCGAGGAGTGTCTTCTTAAACTAAAGCCACTTTAGCTTTACATATTTTTTTATTTTCTTGACATATAGGATAAGATGCATACATTCCTAGCTTAAAGTGGACCTATCATGCTATATTTTAAACATATATTGTAGGGCCATACCTATACAAAACATGTCTGTGAAGTTTTTTTTTCAAAATACCAAACAGATCACCCATTGTAGCCATGCCTCATACTGCTCAAACCCCTCTTTTGCAGACCTGTTAGAGAAATGCAGATTTTGGGTCCTTAGCTTGAAAAAAAAGAAAGAAGAGGAGGCGGAGCTAATGCCTGATCAGAATTCTACCGGAGATAAAGTTAAATTCTGCTGTGATAAAACACCATCCTGTTTAAACCACGTCAAGGATTATTTCTGAAACAGTATGGAGCTCAAATGCTTTTTCTCTTGCGGGTTTACCACAAGGTGAGTTCTTTTTTTATTTCCTGCTTTTTAAACACATGTGCTCTCCAGTACAGGTTAGCTCTGAGTGTTAGCGAGGCTTGCTAATGTAAACAAAGACGTCCAAAACACGTCAGGCATTGTTTCTGATAGCAACTTTCTGTGGGTCCGCCGACGTCACATCGGATGGAAATCTGTATCCGCTCGTTGTACACCCGTTTTTAAAAGATTTGGGTACGGAGGAAAAGAGAGGGGGACACATATTTATGTATAAAAGACATCACAAAGTGCATTTTGCATCATAGGTCCCCTTTAAATGCTGGGCTTATATATCTATGTATTTGTAATTGTTTTGTAGGTGTGTTTCTTCTGATGAGGACAACGTGGCCATCATGGCTGCGAACCAAGGATTTTTTCAGCAGTGCCATAATTCCTTCACCGTACATAATAGTGAATGATATTCCCTTCTTTGCCATAGCTGTAGTAAGTCGTGAATCAGAGTATTTTCTGTTTAGGTTGCTTGCAGTTTTGTTGATTTTAATATCATATGGCCGGAACATTGCACACGTATATGCGTACATGCGTGCATGTGTGCATGTGTTAATGAGAGGCATTGTATAGCACTTTGTCCTGCTTTGCATACAAATAAATCCATTTACTTTTTTCTATTTGCTGAAGAAAGCGCTCCTTTGAAAACGCTCATAGTGGTGTAGAGCAGTGGTGCTGTCTGTGGTGCTGAACTTCACTCAACACATTGTATTTCCTCCAATATACAACCTTTATTTGTAATGCTAGGGTTTTCAGTTCATACCTAAATGGTCCTTGGATCTATGGCAGACTTTTATTGTGTCATTCATGTGAAGAAAGTTAAGATCTTAAAAGGCTAAAAATGTCTTTCGGTGCATTATTTATACATTTTAGGGTTTACGAGTTTGAGTCCGTGGCTTTGTCGCGTTATATTCCCATCAAAAGCCTCCTCTATCCTCTGATACATTCCCTCAAAGTATCTGACAGTAAAGAGGGAGACACAGAGAGATGTTGCTTTGTCTAGTTGTCATTAACCAAGTCTTTCTTGATTACCTTTTGAAATCAGCAGCTCCACATGCTTCATTACGCCCCTCAGTCTGCGCCCAACCAAAGAGACGGCTTGATGGCCAGTCATCACCGCTGTCACACGCTACACTGTGTTTGCTTTATTCCTATGAAGGCACCAAATTCAGAGAACATTATGGTCTACAGTAGAAGTTAGTTTAAAGGTCCCCTATCATACTGTTTTTCATCAATATATTATAGGTCTCAGATACAAAACATGTCTCTCCAGTTCGAATCCCGCCTCCTGCGTCAGGCCGTTGTGTCCTTGGGCAAGACACTTTATCCGCATTTGCTCCTGTGGGTAATGTCCGCAGTAATGACTCTTACATGTCTAATATGTGTAATGTGTACTTGTAAAGCGCTTTGAGCACCTGTAAAAGCGCTCTAATAAAAAATGTAATGCATTATTATTATTATTATTATTATTATGTCTCTGAAGTGTTTGTCTCCAAATACCAAACAGATCATTGGAGCATCCCATAATCCCCTCTGTTTCAGCCCTGTTTCAAAAGTGCTGATTCTCTGTCTGTTGCTTTAGATGAAAATAAGGAGCCCCTCCCCACGCCCCTCTGAGAGAGATTTGGTTACAAAGAACACAATGGTGCTCTAGGAGGAGATGCAGGTGATAAGGGGGGGGGGGGGGTTACCTTGGTTGGTGATTGGCTAATGGTTACACAAGCCAAACAATCGTTATGACATCATAAAGTGGCCAAAATCTGATCAGCTCATTTTCAGACAGGTTTTTATATAAATGGATCAGGACAAAAAGAGAGAGAATCTTTTTTCCTGAAACCTTCAGAGTCTCTTTCCACAGAGGGGACACGTGTTGATGTATAAAAGACATGAAAAAGTGGATTTTGCATAATAGGTGACCTTTAAAAATTTGAAGAAGCATTCTCTACATGTGAAACTCATTCACTCCTAAAAAGGCATCAGTTTGATACAAAATGTTTAAAAGAAATATAAGTGAACAATATAAGAAAATACAATATAGATGTGAGAAAAGACCGTGCAGTCAGAGAGGGATACTGTGATGGCAATAGAAACACATTGTAATACTTAACATGCTAATTCCATCACTACGCTTCACTCTGCTGATAAAGTGCTTCAGCTGGATTTGTGTATCTTTCTGCTATTTGCCTTTGATTATAATCAATATATCATAGCTAGTGTGTATCAGCACTTGGATACTGATGAAGCGATTGAGACAGAGAGCACCCTGGGAGAGTACATCATGAGTGGGAGGTATGCAAGGCTCTTGGGTGCTTGCCTTCAGGTTAAGTGCGGCTCTTGGAGAAGCTCTTTATTCACTTAATTACAGGATGGCACAAAGTCTTTGATTAAAGACTTTCCTATTGAATTCAAGGTGGCGTTCACAATCCACGAGTATTCAAACTGCGCTGCAGCTTAGCACGTAACATGTGGCTCTGTGTGTCTCAACAATGCTTCATTTAGTCCTCTGAAGCGTTGTAAAGAGCCCTGATGTGTTGGGGAAAGTATTTAGAAAGTTCTCCGTGTTCAGCAACTGCACGTGCTAATGGGGCGTTTTGTCAGTAAAGCTGTTCTCAGGTGGAGGACATATGGAGTTGGATAGAGGAGGATCATGGATCACAGGTGCACTCTTGGCTAAGCGCCCTCTACCTGCACCATGTGCGCCTTCACACTCATTTTCTTTGATCTAATCTTTTTTGGTTGTTTTGCATTTTAAGGTTTAACTGATCAGATTAAAGGTTGCCTATTATCCTTTTTAGGGTTTTCCCTTTCCTATAGTGTCTTATATAGGTGTTTGTGCATGTAAATGATCTGCAAAGGCAAACATCCGAAAGTAAGAGAGAGTTTATCTTCCATACAATCTCAAAGTACACATATGAACCTGGAAATTAGCATAATAGGACCTCTTGAAGTAAAAAGATAAATACTTTATGTGATATTCAATCTATTAATGTTGAGGTTATTGTTTCTTTCAATTCCAGAGCTTCACTAATATTTAAATGATAGGTGAAAGACATGAAAACTGCATTTTTCTTATATCTGTGGCAGGAGTTATTGATTTGAAAATAATTAGATCAATTAAGAATAGCTTGCTATTACTTTACCACGTGTACATAGCTATTGACATAATAAGCTAAGTGTTAAATGTTCCATGTCTGTGTTTGAGTGGCTGTACCACTTAATGTAATTGAAGATCTGCTCCCAATTTGCTTATCAGCGAACATGTTTGTGTGTCCAGGGTAAGGAAGGCGATGTTTGCATCTATTGATTGAAGTGTAAGGGTGTTGTTTCTTAGGAGGGATTATCTCGGAGAGAGATGTATACGGTTTATGTGTAAAACCATATAAACACAGATCCAACAGGGTCAGCATCTGCATTTGCTCTACTTCTTAAACTTTATTGTAAACTCAAAAAGTCATCAGAAGATTTGAGTCCAGTATGAACAGTTGGATTTTTTAGCCGGCTTTCCTCTCAAAGTAGGCTTCTTTTTTTTTTTAATTGAGGAGGTTTATTATAGATGACACGAGGATATTTTAAAACGGATAGCAGCATTCTGAAAGCCAAGGCTAGCTCTCAAAGCCCTGATTCTGTCTTGGTGATTTACACCACTGTGTAGTGTAGGTCTTCTGGAGGCTTTTAACACAAAGTACTGCTTCTCTATGGAGGCTGTATACATGATGAGTTACCTGCTGGTTATGAGATAATACACGTCAAAGTGTTGCTGTCACACTCTCACAATGCCTGCACAGCGGACACACACAGAAAACAATGGCCGGCGTTTTTTATCACGCTAAACGGAGAATAAGCGATGACAGGGCGGGGTGGCAATATTGCAGCATGTGTTGAATTAAAGACATCAGAGGTGTTTATTTAAAATATACGAGTCAGTGTCAGTGACAGGAAGAAGAGAGACCCGCTAATTATCCAGGGCAACTTGAACTGAGAACGTTAATGCATCAAAAAGCTGAAAACATGCATGTGTAATCATATGTTATATAGAATATTTGAGCCCTTATGTAAATCCTGTGAAACCCCCTTCTTTTTTTCATCCACTTTACATGAGCGCCTCTCATATATAAAACATTCTCATCTTCACTCTGACCTCGTAAATGTGTATTTCCCCGCTTTGTGGATGAGTGACCTCTCTTAGATCAACATATATAGGAATGCTGCACCTCGCAGTGCTTTTTCCAAATGAAGGGTTGGGGGGGGGGGGGGTTTAGCGGAGTGGGCAAATCACGGGATCCACAGTCCTCCAAGAGGCCCTATAGTGTGCTTTCAATGACAGGTTTTCCCCCTGTCCACCTCCAGACTCATCACCTTGGAGCACGGAGGGCGATGAATATTCAACAAAGTGTCCACTGTGTATTACTATGCAGTAAAGATCAATGTGTGCCCTCTGCATGTGAACACACTCTAATCTCTCTGTTACTGTACCGGCCAGTGTGTTGGACAGTAAAGGCCAGAGCACTGAACCTTTAAGGCCAGCAATGCTCACTGATACTGTCCTGTATGAATTATATAAAGTGTCGAGTGACATGTTTTTTAGAGCTTGTAGAAACGTTTTATCTCTGCTGTGGATGCTCAGGATCCGCTGCACTAACTGTTTGGCTTTGTTTCTAAGTAGCCGTGCCGCCTCCTGTACACACTGCTCATAAAAAATGCTCTCCACGGATAAGCTGAAAATGAAACATTTGAACGGATCCAAAGTGAAACGACTCCCCCTCTGCTCCTGCCAAATAAATATTGAGTTTATGAGTTTGTACTCATTCTCTAATTGGCAGAAGACTTTGCCTGTGTAGAACAAATAATTTAATTCCAATTTGGGATCCATCCAATCATTTACTTTCAACTCCGGAAATAAAAGAACATAATAGGCCTCATACTGTATATTGTTATCGCTGTGGTAATTGCTATTCAATATGACATACAGTATGTTGCTCCAATGCAAACAAACAGTTATCAATGGTACCGTGTGCTGTAGAGTCAATGTATTTACACATAGATTCCCATCATGAGCTTGTGGGGCTCTGCCAACATGTTGTTTCCCCAAGCTGTTTAACACGGGTAACATTCAGTGTGTTTCATCTGCTAATGCTGCTAGGTTGACTTATCCTCATGAAGTCAAAGCTAGCGCTCGTATCGAGTGTCTGCCGTGCTGAAGAGCTGAACTCAGCCACTTACTCGATCCAACCCAAAGGGAGAGGGCTCATAATAAAATAGTTTTATTGGGAATACTCAAGTGCAGTGGGAGGAGTGAGTAGGTGGGTGCTGTATGAGTGGGGGTAGTAGAAGGAATGGGAAAGACAGATTTTGGAGCTGGTAGTTGGGGTTGTCTGGCGTCTTCGATGTTAGATTTGTCAATAAAAGATGTAGCACAAGTTCAGCTAGAAGGCGATTCATGTAAAGAAGGATCATGTTGTGGTGTGTATGGGATGTCTGGATGTGGGTGGAGTGTGTGTGTGTGTGTGTGTGTGTGTGTGTGTGTGTGTGTGTGTGTGTGTGTGTGTGTGTGTGTGTGTGTGTGTGTGTGTGTGTGTGTGTGTGTGTGTGTGTGTGTGTGTGTGTGTGTGTGTGTGTGTGTGTGTGTGTGTGTGTGTGTGTGTGTGTGTGTGTGTGTGTGTGTGTGTGTGTGTGTGTGTGTGTGTGTGTGTGTGTGTGTGTGTGTGTGTGTGTGTGTGTGTGTGTCTGCTGTGCATATTTGCTTGTGTACGCATGCATATGTGTGGGAGCAGGAGGCGGACGAATGTGTGCGCCAAATGATTCAGCACTTCATGGACAAGATTTATGTTTTATGAGTATGGGCTCCCATCAATTACATGGCCTGGCTATTCCGCTGCTGCAGCACGGCGCCGGCCTCTCTCTCTCTCTCCTTCCCTCTCACTATTTTTCCTCAATCATTCTCATACTCTGTCATTTTTCACTCACACTCTTTCACATTTTTCTCTGTTGCTTTTTTCTTGCACACTAGATGTCATCAAAATGTATGGTGTCAATATATTATAAGCGTGATGCCCGTATGTAAATGTTGTCAGAAAACAATCAGCCTCAGTAGAAGTGCCCAAAGATGTTAGCTGCCCATCCCACTCGTGTGGGTACACCGTGAGTCGTGCAAACTTCACTCAGTGTGTTTACCTGTGCACCGTGTGTAGGCCACATAACTTACTGGAGTGTACTTTAGGGAGCTTCCTGTGTGTTACTTAGCAACAGTGTGCTTGCAATGCGGAGTCTGTTTTAGTTTACTTAAGGAGCGCCGTATCTCCCCATGTCCCTCTGCAAAGTGTGTGTTTCAGTGTGGATACGACCAAAGCACAGTGTCAGAGTGGGAGACTTGCAGTATGTGGGGGGTTTCAACAGCTGATGAATGAAGGAAAGAGGGTTCTCCTGGTTCTGTAATTGAAAGTAAACCTGTTCTCTGTCCCCACCATCTTTGTTAACAACATTTTAATCAAATCAGATATTTGATGCATAAAGTAGAACTACAGTATGTTCATAGGACACATCTGGACTTTCCTGTTGCAGCTTCTAGGTGAAATGCTTGCATGCGTGTGCTATTAGTGTCACAACACATCAACTATTTCCCATGAATGTTCTTGTATATAATGGGTTTCCTAGGATGAACACACTGGTGTTTTTGTTACCTCCAACTCTAGCATCATCAACCAGACATTTCAAAAGAAATATCTGAATGTATCGGACAGACTACCATGGACTTTGATGAGAGTCACATTGTGTCACTTTGGACGTGAAACGAACAAGTGGTAAACTCGTATTATTAGCATTTAAAGGCGATATATGAAACAAATAATACCCTATTTACTCATCCATTAGATATGTAGCAACATTTGCATTTGATTTTTGTCGTGTTTTAGGCCACATGGCAATTGTAAATGTAATATTGAAACCATTTTTAGCTCTGTGTTGACCTTCACCAACAAATGAGGGAAATATCTGGAGTTTGCGGCTTCATAGTGTTCAGCAACTAGTCGCCAACTTTGTATCGCTACTTTCTAGTGTTGGACTAGTATAGTATGGGGGGGGGGATTATGGGAGCTTTGTTACAGCTCGGGGTGAAACAAAACAGTTGAGTCGTAAGACAAAAACAGTTAGCTGAAAGACACTAAATCAATCTGTAGAGATGAGGGAACTCCTGGATTAGGTCATCAGTCGATGTTTCAGTCGCAATAAGCAATATAGTTTGAATAATATTGCATGGATTCATTTTTTTAGATTGTTTATTTTTAAATAAATATTGATTACTGCAGCGTTATGGCTAGTTTGTAGGCAAATGTATTGGGCTTATTTTCACTATAAAGTGCAGTGAGGACAGCACACTGTTATATTGATGCATGTAATGGTTGCGATTGAGAATGCACAAAAAACCCGATATGTTTGCTTTTAGCCTGTCGAGAGATAGAACTACGACATCTCCTTAAGACAAATGACTTAAACCAATCTAATTCAAGCACATCGATAGAATAGGAGCACATTTCCCTGAGCAGAAATTGACCGTGTGTCCGGGGGTCTGATGGAGGGGGACATGTGCGTGTTGATGTGCCTGCATGTGCGTATGCAGACATCCGTGTGTACATCACAGGAGTCTTTCTTATCCCAGAAGCTCCCCCTTGTTTGGGAATGCGTCTATTTTTAGAGCCGTGTCCAAAGGTCAAATCCTCTATTGGCCGGGAAGACACTGAAACAATGGTTTAACAGAAAAACATGCATCCTCTGGGAACTGCACAGCGCTTTGTCTCAGTCACCTGCTGCACGCTTTGCTGGGCTTCACCCTACGCTTTACTGTGATCACTGTGTGGGGTTTTCTTCACCGGTGGTTTAGCCAGAACAACATGCTTTTTTCTTTTGAAAATGTACATCATTAAGCTTTAATTGTCTGGGGTCATCATGCCTCAATACAACATGTAATCAATTGTGAATCTATATTTTCTGGACCTTCATTCACCTTCTACAATGTCTATCTATGTTCTAACAACTCATATCTTGTTAAAGACAAAACAACAGAAGATGCATATTTCTTTTTATTCTATTTTAGCAGAACAATGACTGTTTTTAAGAAACGTGGTAAAATAAAACAATCTAAGTAAAATGAGACTTCTCAATTACTGTGTAAAAGTCCTCAAACAACATTTAACTTTAGCAAAAGTAAAGTACAGCTAAATGAATCTAGAGTATTCAAATGGAAATACTCGGGTTCAAGAACCTCAACATTGTACAGTGCTTGAGTAAAGATAATTCCCCCACTGATGAAGAATATTGCTTTATGCTTCAGGAATCATTTATTAAAAAATGTTTCACAGAGAAAATGTGTTAGACTCCAAATCAGTAATACAACCAGTAACAAGTATACAAAGTTGTATAATGATGTTAGTTCTCAAAAACAAATGTGTGGTGTTGTATCACTTGAGGCTAGCCATCATATGAGGTCAGACACGTGTCAATCTGCAACACCATCATCATCATCATCTGCAGTCCTCTCTTCTGCCAAAACCTCGATCTTATGTGTCCCGAAGCTCAGGATAAAAACACGTCCCTCCTCTTCGTCCTCCTCCACCTCCTCTCTCAGTAGGCGTGATGGAGGAGGTGAGTGAGTTTCAGCGGTACAGTGAAGGCATCGTTGTCTACATCGCAGGCTTCGTCCTGCCAATGTTTGTCCCTGTCCAACAGTCTGTTTCATGTTGAAGAAAAACAAATGCAATCTTAAATCTTTTTCGCATGAAGTTTAAGCAATTTTACTTTTCCGTTTAAGCCCTGTGTAGCCAAGTCATAAAGTCCTGGGTTCTGGCATCTCACTTACACACCAGCTAATTATAGTCCGCTGTAATTACAAATGTGTCATTTCTCATTAGGCCCTAACAGCAGACATGCAAATGGGACACTCCATTTCACAGTGGGTTTTTTAAAATCTTTTCCTCAACTCTTTTGTATTTTAGTATAAAAACAATTTTAAAGGTGCTCATCCCTCCTTTTTTTATAAAGCCTACATATCTATCATTATTATTTAATTATCCTGGTTTGCATAGAGGTTAATAAGGCATTTTAACATGTGTAAAATAGCCAAAGAAAGAAAAAATAAACCCCATGATATCTACATAATGTGTCATTCTGTCTGATTTAGTTTTGACCCAGTGCAGTGTTAGGGTCAGCGATTGATTGGTAAAGGGTAATGTCTTCTTTATCACACACAAAATGGTATCTGTGTTCATCCGGCCGTGCTCCGCTTCTGAGTGACAGTGACAGTGGGATCCTACAGCACTGCACCACTGATCGCTATTGGAAACTGTGTCCTGAGGCTCTGATCTATACTGTATGTGCCTACATTGCATAATGTATGGAAATTAAAACAAATGCCTCTTTCCTTTTATTCTCTTTATTTCTGACATTATTCCATTGCTCTAGTATCTCCATTTATTTCATTTTAGAGTCGTTTTTACAGTCGATATGATCAGTATTAAGCATTGTGTACATGTTTGTATTAAACACCAGTTGGTAAAAGGGGTCAATCAGAGTTTTACCGCACAGAGACACATTATGGCTTATCACTACTGACTCTAATGTTAGTGACTTCTCACAACACGTGACATCCTTTAATTCATTGATTGATAGATGGATTGCTGACTTGATACTGATTGAGAGTTGGACACGAGGGCATGTCAGTATCAGAGACACAGACACATGATGTTTCGGGTAGTATTTTGGCACTCTGTGTTCTCTTTAGACAAGAGTTGTTTTTTTCTTGTAGGGTTCCAATGTAAATGCAATGAAGTGCTTTAAAAGCTTGTTATCCTAATGCAGTGGAAGATACAATATTTTGATATTTGCTTACAAGCGGGACAATAAAGTATAGTGACTGTTACTCTCACAGAAATCTTCCCTTTTTGCAAAATGAACTGGATCATTTTAAACCTTGTGTTGCTCTTTTGCAATAGAAGTTGTCAGGGTTACATTTTAGTTGGAGATTTTGAGATTATTTTCAAAATTAAACTTTTTAGAACAGAGCTACAGAAATATTCCCTTTGTGTCTCCTTCATTAACGCTGTAATCCTGCAGCAGTGTCCTGCTGAGCTCTGTACTGCTCTCTAGTGGCTGAAAGGTGGTAAAGCAATATGTTAAGGCAACATAAGCATGGAAGGATGCTAATATAAAGGGGAAAAAACACACAACAGGGTTCTGCATTTTCATTTTTCATTTAAGAATGCAGCAAGGTTGATTTAACGGATAAAATGGATCAGCCTAGGTAAAGCCTACTGCACCAAAACCGATTGAAAACGAAATAGTTGTTTATTAAATGCTTTTTTATGTCTTACAGCTAGAAAGAAGTCAGTATATTACATATAAACACATTTGAATGAATACTGTCTTCAACGTGTCAGTGAGCTTCAGCTTTTGTACATTTTATTAGTAATATACTGTGGGTGGTGTTATTGGCTCTACATTTATGTGAGTGGTGATTATCGTGAACTTGTGGAGCCAAAATGTTTTGAGTTGGCAAGTCATGTGTTTTTTGCAGCTTTTCTTTATTGCCTGTCAAAATGTCTCTAAATTCCAAAGAGGGAATGTGAGTTAATGTGACGGGCTGGCAAGTGCCAATTATCTAAAAGAAGGAACTTAACAAAAACACATTATACTCCATTTTACCTTCAAGCCAGCTGCTCACGAGGATTCTTTCTCTAGAAATCGTGAAGTAGTTATAATATAATTGAACTTATAAAATGTTACATGACCACAACGTAATAGCAGAGTACCCCAGAGTGCTGTAAGGGGCCTGCTATATTTAAATGTGTTCCAGATGAAGATACATCATGGTTAATACAGTAATTGTATTTTTTTTGCTAATATTTTAATGTGGTATTGTAATGTCCCTTACCCTATTTAATGGTTTTTGGTTTCCCAACCTAAAAAATGTTGTCTGGAATGGTAGTTTGCAGCTGACACATTAAACATTGGTAACACTTTATTTTGATAGTCCATAGTTAACACTCTACAAGTCATCAGTTGACATTCAACAACACTGTTTCAACAGACAAGTAACATCCATTTAACTAACTGCCAGTAGAATATAAGGTACATCTCAAGTGTTGATCTATAGATTTTACAAAAAGTGTCTGTTGACTGTCAACAGGTTTTTTGCAACAGGTTATTAACCGATATTCAACCTTACTATCTGTAGATTGTGAGTTCTTGTGAAAAACCTTTTTTTCTCAAGTGAATGCATTAGGCTTCTGTATTTATCTTATATATTAGTCAAATAAAACAGGAACAGGTGTTTCTAACTCAAACATTACATACATAATGAATACATAAAGTTTGTGATCAGTTTTGCAAAACATTTTGCTTTATTCCCATGTCTGTTGCATATAATTAGTGGATGAATGTGTTCTGTTGATAGGTTATAGACTTTCTACTGTTCTCAACTGTTTTTCACTTTAATTGGATAGTCCTAACACATGCCTACAAACGCTTAGTGGAGAATGCCTACTAAAAGTATACAGATAGTCAACTCTAGATTAGTTGACGATCAACAGATAGTCAACTAAACTCTAAAGTTGCTTATCTGTTGATCACCAACTAATGCTTAATGTAATCTTTAGTTGACATCTTGACTCTCAACAGATTATCAACAGATAGTCAACATGACCCTGTTGTCTTTCAACTGACAGATTGATTTTGAGTAGTTGATTGTCAATTTTGAAGATGTTGACACAATATACAGATAGTAAGGTTGAATATTGGTTAATACGCTGTTGACATGCTACTAAATGTCAACTGATGACTTATAGAGTGTTAAATATGGACTATCAAAATAAAGTGTTACCTAAACCTTTATTCACCACATGGATTTTCTTAACTTAAAAGTAAAACAAATCCATGTTAATAATCACTTTTGTCAGAAGAATATACATCCATGACAGAAATACTGTCTGATACTGAATACACTTTGCAAGGCATGGATTAAGGCATACTTCTGATATGAATACAGTATCACAATCTATTTAAATACAAAGTCACCTGCCTAGTAAATAAGATAAAACGATAGTTACTCATTTTTCAAACTGATTTTTAAATGTAAACGTATACACAAACCGACACTTGTTGTTTTTAAATCAACACTGTTTGTATTTTGGAGTTTCCCATCAGGGGTCACAGTCTATTCACACACTATGATGTCACTGTGTTGCCCGTCCAATGAGACGTACGAGTGTATCCTGGGACACTGAGTGTGTGAAGTGTTTGATGTATTCAGAGCTTTGGTAACATTTGATCTGTGACGGCATTAATGGCTGTCTGAGTGTGTGGTAATGTCTGCTGGTTAATGGCCGCTGTCATACAGGAGTATTAACCCCGTCACTTCAGACTAATCATTGCACTCCATGTCCCCCTGTCACCTCCATTATAGCTTCCAGTCACTCGACACACACACACGCACACGCACTGTTCTTCTCACTTCAGTCTGAGCGCCAAGAAGGTTCAAAGTGGCCAAAGTTATGGCGCTGATCTTCATTAGCTGGAGCTGCACTTATAGACATCATTAGTCTTAAAACTCATTGTCTCATTGGGACAACTTTATTGCGGTTCTCAATCAGAAGTGGCTTTCACACACTGTCTCCTGTGAGATCTATGGTGCATATCCTATGAGTACACCTTAATAGACCCCTAGGAAGGAATCATTAAAACGGGAGTGAACTGAAACATACTCACTAGACATAATATTGTATGGAGGTATCATTTTTTAGTGTTATGGTCTTATTAAAAAGACGACAGTCGTTGCTTTGTCATTAAGAAAGTTTATATCTGGAAAATTATAGTCATGTAGTCAATGTTCCCCCACAATGGTAGTTCATGCATGTAAAGCTTTATGACATATTATTTTTAAACACAAATCGAATATACTCCTTAGTGTATTGTGAAAAGTATCATGTATAAACTATGACAAAAATCAATCATTGCATCTTCAAGTTGCAGTTTGCTCAACGTGAAAGTCATTCAACTGTTTGGTTGAACTAACAAATAGTGACTTATATACTGACACCCCCCCCCCCCCCCCCCCCCCCATTATCATACTATTAAACCCTAAAACAATGCTCAGGTATGTTGACTGCAATGTAAACATATCAGACCTAGTGTCTGTTCGAGAAACAAAGGAACCTGATCTTGTTAAAAGTGTTATCAGACATAATTAAGAAGTAGCTGATCAAGTGCAAAGCTTAAAGGAATAGTTTAACATTATTGTCTGTGTAGTTTTGGTGATGCAGACAGGTTTGGGCCTGTGGTGCTTCTTCATCTCTCTCGTCAGGTACCCTCTGCAGTTGAAAATCACCGAATACAACAAGGACAGAGGCTATTATGTTTATATTTTTAAGAAGATGTAACTGGAAATGCTGACCTTCAACAGGAACAGTGTCTTAAAATAGTCTTCATTTTGAATGTAACCTGGGTTGTATCATTGTTTTCAACCTTGTCTTGCAGACACAGCACTCAAAGTAGTTTTCACTGACCTGGTTTCCCCCATATCACATCTCTGAATGGTCCTGACCCCCGACCATCACCCTCATTACCATTCTATTAAGCCTTCCAGCTCCAAAAAACACCGGGTCCTTGACCTACATCAGAAATGTATTAATATTGATGTGCACACCCTATGCATTTTCAAGTGGCCACACACATTATTTTTGCTTACCTACACACACATGCACCCACACGTTTGCCCACCCTGCAATAAACAATAACGTCAACACACACACACACACACACACATACCATGTATACATCACTTCAGGGGACATTACATTGACTTAGATGCATTTCCTGGAGACTTATCCTAACCTTAACCACAACCAACACATGCCTAACCCTAACCCTTACCCTTACCCTAAACCTAAACCTAACCAAGTCTTCACCCTAAAAGTAATGATTCCCCTCATGGGGACCTCCAATGTGTCCCCATAAGGGAGGCGAGTCCCCACATGTGACTGTGTAAACAGATTTAGGTCCCCACAAGTATAGTAATGCTATGCTAGGCCACACACACACACACACACACACACACACACACACACACACACACACACACACACACACACACACACACACACACACACACACACACACACACACTTGGTGTCAGCCTTCAGCTCCGGATGCAGGCCTTGCCAGAGGAGTTTGAACTAATTGATATTCTCCCCAACTGCCCGGGGCTTCTCCAAGGAACCTCGCTCTGCAGTGCAGCTGACGAGGCACATTCCTTCACTGCTGCAGACTTAAAATAAGATCAAAGGATGTAGCTGTGTGTGTGTGTGTGTGTGTGTGTGTGTGTGTGTGTGTGTGTGTGTGTGTGTGTGTGTGTGTGTGTGTGTGTGTGTGTGTGTGTGTGTGTGTGTGTGTGTGTGTGTGTGTGTGTGTGTGTGTGTGTGTGTGTGTGAGAGAGAGAGACACAGATAGAAAGAGAGCGAGAGAGGAGATGTGTGTGACCAGCATATTGATTTCTTAGAGAATGTTGACACTCTTATTCGGCCTCTGCATCACTCTCTTTATAGTTATCAAACATTAGTGTCCTTAAAAAACGTTCAGTGGGCTTCATCCTAAATAATGCACCATATAACTGGGTTGCTGGGCTTTTTCTTCTACGGTCGTGAATTGATTACTGCTGGTGAGGGGCTACAGGCCTGTGTTTAATCACTGGCACTCACCCAGTTGTGCTTCCCTCCCATTGCTGTAATCAGGTTTTATTTAAATGTATTAAACCCGAGTAAACGGCAGAAAAGCCAACAGCCACAAATATTATATATTCTGTTACCAGACTGAACTTTCTTTTTACAGTTATACTTACCAAGACGACCTAATATGTTGCTCCATTGGCCTTATCACCATGAAAACTCGCAATTCAATCGAGACGACCAAATTAAAGAGGAGATATTGTACTATTTTCAGATTCAGATTTATGCCTCTACTGTGACGTTAACATGCTTTAAAAATGGTCTTTATTTTTCTCATACTGTCTGTGCTGCAGCACCTCTTTTCACCTGTGGTAGAGAAACTTCCTCTAGGGGGAACTTTGGGATTTTAGCCTTTGAAGACCATTTACTACAAAAAACGATATAACACACTAGAGGAAAGGGCAACCCCCCCCCCCCAAAAAAAAACGAGGGCCTCTTTAACATCACACCCCTCTTCTCAGGTTTTTTCTTTCACCTGTGGGGATACAGGCCATGTATAACTTTGTTTTTAGTTTTAGTTCAGCAACAAAAGTGTTATCTACAGTACTTTTTTTTATCTGGGAGTAAACTATTTGTGAGTGCAGCTCACGGTTTGACGCCACTGTGTTTCATTAAATTCTCCGTCAGTGGGCTCCACACCCCAGGCTCTCTCTAATCTCCTCCCTAGAGAGATGGTGCAGCACTCCGTCACCCGCACAACACAGAGACGTATCGTAATGCGGCTATACATATTCTCTGGTGGCATATTTAGTGCACCTGATGGCGATTATGTGATGTACATTTCAGAGATCTTATATTTTATACGATGACTTGAATGTCTACGAGCAGAGGCTTAATGCACCCACTCCGCCACTAGTTTGGAACCAAATCTCTCCAGGGTTGTTTTCTATCCTTTTCAAATATATTATTCATTGACACTGCACCAGGAGCGGATTTGTTGGCAGTAAAGCAACACTAAATAATTGCTTCTCAGTTAATCACTTCAGCTATCTCATGTATTCATTAATGAATTATTGAATGTATTCCTTTACCTGCATGTTAAAGACTGCAGCAGGAAGTATTGTTACGACTGGGGCACACACGAAAATGATAGGACCCAAATGCACGACTCCAGACAAAAGATGGTTCAAAAAAGGAATGTACTTAAGGTGATAAGCAAGGCAATACAAAGTCTCATGTAAAGCAAGGACTCCAAAAAATGTAACTTCAATTTGTAGCTCAGATAACATCTGGCTGACAAGTATCATAAGGCTCGAAACAATCTGGCACAGAGAAAGCACAGAATAAATACACACACAAGGGACTCTACAGGTGCAAACAATAAGGGCGGGGCAGGTAATCAGGTCAGTGAACACACAGGTAGGAGTCGAACTACCTGAAATGAGAGAGGAGATTACCAAAGTAAAACAGGAAATGACAACAAAAAAGGGTTAGCGGACTTAATGATATTAATTAAACAGAGATATAATACTAACAAATCTAACAGTTCCTGCTTTAAGCTTCTTAAGATCATTGTATTTTAGATCATAGCACTATTCCATATAGACTGCTTGCCCTTCATTGAAACTTCTCAATTTGTTTGGGTCCACACCATGAAAGAAAGTTTTGTGCACTCTCTTAGACACATTTTCCCCCATATTCAGCTAGCCAGGAAAATAGTCTAAAAACAATTTGATCTCATTGCCAAATGTAAAAGAAAATGTGGCTAAAAACGTTGTTCTCTTTCAATTTTGTTGTGGTTACACTAATGCTGTTAATGGTTATTTTGTATTGAAAAAATAGTTCTTATTTTCTCTCTTTATAGATTTTCTTTCAAGTCTGTTTTTTACATGTTCTCTTATGATACATTTAGGTTTATTTGACTATAATAATGAATAGTTTTGGACACAGTCGCTTTATAATGTACAACATTGCTCTTCAGGGTTTGATGTATAATGATCCCCTGATCTGTCTGGCCCCCTCCCTCCTCCAGGGCCTCACCATTCCCTCTTAATCTGTGACCATTTAAGTCAATCTCAACATTTTCATTCCACCTCACAAGCTTTTGAAGTGCACTCGTCCATCTTAGCGCCCTGATTAGCTCAAATTATTAGACTCATGGTAACAAATGAGAAACACACGCATGCCCTGTCCGTAAACTGGCTCTCTAAGCTTTTATAGCTTCAGTAGATGGACTGATAATATTGAATGATTAAACAGCTGAAGCATCGGGAGGAGGAGAAACACACAGAGAGAAAACATGACATAAATCCTAGCTAAGCAAAAGCATTACTCATCTTAAATTAAATTATCTCCCTGTCTTTGATAATGCAAAGTAATTTGATTCCAGCAAGTTAAGCTCCTTTTATTTCACCAGCACTCAGAAGTGCTGAGTCCCACTCACTGTTTTCCTTATCAGACTGGGTGATAAAGAACATGGCCTTAAGGCAAAGTAATGGCAATAATGGAACGTGTTGTTTATCCCGGTTCCATTGGGTGACATTTGCTTTGCCTCTGCCGCAGGACATCTAACTAACAGTAATGCAATTTCCTCTGAGGAGATTTGATTAAAATGTTGTGTCCTGACGAGGATGGGGCTTCAAAAGACTGCTTCACATCTTCTTTGCTCAATCTTTGGGTCTCCATGTTTACCATAGACTTTCTGCAGGGCATAAAGGTATCTGTTATCTGCTTGATAATAGAGCAGCATTAGCTGATATGCACATTACTTATTTTTTCTTGCAACAGGCTAATTTCCTCCAAATAAGATCCTAAGGCAACATTTAGTCCTCTTTCATTTGCAGCTAGTCCCAGACAAAATGTCCGAATGTGTTACTCTAACTTAAAGAATGAATTAAGTGTCGGTGAACAGCTTGGGGCAACTGTCAGTTCCCCCTAACCGTGTTAGCTCCTCGTGGGGCGGTATAAATGGGGTCACAGGAAAAGGTTTTGGTTTAGAGGGCTTTGGAATGGGTCTGCCATGGAGTCTCATTCGTTCACATGTAGGAGGAAAAAAAATGTAGGTATGTGGGTCCTTGTTTTGCTTCATGAATGAATATTTCACAGGGGTTTGATGTGCTTTTTCACACCCAGCGTTTGTTTGATATTAAAACATTCTCTGGGTTTATACTGATTACCTGGCTCCTATGTATATTTGCTGTGGTAAGGCTTTTGCATGTGCATGCTTCTATAGTCTAGAAAGCTTGTCTTAACCATCCATGCATTCAAACTCATATTGTGTGACTAAAAAAGGCAAAAGCCAAAATAAGTGCAAAGCTTCTCGTCTCCTCTACTCTCCCTGGATCCAGACAAATGTGTTTTCTTTTTTTTGGTCTTAGAGTGCCATAGTTATGAGTTAAATACTTGAATTGCTCAAGACATCACAGTGATCAATAATACTTTGATATGGTCCAAATTTGTTTGTAACATATATACAGTATATGTTCACATTGGGATCGGGATTGTTTTAAACTCATAATTTGCTCTAATTATTTTTCAAACTTAAATAAAAAAAAATACTTCTAATGGACAGTAATGCTAGACAGGCTCTTTTATTATTATTATTATTATTATTATTATTATTATTATTATTGTTATTATTATTATTATTATTATTATTATTATTATTATTACCTTAACTATTTGTAGAAAGCTATTTCTACAAATAGTAGAAATGATCCTATTGCTTGCTTATGCTGATAAACCCGCAATACTTCTTAATCCCCTTTTTCCTTTGAGCTGCAGATTTACATTCCAGTGCTCCCCCTCTGTATAGCGTTAACTGAAGAAGATTGATTATCAATGTGAGTGAAAATAGTAACCCTATCCGGTGGAGAGGCGGTGCTGTGACGGTGCTGTTCTGAAGGGTCTTGGGGCTGAGGGACCATTGTTGAGCTGACAGTGTCCACTGCTGGTGGGAGCGCTAACTGCAGTGTGTCTGCTGTAGCGCGGGACTGCAGGCTGTGCACGCGGGACATAAAGTCATGTGTGCTTCCATAGGCAGTGGAGAGTTCACGATTGCCTATACGTCATAGTTCCTTTCAGCTGGGGATAACTTACTTTACGTTTTTTTTTAAAATATATATATATATTGACGTTGTTGCTGCATTGCAAAAAAAATGTGTGTGAATGAACCCTCTGTAGTTGTGCATCGGCCAGCCAGTTTAACCCATTATATATTCAATCATAGCAACAGGTGCTGCAGAATGGACGCACAGGGGTGCACTAAAGCGCTCCACTCCCCTATGAGCCTAAATGTTTAATTATAGCCACAAACAGCAGATGGCTCTCTTGAGTTTCAATTTCCGTGCCTGTGATTGAGACTCGGATGATATTAATCCCAAAACAAGAAAAAGGATGACATATTTTGTCTTTCATTGGCTTTTGCGGTTTTCAGCAACACGTCTAATTCATTATTTTAATATAGAGAAATAATTTGGAGTGGAGCATTAAGTGGATATCCAGATGCTTGTGGTATATGAGATATCCTGCAGTCTCTGGTGGTCGTACAAGTAAAGATTATATTGACCGATTTAAGGAAACGTTTTCCTCCATCATTGTGCAATGCTGCTCTGTCCCTGGTGCTGAAAACACATTGCAAACGTAGCTCACAGCCTTAAAGACTTGCAATTAAAACAATATAATATATGCTTGTGTTCCACGTGTGCAGTTAATGTTATTTACCGTTATGAGATCACAAAGTGAATCTACTTGATTTAAAAAATATATATATATTGGCTAGTACATTTTAAAGGGAATTCCAGGTATTTAGCAAAGAGTGTTTAGTTGCATCTGCCTTATTTTAAAGCTGAAGAGCCCAAACTGAAGCATTCAAGGATAACATCTCGCCATCTAACGTCAGCATCAAAACCCTGCTGCTCATTCCCCTTCAAGCAGGGGCTCGGTGAGGGAGGGCACCGCCACACTCAGGCGTATACTAACGAGTGATTAGGACTTGTTGATGGGGAGGATTTGTTGATCGGGGGGTATAAAGACTCAAGCGAGTCGAGTGACTACTGCTTCCTTTCAGCTTTCTTCCCTCTGAGCGTGGGAAATCGCACTGGCGTTACTTTCCCTATTCCCTTTACGCACCGATCGCCATACATGCCATCTCCCGCCTTGGGCTCTGATGGAAAACCCATGGTGCGTCGAACTGTCTGCTGATCACCGGGGGGGTTAAGTTGCAGCTTGTCACACAATGCAGACGTCATCTCCACTGGATTCAGATCAGCTTTGGAGATGTTTTATTCTTCTCCTCAGTTCCTATCGCACCCTGTTGTGAGTATGGAATACTGTAAAGACAACATGTTTTGAGAATCCTGCAGACCGGAGGTAGCTGGAATACAAGTTTGCATTGATTTATGCTGCTGCATCAATTTTTTTTTACTACGGTTGCGTATTTCTTTCCATCTCTAAGTGTGTGACTAATGATCAGTCACCGCAGGGTCGCTGTCGCGGATAGCTTCTTGCAAACTTGAAGTTCGCATCGCCCGGTGCTGCTGTGCCTGCACTCGGGTGGTGATCTTCGCATGAGGCGTCTGTGTTTGCTGTCGGCGCACATGCACAGGCGTCCCCACCGGCACCCCAAAGAGCGACTTCTGATAGAGCAACCTCGTCTGCAAGAAGGAGGAAAAAACGGAGGGGTAAAAGAGGAAATAGTGGGTGCTGTGCTGTAAGGACGCTGCAGCCGGTAGTGGACATTTAAGGAGGCGATGCTGCTGAACATGTCACAGACAATGAACAAAAACATCACTTTGTGCAGGTATGAATGATCCTCTGAAATCTCCGTCCGCGTGAGTTTGGCGTAGCTCTTCCTCAAGACTATGTTTATTGATGCATGTATGGAATTACGCATGAACTGATCTCATTTTTTTCCATCATGTCCAAGAATCTTTCGACGATGTCATCTGTTTTAATATAGCAATGACAATGTAGTATTTGGACGAATCCAGAAGACCAGCTCCTAAAATATATATATATATTTGACATTTGACTTCACGGAACGGACCACTCAGCCGCCACCATGGGACTGTGACCCGGGCTGCGAGCTCCGAGAGGCGGCTGTTTGTGTAGTCTGAGCCCCCTGTTCAGACTGGACCTGAGCAGCTGTGACATTTTGAGCCATGGCTGCTGCTATCGCCAGTGGCCTGATCAGACAGAAGAGACAGGCACGGGAGCAGCACTTAGAGCGGCCGCAGCCCAACCGACGGAGGAAGAGCCCCAACAAGAACAAGGGGCTCTGCAATGGGAACCTGGTCGACATCTTCTCTAAAGTGCGCATCTTCGGCCTCAGGAAACGAAGACTACGGAGACAAGGTCTGGGAACTTTAGTGTGCAGATTGCCTGCTTTGTTGGCACAGCGTTGTGCATTCAGTGTAAACATGTGCATTCAACCACTGGTTGATAGCTCTAATTAGGCCTTTCACTGTCATAATCACATTGCTTCCTGTAGTTAAAGTACACAAGGTGATAATGAAATGAATGATTCTCATTTATTGCTAATTAAATTGCCAAATTGCACCTCCGTGCGTAAAAAGTTGAAATGAGGGGGAGAGAGGATTCTGTTGTGTGTGTTAGGCCACTGAAAGCAACCTGCCTCTGATTTGCATTCATTCCAGGTAGCACACGGCTCCTGACGAGTTGTACCAAATGCTTTAGACAGGCTTGCCGAGCTGTCAACTCGGCGATTCTAAAAAGGGGCCTGATCGTTATGAAGCACATGCAGGTTTTTCTAAACTGCTTATAGGCTACCAAAGCACATCATAAAAACCCAGAAATAAAACCAATTTATATGCAAGCAAAAATGTCAGTATCTCCGGTGGAATGGATTATGCCTTTCAATCTTTTCTCGCATAATTTTACGAATCCGTAGGCCAATGGCCTCTTATTGCTCCAGCCGATATTCATTCCACTTATGGAAATGTCATGAACAAATTTGCTCTAATGTGGCAACCTGGGATTGTTCTAATGCACTCCCAACAATTAGTTCTCTGCTGGAATCAGTGCCAACTGTGAACGTTATTTTTCTTCCAAAAATAAATTAGGGTAATTCATTTAGGAAATAAATTACCCAAATGATTTGTCCTTGTTAGTAAATAATGTAAGGCGACTGTATGCTCCTCTTGGAATCATCAGGTATCAAACCTGTTGCAGCACACTTACTGTGACTCCAATGGATTAAACACAATGTTGCACTATTTAATGGCTATCTTGCATTCAAATTAACATTTGTTTTTAAAAAGGAATCTCAAAGCAGAGTTTAGTCTTTCATCCTGTTCACAAAGAGAGACATTTTGATGGCCGAGCCTCTCATGTACACTTTCTGTTTTCATGTTAAATTTGAACAGTACAGTATGATGATTGCCCCTTGACCTAGTGTTTACACAGATTAAAATGGTATACATCATCCATACTGCAGCACATCTGGACATGGGTCAGAGTCAGGTTGCATCAGAATTGCAGGTTCTGATCTGTGTGTCCATATCTCAAGATCTTTGTGTGGATCTGATCTGTGCCAAATTGTCTGTCCTCCTCTGTCACATTGGAATTGGATTGTGGTATATATATTTCTTCATTTGATTACCAGCGTTCAGCAGCCCCACAGCTGAGGTGTCGACAGACCATGCTGTCATTTGATCAGGGAATTAATGTCTGGCCAGGGCAAAAGACAAACAAATATCAGGCTTTGTAAGATGGCCTTTTTGAGTGTGGTGTATAAATATTTAAGCATTTAATTGTGGACAATTGGGAGCTGGTTTAAATTGAATACTGAGTCAGACATGTGGAGGCCAAGTTGACTTGCACATCACACCTGCAACGGCCATTTTATAGAGCCACTTATGGCCTCCCTGAGCCTCAGAATAGTGATGTTAATCCACAGCAACAGTGCCAGCACAAGTGTTGGTCAACTGTGTCGTTAGGCTTTAAAAAGCATGACCCTGCTGTCTGCAAGATGAGAACAAATCCCAACTATATAAAAATAAAAATAATGGAGAAAGCCGTTCTAAAGGGAGTATTTTGTATCCACATTTTTTAAGCTGTAGTCAGAAAACAGGGCACCCTCTCTGTTTTCTCATGCTTTAATTTTGAGTTATTTGTTGTTAGAGGCCTAATGGGAATATAGTCCATTAATTTTACCCTCAAATGATAATTAGGAAAAATCTTTACCGAGTGATATCAGGCTTTTCTGTCAGGGGGCTCCTTTGAAAATACTGCACTTACCACTGTTTCTCTCCTCACCCCTCCACACCTCTTTGCACACGTTTCTTCTCTCCTTCTTCCCTTTCTTTTCTCTAATTCACCGTAGAATCACAAGAGCACACAGCTTAGGAAGACTAATGGCTTTTTGGGTGTGCTTGATTTAATATCGCCCCCAGGAAAGAGTTTTCTTTTTGTGAGCGAATAAAGTCTAATGTACCACACATCATATATGATTATTGATCACATAGGCAGACATACAAAGTTGTCTTCATACCCCATGTGAAAGAGGCATTTGACTTCCCTTTGACAGCTGAGCCTGCAGAGAACAGAACTTCAATACTATGATTATATATCAAAGTAACACTCAGATTTTCACTGACATCTGTCGAGATGAGGGAGTAGAAGTGTCTCTAACACCAGTATTCCCTTTGGCTTTGCTTATTGATCTCCTGAGACTCTAGATTATAATAATAATAAATACATTTGATTTATATAGCACACTTTAAAGACAAATGTCATATCAAGGTGCTTCACAAAGCTATAAGGAAAAACAAGTACAAATATATCTAAAGGAGCATATTGGATAAAATATGGCAAAATAAAAGGTTAAGAGCATAAAAGGTTTAAAAATAAATAAATAAAGTAAAGGACAGTCAGTAAAATGCGGTGTCGAACAAGTGGGTCTTGAGGAATTTCCTAAAAACTGAGAGTGATGCCGAGGTCCGTATGTTCTCTGGAAGCTGATTCCACAGACGTGGACCCAGGGAGGAGAAAGCATGGTTTCCCATGGTGACCAGTTTTGTCTGCGGAACAGTCAGGAGATTGGAGCTGTCTGACCTGAGTGTGCGTGAGGTATGGGAATGTTTTCTGGTTAGCAGTTCCTGTAGGTAGGTGGGGCCAGTGTGGTTGATGGCGTTGAAGACCATTAGACATAGACATAGACATACTTTATTGTCATTTCAACAAGACACAGAGTGTACTATTAAAACGGAATTTCGTTGTACTGGCTTACAGGAATAGGACAATATAAAAACTTGCTAAAATTGTACATATAAATAAATAATAGTGACGTGGTGCTGATAAAATTAAAGATAAAGTGTGCGTTTAAAATATAAAGACTTACTATACATATAAATAAAATAGACATACTATATAAAAAATATGTGCTCTTTACACAGCGTAATGTAATCTCTGTGTTACTGGTCTACTTGCTGTTCAGCAGTCTGATGGCTTGGGGGAAAAAGCTATTGCAGAATCTGGCTGTTTTGCTCTTAATGCTGCGGAACCTCTTGCCGGAGGGCAGCAGGGAGAACAGAGCATGGTGAGGATGAGTGGGGTCTTTATGAGTGGGGTCTTTATTATGAGGACTTTGTAGTTAATCCGGTGTTACAGGGAGCCAGTGGAGTGAGTGAAGGATGGGGGTGATGTGCTCTGATTTGCGTGTTTTTGTGAGTATCTGGGCGGCACAGCTTTGTACATAATATTGTAGTCTCTGAGTGGTTTTTGCTGGAATGCCTGCAAGCAGAGAATTGCAGTAGTCAATGCGGGAGGTGATGGACCAGTTTTTCTGCATCCGGTTTGGTGAGGGAGTGTCGCATTTTGGAGATGTTTCTCAGGTGGTAGTATGAGGCTTGGCAGACCGTCTTTATGTGTGCTTGGAATGAAAGGGATGAGTCCAGTTTCACACCAAGGCTCGTTACAAGTGGGGAGAGGGGAATGGAGTGGCCATTGATGCTGATATGAGGCATATCAGTTGTTTGTGTTTGATGTGGTGTTCCAATCAGAATGGCCTCTGATTTGCTGATATTCAGTTGGAGGGAGTTGTTGCTCATCCAGTGGTGTATGTGTTCCAGGCATCTTGAGACATTTGAAAGTGTCAGATGTGCCAGATTAGCTATTGTTATGGGCTGTATTGATTGGCAGTGACACAAATTGTGTTTTCAAGCCTGGTGAAATTCAAAGAAAATGTGTCCAAACCATCACAAATCTATATTAATCATCCTAATCTTAAATGCTTTTATTATGACAAGCTCTTCAGACCTAGATATACAACACACTTAAAAAAATGAAGTGTTTTCTGTGGCGTTCATTAGAATGCACAGATGTGGTTTCCAGTCCTCCAGCACTTGAGGGAATATGCTTGGAGCGCCTTGTGTTTTCTCCGTCATATCGGCTTTAATTTGGAATCCTCCATTCATTTTGATAGCAGATGCAGAGCCAGTGATCACAGAGTTTTAAGGGATTAGATCTGAGTTGTAAATCCTATTACACTCAAACGGTGAGCTGTGGGCACATACAGCTGGGGCTAGCCCATCATCTCACTGCTCTGGCTCTAATTATCTCACTAGATTAGATCCATAGATCATCAGATCATGTTACATAGATCGGATCATTAGATTAGTTTACATGATCTAGAGACCTATTTGAGATAAATGCCTTCCTGCATCGCGGCTGTTTATTCAGGGGTGTGTTTACGGTACACAGCAGTGCGTCAGCGTCTGACTGTATCAGATGAGTAATTGTTGAGATGTCAGAGATGTTGTTGATATGAGAGGATTGGAAAGGCGTTGTATCTTCCCCTTGCTTCTACCTTTCCATGGCAACAGAAGCAACATGAATGGGTTTGTCCTTTGCATGCTGGAAAAGCCCTTCTCCTATTCTAGAAACATCCAAAGTGGGTCAGACAGGACAGGGCTGACAGCAGTCTACAACTGCTGCTGCAGCTGTGACCGTGAGTGTGTGTGTTTGCTTTGAACTGATCCTAACGTGTGTGTTTTTGCATAAACACTCACAAACAGAGGAATGACAGAACAGAAAATGAGTGAGGGAAGGAAGGGGTTGTAGGGGGGCCGTTTATGAAAATAAAATACATTTTAATAAAAACCTTTCTGTATCAGTTATAGTTATGCAGAGAGGACCTTCAACAACCCGATTTGAGATCTTAAGGTTTTGATGTTTGTTGTTTACCAAGGAAACCCCCTGCTGCTGCCAAACCACTCTGTTTCCCTAGAAACTAATACATAGCATCCAGAAGCATCCAGTGCTTCTGTTGTAAAAACTACTACAAGTGAAACGGGTAGAAGTCAAACTGCACTAGAGGCTGGATGTGCCACTGGATTACACAGGCAGGCAGGCAGGCAGGCAGGCAGACAGACAGACAGGCGAGGGAACAAGATGCAGACAAAAAGACAATGAGTAGCAGAAGAAAGAAGGCGAGTGAGCCAAGGACATTCTCGACTTAGGGAATTCCACAGAGACATTTTCAAAGCAGTTCTTCTTAACAGAGCATACATTTATATCAAGCTTGTCTGACCAAACTAACAATTCTGTGTCATTGCAGACATATTTGTCTTCTTATCTTTGTGTGCTTTTCTCCCTATATGATATTCTCTTTGTCATACTTTATAAGGCAATTCAGTTTCTATCATTTCGATCTTATAAACTGCCTGGCTTATTACTCATTTATCTTACACAATATTTTATACACAATATATTAGGGCAGGCTCTCTGATGTGAGTAATGGGAAACCTTCAATAGACTCTGGTTGGCATGAAAATAAATTACCTCAAATCCATCAGGAAACATTTGATCAATTGTCCATGAGTGAGTTTGACCTTCAACACGAATTGCATCAATGATTGGCCAGCTTTACAAAAGCCATTAGTCACATGAATGTATTCTCAAGCATATATATCTGACGTGAAACCGTTAGTCATAAATGATGTGCTGAGTATTTGAGGTCACGATTCAATTCAAGATGCATTCATTCAGACACCTCTGAGTTAGATAATACTTTAGTATATTATATACCTGATTATTTATCAACAATTGCCCTTGTATTACTAAAATATATTTCATAGATTATTTTGTTATGTTATGTCTTTAAAATTGTATTTTCTTCAATTTGATAAATTAGCCAAGTTGTTACAGAGTTCAGTTCAGAAATATTGTAGCTCGAAACCTCAGGGAAATGTGTGTGTGTGTGTGTGTGTGTGTGTGTGTGTGTGTGTGTGTGTGTGTGTGTGTGTGTGTGTGTGTGTGTGTGTGTGTGTGTGTGTGTGTGTGTGTGTGTGTGTGTGTGTGTGTGTGAGTTTGTAGGTAAACTTGGCTCCTACAACATGCTATAAATCATGGTTTGTTGGCTGTGTTCCATAGGGAGAGCAAGTCAGTATACACAGACACACACACACACACACACACACACACACACACACACACACACACACACACACACACACACACACACACACACACACACACACACACGGTATTCACACAGCCAGTGACCAGTTCTGCAGTTTTAATTATAACAGATTGCCCCCCACGGATCTGTGTTCAGGATCAATCTCAGTGCCACACATTGTTTAAAAGCTGCTGATCAAAGTCCTTAATCGATCGCAGGTTAGCCAATTGTGTGTCTCCACACAAGAGAATTCTAGTCATCGAAAATCTATGAGAAAATGTGTGTGTAAAGTTGCATGCCATGGGCGTGTTTTTGTGTATGTGACGGTGTTTTCATGTTAGAATTGGGGTTTTAAATTGAGGTTATATACTGTGTGGTCTCTGCCCTCCTAAACTTGATGAATTAAGGAATTTAGTTATTTCCATTGTTATGATGCTCCTCTCTTTACAGTACATAGTTAGTGGCTTGAAGTTAAATAGTTATTATAAAGAAGTGGTTGGTCTTGATGATGATACAGCAATGGTTGTGCATTTGAATTCAGTTCTTTTTCTCCAACTCTCACTTTCTTGGTAGGCTACATCTCTTTAAGGCAAGATGGTGTCTGACATATGAAGAACAGAAATGAAATTATTTGCAGATTAAAATATTACTGCACAGAAAGAAAATAATGAAAATGATTGCACAGTTTAAAAACTCCCAACATGAACCCACATGTACTTTTATTAATATAATCTTGTTTTCTATTCCTTTTAAATGTTTGTTTATGGGTTATATTAAATCCACAAATTGTCAACTAAACATCATCATGAAAGCCAATCAGGAGTTTTGTTATGTAATTGATCAAACACACATGTCTTGGATCTAGTCCCTGTCAGGATTTCTCACATTTCTAGATTGAATATAATTAGTTTGGGCTGTTGAACAAAACAAGACATTTACTGGTTCCGCATTGGGCTCAGAGTTCACCATGAATTAAACACAGAGAAAACATGATGTCCTTACATTGACATTTTTCTTGCCATACATCTGAGAACTATTATGGCCCAGGAGGATACTGTCATCCTCCTGTCATCCTGCTCAATGCGGCTCAGACTAACTCTGACACATATTCTGCCTCAGCCACCTTTTCATTGTTCTCGTGAGGCAACAAAGCAGCGCTGTTGAATGCCGTTAGAGCGGTATTTCTCGGAAATACCGGCAGAAAGGCAATTTCTTCCCTTTTCAGGCAGCAGGCAAAGGTCTTAAAGCGACATAATGCCATCACCCAGCAGAGCCATTTCAGGAGAGACTGCCCCGAGCGGTACACGGACAGAAAAA
Organism: Gymnodraco acuticeps; assembly: GCF_902827175.1. Taxonomy (NCBI): domain Eukaryota; kingdom Metazoa; phylum Chordata; class Actinopteri; order Perciformes; family Bathydraconidae; genus Gymnodraco; species Gymnodraco acuticeps. The sequence goes on from NW_022990015.1 coordinate 625,138, forward strand.
AACAACCGTTCTCTGCCCTCAGCAACCTCTTGAGTTCTCCTCTGTGGCCATGCTCGCTTATTTCTCTCTCTCTCTCTCTCTCTCTCTCTCTCTCTCTCTCTCTCTCTCTCTCTCTCTCCTCTCTCTCTCTCTCTTCTCTCTCTCTCTCTGTACCACACACACACCACACACACACACACACACACACACACACACACACACACACACACACACACACACACACACACACACACACACACACACACAGTTGCTTGCAAGAAGCAGATTTAGGCTCAGGTGAAGTTGATTGTCTTCCTCCCCAGGGTTTTCTTGGAATGAAATCTAGTGTGATGGCTGTGTCTATAATAAGACTAGGGCTGATGGTAAACATTCAAACATGCGCTACATGCACACGTACACCCAAAGGAAAATAATACTGTTGCAGCGCTTTGAGCACAAGCTATACTTTTCCAGAGACATCCCACTGTCCCTGCATAGACTGGCAGAATTATTAAACATTTTCCTTTTATGTCTTCCATTTTTGAATCCATTTTTTGTAATACTGTGTTAGTACACATCCACAAAATGCCAACCAAATTGCAACAATTCTGGTTGAGCTGCAGTGGAATTAAACTGCAGCAGTGATGTTTTTACTGTAGCTTTTTGGCTAATTCCCCTGTTGGGTCATATGGGAGGGACAGAGCCCAGACGCTTTTTCTCATCTAACACTCTAAGGACCCAGAGAGGGTTCTGTTGGGTTCATTATGGGAGTCGGGCGACTGCAGATTAATTCTGCTGCCTATAATTGGATGGCCTATCTCTGAGCAGGGCAGGGCTTTTGTGCCCAGAAAGTTGGCAGTGAGATTTGCCTCTGATATACACAGGAGTCACTGTAACATAGTTCTGCACTGTATTTCATGGCGTTCTTCTGCCACATCTCTCTGAAAACCTCTTACCGATGATAATGTTATAATAAAGGTCCCATGTCATGGCTATTTCTACTGATCATAATTCCATTGTTGAGGTCTACTAAAATAGATTTTCACATTGGTTTCTCACACAGCATCTCTGTATAGTGTGTGAATTCACTCTCTGTCCTAAACGGCTTGTTGGAGCTCCTGCCCCCCCCCTCCCTGTGAGCCCAGTGGCCGTCTGCGAGACAGCGAGACACAGCGAAACCCAGCCCGAAACCAGCCCGAGCACACACACACACACACACCCGCAGCCTGGCTGGGAGTTTGTGTGTGTGCTCACAGCCTCGCCGCATCCCGCCGTCTCAGGGAGGAGAAATTGGCGGAGCAGCAGCTGAGAAAAGATTGAGTGTGTGTGTGTGAGGAAGTGCGCGGATTGGTCCATTTGGACCACTCCGCGTAGCCGATACGTTACGTCACTATACCCAAATCACGTCACTGTACCCAGGAAGAAAAAGAGAAATCTCCAACGAGGCGTTATGGGGCAGCATAGACAGGTCTTTTCTGTGTTTTACTCAGGGTGTACTTTGAGGGTGTGTGACTCTGCAGAACATTTACATGCATAAGAAGCTACATAACACACAAGGGGACGGGTAATAACCAGAAAAGCATGACATGGGACCTTTAAAGAAATAAGTTAATCTATTGAATTGAATTTGGTTGGTTTGAGCTTTTCATCAAACTACTAATTACTGATGTTTGTCTGTTTTGTCTCCCTTTTGTCTCCTGCAGATCCCCAGCTCAAGGGTATAGTGACAAGGTTATATTGCAGGCAGGGATACTACTTGCAAATGAACCCCGATGGCTCTCTTGATGGGACCAAAGATGACAGCAGTAATTCCTGTGAGTACCATCTGAGTGTCTGTTTGGCTTCTACAGTTGATCAAAAACATTTCAGGCGTCAAGAAAGTTTAGAAGAATTTCTAGCAGAGGATACTTTGGAAAAGTTACTTTGAATCTGTATGGGATCCTTGAGCACAAAGGCTTGACATTGCTAACTTCCTAGATGTATCCTTTTAGGTGCAAGGCTCATTTGTCAGCCTTCGGAGCCAAAGAGTCTTCTTAAGTGGCAGCTATAATATCACACAGATTTACCCTCCTCCTCTGAGAGGGAAAGTGGACCAGGAAACAGTCGGCTTAACAGGCAGAAAGGGGTATTATTAGCTTGTTCTGGCACAGCTCCTCTAGTGCTCCAGGCTAGGTGGTTAATTTGATTCCAGTGCTTGGTGCTAACGTTAGCCTGACACTCCACATTGTGTCACTTACTCCTGTCAGCATGAGGAGATTTGGCAGATGTCACATCTGATTCTGACTTATTGAAAGAGATGGAAAAACAAACAAGAGACAAATCATATCACTAAAACTACAAGATCAAATCAAGCGTTGGCACAGACTGCTCCACATTGAATTTGACTTTTTTTTAAATTGGCAGAGAGCCAACAAAAAACAATGGTCACGCAGTAGCTCTCTCAGCCTTCCCCAAGCCTCCAAACCTGCCAATATCAATCACTTACAGGGTCAGCAGAGTCTCCTATACACACACACCTAATGTCACAGAAAAGGCCAGGACTTTTTTTTTGTCCCCACTACAAACCATATCCATACCTTCCAGTCCCAAGGACTCTGCTAAAACAACAAAATGCCTATTAGGTCTGACACGCACCAGTGGTGGCAACAATTACAGCTACTTCTCAGGTAGCTCCGGGTGGCCGCGGCTATGCTAGGCTAGTCACGTTCATCATCCATGCTTCAATTCATCTTACAGTAATAGATTATCTATAGCATTTGTATTATCTAAGCCTTGAAGAGCATTAACAAGCAGCTTGCGTTCAGATGATGAATTACATAACAATGTTAAAGTGTCTTTAATGTTAGATTAATGGTTAGGTATTTTTATGGTAATGTTTGGTGATATTTTTACGTATTTGCGTGTTTGCCTGTTCACGTGTGTTTTTCAGCTTTGTTCAACCTTATTCCTGTGGGCCTCCGAGTTGTCGCCATTCAGTCCGTGAAGACAGGGTTATACATCGCCATGAACGGGGAGGGTCATCTGTACACATCAGTAAGTGCTATTCTATTCTATTTTAATGTTTTATATTCTATTCTATTAAATTGTTTCCTATTCTATTTCAATATATTATTTTCTATTCTAATTTTCAATTGTATTCTCTTGCCAAGATATCTGAGCATGTTTGGAAATGTGCTTGATTATGTTTATACATAAGGGCCTTTGTTGTGGCCTTGACATATTAATTTCCATATTAGTGTTTTAAGTACAAAAACAGTGATTCCAATAAAGATGTAGATACATTTTAACTGCCAGAAAGACATATTTTTTTCAATAAGGGACTTATTTAGCACATTTGCACTAGGATAATTACATTTCAATGAAGGTTAGGGATCCCATTAAGCTGAAATGCATCCAGACAGATTTCTATCCATCCGGCTAAATGCATCAGGCTAAATGAGTTTAATTCCTTAAAAAAAAATGCATTTACATTAGAGGACATCATTCAGGAGGAACACATAGTTCATATGGTCTGCTTTCGTGCTATTTCAGAATACAATTTAACTTCACAATCTTTTGATATGTATTTATGAGAATGTTTGTGATTGGTTAAGAAATGTTGTGACAAATACAATAAGCATTATGTTAACAATAAAGTCATTGTAAAGTAATCAGAGCTGTTTTTGACAAGAGTTGGGACATTTGATGAGCAGCTGTTTCATTATGTGTTCAACCACTCTTATTGACTGTTCAAAATAAGCTAGTTCTTCTGTGGGTTGGACAGCCAACGGGTGATAAGACCCTCCCCGGAGGCTTTTTAGTCTCATTCCTCCGCCTTTCCTCTCTCGGTCATTCAAATCAATCAGCTAGAGCAGGGGTGTCAAACTCAAATACACAGTGGGCCAAAATAAAAAAATGGGTACTAGTCGAGGGCCGGACTGGTTCAATGTTTATTGCAAAACTTATTAAAAAGAACTTATTGCACATATTAAACCTGGAACTAACAAAGCTTAAATTATTGCCTATAAAAACAACATTAAACATTAAATAATCAGTTGCATTCATTTCTTATGGCTCTATCTGCAGCTTTTCCGGAGTCATTTCTTATGATTATATTTTTCCACAGGCCAACAACAGTTTCAAAAAAACAATTTCCCTCAAAGAAAAAAACAAACATGCCCTGTTGTCTCAAGAAAAAAAGTGCAGGTGTGCGTGCAATATACCGGCGGGCCAGATCTAATAGTAATTCAAAATGATCCTGTGGGCCGAAATCAAATCTACCACGGACCTGATTTGGCCCCCGGGCCTTGAGTTTGACACATGTGAGCTAGAGGAACATAGGGAGTGCTGCCCCGTTCTCAGACAGGTGTATCCATCAGAATCACCGTCTCTTCTTCTGCTGCTGTCCTCATGTTCCTAATCCTCAGAGCGCAGAGCAGGGATTTACCATCCGTTCCTTCCTTTATTACCCTGGAGGTTTGGAGGGGCTTCCTCTCTTACTGTATGCTCTGGTATTCCATAGGAATTCTCAAATGCTTAATCACGGCTTGACTTAAGCCTGGAAAATGAATTAATTTAAGGAAGATTGACCTAGAATCCTATGGATATTGTTAAGGAGAGGCACAGCAGGGATTATGAATTAATGAATCTATGGATCCATCTGTCTGCACAACACACAAAGAAGCTATAATTCTCTCGATTTGAAAAACAAACATTAGATATTACAAAATGGCACATAAAGCATAATGATACATTTCAGATTAAGAATGAAATCTACGTATGTACTCTAGTTACTCTACTTTTTGAATCATAGAAGTTGATAACTGATGGTTGGGTTTCTCTGTAATAAACTGACAGTTGTTGCTGTGAAAACTCAACTTCAAGTGTTCATTGCTAGACCGACGTTATTTTTGATAAACGCTACTGCTAATTGGAATTCAAGCGATCTTAAAGGCCGTTTTTGAAGCGGTGTTTGTTGCTTTGATCATGTTAATTCAGAGACCTTAATCATGAAGTGTTGGACATGACTAATCCAAGTAGAAGTGCTGTGAAGTGGGTCTTGTTGAGCAGGTCAGGTCAAAGTGTTCTTTAGTACAGTTTACCCTGCTCCTCACTTCCCCTGCTCCATTTGCAGCTTATTTCTGTGCTAATGGAGGCTCTGATCAGACCTCGACTATCCAGCCACCCACCCAAAGGTCTCTTTCTGCTCCTTAGTGTGTGATTTACTCCGGTAATGGCAGCCTTGTAAGATGGTCTTCATCCTTCTTCATCTCCTCCTCCCCCTTCTTCCTGCCTCTTTTATTCTCCTCTGTGAGTAAGATACAACCATTCCTCCCATTATCACTCTTTTCTTTAGCAAGCAGGGCTCTGGCACTCAACCTTTTCCATCCATTAAAGGTATTTGATTGTAGTGCACTTACATCTTCAGTAACTAATTTGAAGGTTATATTAATGCAGCGTGCTTTGGAGTTGGTAGTTTGTCTGGAAACGCTGTGAAAAACAGCCTTTTTTAAGGGAAAATGTCTCATTATGGCCTCATTTGCCTGAAACCAAGTTATTTTGTATTCAAGTTACTTCAAGGATTTTTTTAATTGGTTATGAAGCAGTCTCAATGTACTACTGATGCCTCTATATTACTTGGCAAAGGAGACCATCAGTGTTCGAATTGGCTATATTTGATTTGTTTATTCTAACCCCTAACCCAACAACACCCGCTGCTAGCACACTTTCACAGCGAGGTGTATTCAAGCAAGTTAGACGGAAGCATGGATGAGATTTTTCATGAAAATACATGTATTTCGTGGTAATGGCTTATACTGGGGCAGGAGCCAAAAAAAGAGAATACAAAGAAGAAATGGTTGCAAAAAGGGATGATGATAGCGCTTGGACATTCATCAGTTGGAGAGAATCGCAGGATTCAATACTGATTGGCCATCTTCCTCCTAGAGTGGTGTGTCATTTGTCTTTTATATAATGAAAAATATTTCTAAAATCAATATAACGTTGGAGGCTTAAACAATATTGACTTTGCTTCACCAACTCCGTATTACATGTACAATTGTAAATCATACAACAAATCCTTATCGCTATTCAAACAACAGGTGCATGTTTTTCAAAAAACCAAATTGCATCTTTCTTTCACTTGGTTTAAAAACAGATGCCCACTAACCAGATCAAGAACCTTTCTGACGTGCGCTCCTTTCAGATGCTTTAAATAGAATTCAGTGGTTCACTTGTTATTCTGTCACAATAATACATTACTGGGGCTTTTACTGCGATGAGGGGTTTTGATAATGGGTGACACTCCATTTTTTTAACAGATGAGGTGAATTAAAGGAAGTGTGCCCCATAGATGGAAAGCCCATTGAAGGCCTGGTAGTGCATCATATTCCTTTGTGCGCGGCACCCGAGGCGCAGCGTGCGGCTCCAATGACAGAGATAGCCTCAAAGTGACTGTCGGCCTGGCACAAAGGACACACCGCCGAATAAAGGGGAGTTCAATCATCTCAACCCTTTTTTAATCTGCTCCTTTTGTATCCGAGCCAATAAACTCCCCGCTAATTTATCCTCCAGGCTCCTCCCTGGATCAGGCCTTTCTTCTGAAATGAAATGAGGGGAGAGGACTTTATTTTGGCTTGTTGTAGAAGATCGGGGAGACACGACGCATGGAAGTCTTTAGAAAGCTGTAATATAATTCAAAACCAGACAAATAAGAAATGAGAACAAACATAAAAACTTTAATTATTCTGCAGGGACTGTGATTTAAAATCCCCTGACAGGCAAACAAGGAAGTTTTGGATTGTAAAGTTTAGTTACATAATGATGAAATTATGTTTTACTTTCACTCTCCTGTGTGGATTTTGTTGTTGTTTTCCTGTCCTGCTGACAGACTCCTACCATCTCTCCAGTGTAAAGGTTTGGCATTTCATGGTCGGCTGGTTTCCTTTGGAGCTGGTTCCCGTCCCTTTCTTCACTGAGTCTCTCACTGCAGCCTTTCTTTATCTGGAGTCTGCACTTGTTAGCGCTACCTTTCATGATTGTCAAATTGACTTGCCACATCACTTGAGTGGTCCTTTTGGAAAAAGGAAATCCTTGAGAGGACCAATCTGCGGCAGTGCCCGGGCTTTAGATTCCCTTGTTAGAGGCTGTATCATCAGCGGTATGGACACAGAAGACTCTTACAGTATATGTGAAAGCTCCAAGGAGCTCTATGTGAGGGCTGCCTCAGTTTGTATCAGTATGAAAATGAAAGTGCAAGTGCATGAAAGAAAAGAAAGGAGCGGCTTATTCAGAACTCGGTGATGTGAAACCAAGAGAGTCTTTTCAAAAGCTACGAGTCCCTTGGATTTGGGTTTTACATAGCTCCCCCTCCCCATTCATTTCTTATTCTTTGGCCGTTTTTCCGTTGAAGCTCTCAAATATTCTGCCCATTAGGGGAAAAAACAGGATATTTTTATATTCAAATTCATTTTTAGTATGAGATTACAGATGAGTCAAATATTTAAATTGTTTTGCTAATCTCCTCAAACTATTGGAGAAAGTGAAAAACTGAGAATTGAAATAGTAGGATAACAATGATTTTGGTTGTTACATAAGAAGTGCATACATATTAATTCATCAACAGAATTGTGACACTTCTTCATGTGTCTCACGTTTGTATAAGCGTGTGTGTGTGTGTGGGGGGGGGTAGGCTACAGGCAACAGATGGCTTTGTGTGAACATGTTTTATTGGTGTTGATTGCAAATGTGCCATGAGAGGAATCTCTTTCACAGTTTCATGGATTTTTTACGGAAGGATATACACGTTGAAGGTGGGGCATCAGGAGCATCTCAGGTTCTTTTAATGCATTTAGGTGTGAAATACCTTTAGTATAATATTCTTATTTGAGTAAGATTATTGGCAACACGTATTCTACAACAAATGCAATTCATCATTTGAACATTGGTCACTGTTAGCCTAGAAGGCAACATCACTATGAACTCAAATCCCTCCAAACAGAAGTGATATAAGAAAGCATAATTCGTCATCATTTATGGATTAAAACCGACCTAAATGCAATTAGACATACATCATGCTTTTTAAAACGATGTATTTATTTATGTCTTAGTAATTCAGAAAAAAGGCTGTTTAACCGCAGAAGCAGAAAAGGGAGCCCACATGTTCCCATTCCCACAGGTCCCTGGTACCTATAGTAATTACTCAGATGATTTGGCCTCTGGAGGAGAGTCAGGCTCACAGTTGAGGTAGGGGGAGCATCATTATACACCTAGCGCTGCTCTCTCTTGCCTTTAATGCAGAGTTAGTATTGGGAAGGGGTGGTGGGCATAAGGGCTGCAGGGAGAGCAGCTTCATGCATTAATGAACAACAAGGTCGGAGGTACAGTAGGCATCAGAGCTGAACTGGTGAACTGTTGATCCGGCCAACGGCAGCTAAGAATAGCAGGTCCTTCAGTCATTGACTATTGCTGTGGTTCTTTATTTCGTTGTAATGGATGGACTGTCTTTGCTTGTTAAAAAACACTGAATATCGTTATATCATGTCAGTTCAAGGTTCTCCATAGAGGTTTGCATCACAGAGGTGATGCACAACATTAAGGCCTATCCTATCACTTCACAAACAAGCTCTCAAAGTTTTGGACAGAAAACCTAAGCTATACCACCATTGCAAAATCCTGGACAAACATAACCTGCTCAGCTGAGAAAATATCTTAAAACACACTGACGCATGTCTCGTTTTTAAAATTCTAAACGGCAAGGCACCCCCACCACTCTGCACTTTTATACAGCAGAACAATTCAAACAGCAGAACCACAAGGTCTGCCTTCAGAGGGGACTGTGTAGTCCCTCTTAGGTCCAGTTCCTTTGGTAAACACTGTTTCTCTGTGAGGGCATCAACACTTTGGAACACAATACCAATACAGATAAGGAATAACACCTCCTATCTTACATTTAACCGCAATCATAAGAACTGGCTTTTAAGCAATCAAAAATGTGAACACTTTTAACTGTATCAAGGTATGATGATATTTCATTTGTTTGCATGTTTGTTTGTTCCTATTTATTGTTGTACTGCTATTTATTTATTGTTGTACTGATGTTGTCTGCTGTATATTTAATTATGTTTTTATTTCTCTAGTCTTGTTGTGGTCATTTAACATCTTGCCAAGGACAACAGTTGAAAATTAGCCTGCTAGCTAATACTGGCTCATTTACAGCAATGTGGATTCATGTGCACTGTCCTTTAAATAAATAAATAAAGAGATATAGAGTCTCCCCTTAGTGTGTTTTCTTCTCCTGTGGGGAACAATACATCATACTGTAAATACAGAACGGAGCTGATATGTCCTCCATTTCTTTCCAGGTTAACAGCTTAACAGTCTGTTAATGTCTCCCTCCCTCTGATCCTCAATCACTTGCTATTCCCCTGTTTATTTAACACAGTCCACAAGTGCAGCTGTTTCCCAAATCACTGGTTTACATGACATGTATGTATGATATACAGTATCAGGCAAAGTGAATGTGTTTGGAGGAACATCAGGGGAAACAGAATGGATCATGAAAAGCTGTAAAGTGCAGAAAGTCAACATGCCTTGTGGACTGTTTTAGTATACGGGAGGTGGGAGGCTCTTAAATCTTCCTGTATGAATTTCCCCAAGATTCCAGCAAAGTTTCCTTTAAAAGTCCTGCTGGATTTGTGTAGTAAAAGGAGAATAGGGTTAGTTCAGACTGAGCAGTATTTCTTCCTTTAAAGGATTATCATCAGCTGCTTCATTCTTGCCTTCCTATCAGTGGCTCATGTATTAGCTTCTAGGCTAATAACATTCAATCATGCTTTATAACAGACCGTAACTCTGCTGATTCTCTCACACCGATGCATTCGCTGATGCAAGCGGCAGCATCGTCTTTATGTGCTAGTTGTTGATTTGATTACATTTTCATGTATTTGTTTATTAAGAGGGGATTAGTTCCCCCAGTTCCTTCGTGCTCAGATTCTTTAAGCAATCCCTCTATTGAGCAGAGCCTTTTCCATCTAATCTTACTCTAACTGTGTGCTACAAATGGGAAATACCTTAAGCATCTATGAGTGAAATGACTCTTGCTAATCCCCAACTTCAAACAGGAAACCTTAGGTGTCTAATAACACACATAAGTATAATGTGCAGGCTCTGGGACAGTGTCACATACAACCAGAAAATACAGAAGAACCTTTTAAATAAGGAAAGTAAAGCTGTCATACAATTTATATCGATGAATATGACCTGCTCCATCTTACATCTTTTAGCTATAGCCACCAGATTCCTTGCCTTAGTTTCTTGATTCGCTTTTGTGATGCTATACAATGTCCATACCTTTATGTGTTTCCCTGTGTAGCTGCTGCCTGCTCAGAGAGCTTGTGCAAGCCTCTGGGAGCTTCTCACAAATCTCTCTTTCTGCATCTCTGAAGTGTTTCATTGTTGTTGATCTGTATCTTATAGAAGCATGTTCTAGCCGTATATCTCCTCCCAGAGTGGGCTGACTTTCTACCATTGTGGCCATAAGCCAACAATCGATCTGTCAGCTATAATTTATATGCTGAATATCCCTCGTTCATCCAGGATAATCCTTACATTTATATCAGAATGGAGTGGCCAAAAACACACACAACCGTGGTTAGATGGCTTGATATGGGTGCTGCGGAGATGACTATAAATTGTGTGCTGCTAACAGTTAATGGGAAAGCAGGAGACTGGAAAGAATACAAATACTGCATCGGGTGGTATAGAGAATCAGAGAGCGAGAGGGAACTCAGCGGTGTGTTCTGCAGGGAAAGCCCTGCTGTGGTCAATATAATCAGTGTAGCATGCAGACAGCCTCTGCATGTTGCCCTCATTCCTCAGTAGCTCCTTCTGCTAAAAGCATTCATCATTTCGAACAAACACAAAAACACAGCATCCAACAAAACCAAAAGCCGTTTTAGAGTCACACTCAGGGATTTATTAAAAGAGGAGAACCGTACATCAGATACACAGTACTGTTTGTGTTACCTGTGGCTATTAGATGAAAAGAAAGTGGACGTGTTTTATTGATCTGATACATTTTTTATGAATACCTTTTAAGAAACAAATCTTGAGGTATACTTTAATCTATTCATAAGGGATTTGCAGTCGTTGCCTACCAATATACTTTAATATATGCACAGTCTGCTTCCTGATCCTGTTCCTAATTGTTCTAAACACCATTTTGGAATGATATCTTTGTTTATACTTATTGTTTGTAAGAACTGGAGAAATATTGATGTTTGCGAGATATCACTGCAGTACTTTTTTGGGAACGGTCGTGATTTTCGTAGGTAGAAACTCCAATAAAAGTCATAAGTCTTGATCACCATCATCGTTTGGGATACACCCCAGTGCCACTGTCTCCTAGCAACCAATACCAGTTGTTTTTATGTGATGTTATTTTGTTTGTATTGGTTTTATGATGTTCAAAGAAAAACGTTTCCTAACCTAGGAATTCCTTTAGAAGTTCTGTATTCCTAATAACATTCTTTAGTTATTAAAATGGCTCCAAAATGGCTCCAAAATGGTGGAATGAGCTCCCCATTGAAATCAGGACAGCAGATAGCTTCCACATCTTCCGGCGCAGACTGAAAACTCATCTCTTTCGACTCCACTTCGAGCGATAGAATGACTAACAAAGAACTGCAGAGCACTTACTAATAAAGGACTGGCTTATCTAAAGCCAGTTGAATAGCACGTGAAATGTTTGGCTCTATGAAACCTGATGTACTTATATGATTCTGTTTTCTTCAAGGTTGTGTCTTCCTGGTCGAATGTACTTATTGTAAGTCGTTTTGGATAAAAGCGTCAGCTAAATGCAATGTAATTATAATGTAATGTAATGTGTGCAGACTTGAATCATTCACCCATGATGACTTCCATCTGCCTCTTTTACCTTGAATTGGCATCTGCAACATTTACATACTGGACACCGTGGCCCTCTGCAAATGTCTCTTTACTTTCAGTATTGCTTGTTTTCTTTTGTTTTACTTTGAAACAGCAATGCCTGTAGGACCTTTTTACTGATTCAACTCAGGCTGCCAAAACTGAATAAGTGTAGGCAGATCTAACGGGGAATTCAGATTTTCATCTTTGTTCCTCAGCGAGACTCTCAGAGGATTTGTTTGTTGAAATAAAGATGGCATGATTGTCATTTCCCCATGAGTACATATTGCAGTAGCTATCAGAGCATGTCTGGCCTGTTCTCCTTTTAATGACCCGAGATTTGGCCTAATTGCTTTCCCAGTGTGTAAATGTCAAGCACCATACAAAAACAAATGGCACACACACTTGTGCTTGTTGCTTCAAGAGCAGTGTAATGTGCAATTGAGCAGCGGAGGGATGAGAGCTCCTGAAGCAACAAGTAGTCCCCAGGAACTCAATATCCAAACAGTGACTGGATGAGATCATACACTCATAGCCCTGTTAACACTGTTGAGGCGTATACTGTATACTGTAGATAGCCAATCAGGATTCATCTGTTCAACATTGTGGAAGTTAAGTTATTTTCTTTATGTGGAGTTTGACCAAAGTTCCAAAGTAATGTCATTCTTTAAAAGCCCACAGACAGATGGAGGGTTTATCATATGGTATGCTAACAAAGCAAACTTTAAACCAACTGTAGTTTGTCTGAGGTCATTATAATCATAAAAGATAACATTTCTCAATAACTTTTCAGCGCTTACATCAATAAAAAATGTTTGAATCAGATTTGAAATGAAAACATTACCACCACAATGTGTTTCTAGCCATTCAATATAGCAGCATGGCTCTATTGAAGGCAAAGGCATTGCTTTACCCTGGTCCAGACTTGAATATCCAAGAGATACAGAATACAGGTATTTTTCAATGAAAAGTGCTTCTTGTGTGCTGCCTCCAGTTTGTGTCAGACTCAATGTCAGGCAGCGTAGGGTCACCATCACATTTTCAGTAACTTTGTCTCTAAACATGTGTAAAATAGTTATGGTGCAAGCATTTCGTTCGAGTGTGTTTGAGTGTGTTTAGGATGACAGTTTCTTTTGATGCGACTACAGCCACAGTCCTCTCTTTTCCTCCACAAGAACCTTCCAACCTTCTCTATTACCGCCCATGAATAGAAAGTCACGTTTTATCAAGCTTCACCCTTGGAGTTTTCAAAATCAAAACAGTTAAAGCTTTTACAAAAAGTTTATTAATAATGATCCATCATTTCGTCTCTTAAATCTAAGTTGATCTTCTCTCCACTGTGGCTCTTCACACTGTCCAAGCTGAGAAACAGGTGTCTCTCGTGCACATGTGTTAAACAGGGAATACCTAAACTAAACCTATAAATAAAAACTTAAATAAAAAGTGGAAGAACTTCATATTGTATATACATTATATGGGCTACACGTGTAAGGTGGACATGTTGCGAGTAGTGCAAGATGAAGTGACACTGTAGGCCTACTGTACTGAAGTAGTAATAGCTCTGACCCGTACATGCTCGCTTGTGCTGCATGCTCTTGTGGTTATGGTACTTACACCACAGCTTCACAGCAGAGGTCCGCAGGTCAGAAGTCTCTATTGTGTGAAACACCTACGCACACTCTACTAGAAATCTCTATGTACTAAAAAACAATAACATGCACTCAGGGAAAGGAAGCCTACACTTATATGGCTCTCTGAAAAAAGAAAGGACACAAGCGGATTAAAACCTAATCGCACACATTTTCCTGTTTTAGCTAACATGTCCAGTAAAGTCTTCTACACACCACTACAAGGGGAAGGGTGGGGAAACCAATAAGCAAGAGCATTTTGTTTGCACAAAATATAGAATAAAAACAATATTTCTTTCAAACAGTTCTATAAGTGCCAATGCATGCAGGACGCCTTAAAGATGTATGGAGAAGTCCTTGTTAAAAAAATGCAACACAGTGTTGAATCAGCTGGAGCTTTCTTTAAATTAGGGTTAGGGTTGCCGTGTTCCTGCCTGATGCAGACTTTATTATATTTGGAGGCACCAATACGATTTTTGTAGTCAACCTTGATCCATCCTATTTTCAATATACGTTCACTTTATCATTTGGATTATCTATGTTGTAAATATGTTATACATGACACCTTTTACACATCCGTCCACGCTTGGAGAGATGTCTAATTTAATAATGGGGTTTCTTTCTGGGAAGTTATTTCCTTGTCAGCTTTGAGGATCTAAGGACAGAATATGTCGTATGATGTAAAGACCTCTGAGACAAATGTGTTATTTGTGATATTGATGGATTGAGGTCACAGTTGACGTTTAATAGAACTGTACATTTCAACACATTTAATTAAGTCCTGTTTGAACCTCATCTCTCTAAGGAAATTCAGAAAAGTTCTGGATCGAAATGATTCTTTAGGAATTATACTGTAATATATGGACAGGCCGGCTGCATTTGTGGTTCCTATCTGGCTGACTGGTTGAATCACGGCTGTAGCAAAATGTTATCCTCGGAGAGAGACTGACTGTCGGGAATCCTCTGCTGTCTTCTGGTCATGCACACTCCGGCTGAGTGCTCGCTGCCTGTCAACAGGGTTTCAAGAGGGAAGGACGAAATGGCCCCTCTGCAGTCAAATCTCAACAAAAAAAAGACTGAAGGAAAAGTAATATATGCCTCTGTAACCAAAGCCCTCAATCCTATTATACATCAAACCAGGCACTTTGAAGAAATCACAGTTATAGCTTTTTATATCCAGATGTCCAGGTTATCAGATTCACCGCTGTAGCTCCAACATCTGGCGGACGCACAGCTGTTTATAATGCAATCAGTAATAGTCTACGCTCTGATTAAGCACTATAACCACTGCCAATAATTATATCCTATTTTTTAATAATATTAACATCCATGACGACCTCTGACATGCCTCTGCTGACAGCTACAAGGGGACGGGTAAATAGAATCAAATCAAATCAAAATGTATTATAGCCCCAAATCACAAAAAATGCTTCAAAGCTAATGAAGATGGAAACTAGATGATGGAAACTAGGTTTGTGTGTTTTGAGTTTGCTCACTGTTTCATATTTGTATTCATTTCTGCTGTATACAGTTGTGATTGTAGAACTTGAACCTTTAAAAAATCACAGTGCCAACACTCATTGAAGTGTGTGAGTTAAATATCTCACAGGTGTTAAAAGTTGAGATGAGGAAGATGATTAAGTGCAAAGTAGCCTGAAAAAAACAAAGAGTCAGCACCAAGTGAATATTCAAGGACGAGAAATGTGCCTTCCACTTTCCAAAAAAATGGGACACTGTTCCTGAGGTTGTTAGCAACACAAACTGCAGACACAGAACAAACGGAGGGGAGAAACAGCTCCATAGAGACATCTCACATGTATCTATCTGTAAGCAGTGCACACTATAACTCTGCTGTACTATGAGTATCTATGTATTTCTTTGTGTGTGTACTTGGACTGATTTGGCTGTGTGCTTGCACGTCCATAGATTAGTGTGCGTGTGTGGGTGTGTGTGACAGACAGTATATGCTTGTCAGATTGTTGCACAGGGCAGACTGCTGGCTCGCCTGACAAGAAATGACTAGCCTATCTAGAAAAAATATGTCTGCCGTGACACCAATCTGACACCAATTTATGAATCAACCACAGCAGAGTGGACACACACACACACACACACACACATACACACACATACACACACACACACACACACACACACACACACACACACCATACATACATACACTAAAACGATCACAGAAGTTCTTGAAATCCCATTGATCTAGATCTCTCACCAACCGCCTCTTAGAGTGTCATGTTATGTATTTATTTCGTTTGGTATGAGCCACACATTGTTTCTCTTGCAAACGTTACTATGATTGTACTAATGCACATTTTTTCGTAATAACTCTCTCTATGTTTATTCAGACTGACCCCAGTGATCCTGCAGTTTGAGTATCACACCTGATTTAATTAGTTTAGGCTGCAGTTGTTTGCTGTCTTTCATTGCAGCTTCAAATCCCATCGTAACCCACTAAAAACATGATTAAGAAACACATCATTTCAAGATATCAAAAGCAAAACTGAGTAATTTAACCTTTTTTACAATGTTTTCATCAGATGGTTATGGAGAGTTGTACACTAGATGGAAAAAAGTAATCAATGAGATCAGTTGATTGGAGAATTTGGATATCAGATACTATTTTACTTGTTTTCATATATATATATTACTATTATACCGATGATATGTATACCTGGCATAAGGCTTTAGCTTGATTTTCTCCTTGTCTTACTACTCAAACTAAGTTGCTTGAAATGCAGTTTTCATTTTGTACTGATTAAATATAACATTGTGTTATAAAAACATTTAGTTGTCATTTACACTGATTAAATTAGTTAGTGTGTTATTTATTATTTGTATTAAAGCCAGACACCTTTTGTACATTTTGAAAATCAGATTCATGACAAAGTCCATCACTTTATTAGGCTTTGCATGCCACAGGTTCATCTCCCACTGAGAATAGAAGCACTTTTGTGTAGCATTTCTAAGTGTCGACTGTGTGTGTGTATGTGTGTGTGTATGTATGTGTGTGTGTGTGTGTGTGTGTGTGTGTGTGTGTGTGTGTGTTTGTGTGTGTGTGTTTGTGTGTGTGTGTTTGTGTGTGCCAGGGGAGATGTACTGCATTAGAGTCTCTACCTCCTGGGAAACTTTATTGAGCACTTAAGTGCTTCTGGTGTCCAAATACCTTAAAGGTGTTAGTCCTTTTTGTCTATTTGTGCACCCTTGGGTTAAAAGGGAATTATTGCAGCTTCTTAAGGTGACTGTGCAAAATTAGTCTGATAGGAATACAAATGAAGCTATACTGTATTTCATAGAGTACATTTGGCTGAAGAGTGAAGTGTGTTGGCTTACTGTTTTATGGCAGAAGAGATTACGCTTTTTCATTATCTGTAGACAGAGACGTATAATTTCATTATTCGTTAAAGTAGTATGCAAAATACATTTAAAGGAATGTGGTTCAAAAGTTGAATACATTGCAAGGTCATGCAATATTAAAAAAGAAAATATGTTGGCTTTTAATACTTTAATATACTCTAATAATTATTATTATCAGTTTTAATGTAATACCACACCAGAGGCAAATCAAACTGTCTGTCCTGCAATAGCAACAGTTTATCTGGAAGTTTGTATTTGTCTCTGTGACTTAAAAGCTCAGCCAGATACTGTCTGTCTGTCTGTCCTTTTTGTTCGATCATACTCAAAATATTCATCCAAATCTTGGTTTTAATCATATAATCACAGCGTTTGATTTTTTTGGGTTTATACACATTTAAGGAACTGGTTGCAAGTATTCAAAGACCAAAGACTTATTGTCATGTAGCAATTTGTATGCAAGACATTTTTAATATAATTTAGTTGTCCTATCATCACACACACAAGTCATGTCATATACAGATCACTCAGGGCAGGAAATATACAAATAAAAAAGGGAAACTGTACGCCGTCTGTGTACACATCCATCCAGCTGTGTCCCCATGACTCTTCTTCTACTCGCTGTCTCCTCTTCCTCCTCTGGGCTGATAATCAGACAGCTCCTCTGAAGCCCCCATTGTTTGCACACACTGCCGACGTGACTCTGATACATATGAGAGCGGCTTAGCATTGTGAATGCAGCTCAGCTTTCTGGAGGTTGACCTTTTTCCATGGATTAATAGGTTTTATGCCTGCAGCATTAATAAACAATTTATTGGTTTCCACAGTAGGATAGTGAGCCGTCACTCTGCATGGTAATGTGCGTCCCCCTCCCCAGATTTGTTTGCTCTCACCTCCTTTTAGATTACGCTATGAAATCACAATTCGTTTTGTGGTTCTTTCCAAAATTACGTTTGTTTCAGATTGACTTCCTTTGCTCGCTTGTCTTTAAAAGCCTATTCACTCTTTTTATTTCAAACTCCCACTCCCTCCATCTGTCTCATCCATTTGCCTCTTTTTCATGTGTTATTTTTCAGTGGAAACTGTATTCCTGCCCCTTCTTCTCAACCACATTAGTTAATCTATTTTTCCTTTGCCGTGCTTTTACGTGATTGTTCATCTTTTCCTTTTTGTCTCTGTCTTTGTCTTTTTGCCTTTTTGACTGGGGCTGATTATGTGGGGCTGAGCAGTTTTGCCCCTCACGCTGTCTGTGGCCAAGGTCAATTATGGCCTTCGCTTCCCGAGCAGAGAGCCACTGATGGGGAGCGCCGGGCGGGAGACCGAGGGGGAAGAAAATCAACCGTTTGGTGCCTCGAAAGTTATTAGATTTGCCTCTGGTGTGAAAGCGTGCACTGTGTCCGAGCCTCACTCTCCTTTTGCCATGATTTCATCTATATTTTTCCCAAAATATTATTATAACTTGGGTAGAACTCTATGGCAAAAACTACCTTTTTATTTGTAATTAGGAACACAACAAGGATGCCAAGTTGATATTGACATCAACCTACTAGGTTGTTACTGTATGTCAAACCTTTTACTAATTGCTTATTTACACATCCAACCATTTTTGACATACAAGTGACGCCTTTTAATCTCAAAAGAAAAACAATGACAGAAGGAAAGAATAATCTTGTTTAGACACATAAAGGAGGAACATGATAAAAAGCATTCAGCTTGTCATTGACATTTTTGACACACTTAAAATGCAATCAACAAACAATGTGTCTGAATTCAGCTGCCTTCACTGCTCTGATCTTCAAATCAAGCTGATTATGGTGACTGACATTGAGCATGCTTCCACAAACAAACCACCTCCACTTGCTCTGCCTCCGTAAACAAAGAGACATTTTTTGTGCATTTATGCGAAGGCGTTTGATTAGCCACAATTACGGCCTTGCCACCAGCTTGTATGATTAGTTTGACTCGAGGCTGTTTTGTGTGTGCCGTGTAAGTAATCAGCGCTGGGCCGTTCCTGGACCGGCATAGAAATGTTGTGTCTAATTACAGCAGCCAACCAACCTGCGATGGCGCTCACCTGGCGAGGAAAAAGTATAATTAATTACCTTATTGAGGCAACTCAGGGAACCATGAAGGTAGAACTGTTTGCCTTCTAATCGGCTCTGCAACAGAGTTTGCTTCAGCATGTTTGAACATCCTTTCAGAGAAAAAACGGTTGTTACGTTTAACAAATAAATCAGTGTAATTAGGACATTTGTTCGGTGTTGTTTGCTTTGAAATCACCCATTTTACAATATCAAGATGTATGTTCTGTGTACAGTACAAATATAATATGATGTCCTCTATCCACACAGGACACAGACCTCCCTTTAAGACACCTTTACCATTATAAGTAGCCTTCTGATAAGCTCCTGCTTGCCGATGACACACAATACATCTTAATGTGAGCAATACAATGAATAACGATGAGGACAGAACCTGTGCATACTCCAGAGGAAATGTTTATTTATCTGATATTAAGCATGCCATGCAGACTCATGCTCAGGGTTTTATCATTTAAGGCTCTGCTTTCATTGCCTCAGTCTGCTGCATCTCCGCTCAGCTGTTGTGGCCTGCGACGGAAGCAGTATTAATATCTGATCCTAATCCTTACATTTGCCAGTAGAATAGGATGTATTAATGTAATTGCTGGCGAGACACACCAAATTCAGGATGTGGGATTTACCCAACACACAGCTCACATACAACAGACCTCCACTCTGGCCTCTCAGGGCCTATTTTCACTGTTTCTCACTGAAATTGCAATGTGAGTGAAAACCTAGCTGTTGTTATGCATCAGGCGTTTGTACCTTCTACTAAAAAATGCCCTTGAGTCTTCAATCAAGGATAGAGAGGGCACTTTAAATACAGTTGGGGGCTTTACGGCTTCATTACGGTTCATCCCATTCCCAAGTGTTTCTCCGCTCCTTCCTGCTCAGCTCTGCTTTCAGCTAAATACTGTCTGGAGGATGAGGTCTGACTAGAATAATTCACCAAAGGGCTAATTACACCATAATCATGCCATGGTGTATCCTGTGTTCAACACTGAGTATTTGGCACATAAATAACATCTTGTTAAGCTACAGTACAGGAGATGTAGACTCTTCTCAACGGACGGCCATGTTGTTCAGCCTGTCCACTTCTTCGGTTTGGATGGTAATTTCTCAACATTTTTATTTATTACCATGAAATTAAATACAGGTGCCCAATTCATGGTGCCAGGAGGATACATCTCAGTGACTATACTGTGCTTGTGCAGCCTCACAAAGCCGCTAGTGTGGCTGTATAGTCATTGTCAGTTTAGAGAAATCAGTTTTGAGACATTGACACAGACTAGAACCATATTTTTAGCTAAATTTCCATCCACATTAACCAATAGGAATGAAACACAGCTGAAACAAATAGGAACAAATAGAAAGACTTTCCATAAGGTTCCTTATTTTAGATCTTCTTCGTTAGGGACCCTGTACGCTATGGTTGTATATGTATATTCTACTTTAACAGAATAACTAAGGTTGGAAGATGACACCAGATACAACAAAAGCATCTCAAACAATCCATACTGTATGTTGATTATTTCCGCTGAATATATTAAAGTATTCCTTATTTTGTGTCGGTCCATAATCTTCATTAAGGCTTCAAACCTTGACAGCCCACCACTTGCGGGATGCATCAGAGGATTTTCACTCGTACTGTCAGTAGTTCTGTGAGCCAGCTCAGTGTGAACTGCTCACAACAGATGTGGTGAACTCTCCATTGTGATGAGTAGGCTTTAATTAATACACCTCGATGAATGCCTTTATTTTTAGCCTGGCAGGGCAGACAATGTGGAAATGCTTTTTATTACCCTTCTGCTTTGGAGATGAATGGGCAACAGCAGAGAGAGATGTGAAGCCTCAGTGATCAATTGTCGCCGCCAGATTGAGGTGTAATGGGGGATTCACTTGATTAGTTCCATCATTATTTTTACAAAGTTCAGAAGTTAGTCATAGGCAGATTTGTAGAAGGATCTCATTTGTGTTTTACCAATTACATTTTTTTTAAATAAGGAGTCTTCCGGCAGACATGTGGGGGGGGGGGAAACAGAGCTGATATTACCCGTGCTGAGGTGCTGGGGTCATGCCTAACGATATATATTTTCCGACTGGAACATGAGTTAATTGACTAAACGAGTGATCCCACATCTGATGTCAAGGTTATGGCCAAGAGGAGAATGGGAGTTGCATTTCACCAGAACAGGTCATTAGGCTTGGCTTGAGACATGATTATAGCGATATAAACTCTGCAGCGTTAATCCTTTTAATGACAGGTAAAGGTATAAAGTCCATTTCACCTGCAAAGGAGCATGCTTAAGGGTGGCATTTGTCCTGGTGACCTCCATAAAAGTTCAACTATGAATTATGAATCTGTTTTATTCTTGCATAATGTGAACCTTGCATTTTTAATGTGAGTCCACAGGAATGGCTACCACATGTTATTTTCAAATGAAATCCTCCATGTATTGCCTGGGTGTGAAAGAGCCTATTATAATCCGTCTGGTGCTTGTGTCTGTCTCTGCAGGAACTCTTTACAGCGGAGTGCAAGTTCAAAGAGTCGGTGTTTGAGAACTACTATGTGATCTACTCGTCCATGTTGTACAGACAACAGGAGTCGGGGAGAGCTTGGTTCCTAGGGCTCAATAAAGACGGCCAAGCCATGAAGGGGAATCGGGTGAAAAAAACCAAACCAGCTGCTCACTTCCTGCCCAAGCCATTAGAAGGTATGTACTGTGATTACAACTGGATAGCAACATTAAAACTGCATCGTTAGGATTAGTTGGAAAATGTTTCTGATGAGGTAGTCATACCTAATCTTAAGAGCTAATCTTTTGTTTTAGAACAAAATTATATTACAATGTTAAGGTATTCTATTTTCAGTATGCATGAATACTTTGATATGTTATATTTTTATTTTCATCAACACATTTCATGCACTGTAGTTGGCAGTACACCACTCTGCTGCTGCAAATGCTCACTAGAGCACCACATTTGTACTAATCCAGGGAAAGTTAGTCCCCTTTTACTACGCTATTTCCTCATGTTTGTGTATCATTTACTAAAACCTAAAGTGCCCAGCTGTGATATGAAATTACTGAGCCTTTAAATAAACAACAAATTAAATATCCTTTAATGATCTTCATTAGGAACCAATAAACTAGGGGCACATTAAGAGATGAGCAAACACATTATTAGTTTCCACTTCTTAATGAGTTTTGTTGACATTAGGAAAAAAAGACAGAATATCACCAGATTTATCCGTCAAAGGGTCATGTGTAGCTGTGCTAGGTGGGTGAAAACCTTCCCGAACAAAACTCTGAGATTGATTTGTCATATTTAAGGAAAACAAAAGCATAGCTGACGGTTCAGGCCGTTTGAAAAAGGAAGAAGTCAGATAACAAAAAAAATATGGTGATAGCAGTAATAAAACATTAATTTACAGATTTCAGTTTAGTTTTTACATACTCGTAGATACTCAATAGGACACACTTCTTCCTCATTTTGCCTTATTAGTACCAGAAGGGGTTTATCAGCTTTCACATAGCAAACACATTGTCAGTGTAAACAACAGTGTGTCATTTCAGTAAGAAACATAACCTTTAGCTGGAGACATTAATACATATCGATGTATTTGGGTGAAAATAACGAGCATGATTACCTTTGTCACATAACATGATGGATGTCTTAGACTATAAATCTGGTACAACATCGGGAAATATCTACTGTATGATTGAGATATTTTGGCATTGTGCTGATCCTCAGTTTTGCTGCTGTCAGCCGGGCAGCTCACTATGAAATGTTGATGGTCCAGCAGATGCATCACTCTTGTCAGCTGATTGCTTCCCATTACTTTACCATGGAATCAAATTGAAGTGTCCTGTCAAGACAGCTGTAGTGTAGTGGCAGTAAAGTGGAGGATAATGAGAAGCATTTCTTTTTAATTGGAAAAGCATGTGCTTAGATTCAGAATCAGCACTGATAGAGACAGAAGCAGGTCAGGATGGTGAAATAATGACCAAAGGCAAAAAATATGTCAGCATCTATAATTGGAGACTTTTTTTTAAGGTTTTGAGGAATTTCTGTCTGTTTAGTAACCTTTCAAAAAGTATTGTTAGGGGATAGATGCCCAGTAAACAGTTTTAGACAGGTAAACTCCAGAGAAGTTGGTGTTAACATATTTTCTCTTGTCTCTTTGCCTTCTTTCCTTTTCCTCTGCTCCTCCAGTTGCCATGTACAGAGAGCCATCGTTGCATGATGTTGGAGAGACAGTGCCCAAGACAGCAGTTCCTCCCAGTAAAAGCACAACTGAGCCGGCAGTGATGAACGGAGGTAAACCTGTAAGCAAGCCCGACAAGCCCCCCACATAGCCACACCTGACTCAGTGTGAGGGGGGGAGACTTGACGGAGGCAGGGCTTTTCCCGACTAGACTCCAAACCCTCTTTTTTCTGTGGGTCCGATCCATTCAAACCTTTCTTCTCTTGCTCCCTCTTCCCTTCTTCTCCGCCTCGCCCTCCCTTTCTCCGGCCGTCACATCACGGGCGCATGGATTCTGAGGCGGCTGAGTTTCTCCAGCACAGGAGGGAAGAGGACCTCTGAATATGGAATGCCTTTTAGATTCCTCTGAAACTGTGAGAATTCATGTGAATAACGCGTGTTTCACACCCACGCTAGTGGTACTTTGCTTGCTGACAGTTCATTCAAGAAACCCCCCCCATCCCCTCCTATAATGCCCTGTTGCAGCAGTCTGTGTACCTTCAGATCTATTTTCTATACCACAGTTCACCAGCTATGTTCTGGGATAGAGACTGTATAGATAGAGTAAATAATAGGACTGTTGTCCTCTATTTTTTACCAGTATGTTCCCTTCTCCCTCTCTTTCTATCTCTAGTCACACACTTTTCTCTTTGTCAAGTAACCTAGAAAAGATAAAAACATTTTGCAAGGGAGTTGTGTGATTTTCTAAGAAACACATTCACACAGATGTGGCATAAAAACATCCATATATACAAAGACACAATCCACATTTGTGTCTTGCCTCCAACATGCACACATACATACAGACAAAGTGTGTTGGGAAAAAATATGTTGCTTTTTAAGGCTGATAAAAACACGCTGGAGGCTGGCAGATAGCTCCTGTAATCATAGCTGATGAAGTGCTAATTACCGCCAATCAATGCGAGAACTTCCAACACACACGCATTTATAAACAGATGTGTGTGTGGGTGGGAGAGCTCTGTAAGGAATGGTGTATACATATCACTATCTAAGTCCCACCAGCGGTTCAGTCCGCCTTCTCTGGTAAGTAGAAACCTGAAGTCTATTTTTCTTTAATCTTATTTCAGAGCGTGGGCTCTAGGAATATCTCTAGGCCTTGTAGGCCTCTGTCCCTCACTCACTGACTTCTTTGGACTAAGAGGCAAGGCTTGTGGCTTTGACCCAGATGGTCTATAACTGCAGCACTGGCAGCCATCTTATGGCAGCGTCTACCTAAAGCCAGAAAACAACATGGCTGAAAACCAGTAGGCGACATTTATCCTGGCTGCATCCCTATTTGGTTCAAACTAAAGCATGGGCAAGGTTAATATTGTGTTCTCTCTTCGAGCAGCAGTTATCCAAGAGATGGCTTATATTGTAACATTTTCACTGTATAAAACTTAGGGAAAATTACTATTATAAATCATAACTTTTTAAATGACTAGATATTGTTATTATAATTATTATTATTACGAGAGGATTTGTCTCCTAGCTCAGCATGCAGAGTCCAGTATCATCTTGGCCTATCACGTGCCTGTTTGGACTTTGATTCCCGGCATGCAAAAACAGGTTCCCAGTCCCCACTGGGCCAAAGGTGCCTCACACACCCAATACATCCACGTAGAGGACACGTAGCATTACCCATCGACAAACCACACTCAGATGTATTCATCATGAAATGACCAAAGTCTTTTTTCATCCCAAGACAAACTGATTCTTTACAAGAGAAAATCTGATTCAATTAATTGAAGCTTTCACTGTGATAGCATTTGTTCGGAACAAACCAACTCCGCTCAGACCCCCAGGGGTCTTTGACTGATGTCATTTTAGAGAAATACGTATACCTTGAATTAATCACATGCATGTATTTTATATAAGGATTACGGTAAGGGTTTCATTCTTCCCTCTATGTAAGCTGAAGAGTACTAAGGTTCAGTGAGAGTTGAATGGGCATGTTGAAGGCTACAGCACACACTCACAGCTACTCTGAAGGTAACCCATTTTCTGTTTTGCATTTTTCTTCATGACTGTTAGCAGTTTATCAAAGCTCTATCTGATCAATTTATAACATTTGTCTTGCTTTATTGATTTCTCCTAATGGTTTTGTTAGACACGATTTAGAATATGAAGTAGATTGTTGCTGCTGTGTGCTGCTAAAACTCATCATATTACAAAAATTGATTTGGTGAATATCATTTTCGGAGTTTATTGGGATTACACATGATCATTTGTTATTACAGCACATCAAAGCACATTAGTTAGGATTCAATAATTGTCTGTACAAAGCTGTTAATAACAAATATGACATAGTATACACACAGGAGCTGAAAAACCACTGTAGTTGTGTTTGAGGATGATATTGTGTCCTCATTACAGCCAATCATCCTCGACTACACACTCTACATGCTGGGCTGGCTGCTGCTCCAGCCTTGCCCTCCAGATAACTGGCTCCTCTAAGGCTGACTTTATTTTTGTAAATGACCGGTGTGTAAATGTACATCTCTGATTGGATCTCTGTAGCCCACCGTTTTTTGTTTAGTCCTTATTTTTTTCTTGTATACGGGTTGTGCGTGATGTCGTGTCCTGATAGCGCTCATATTTGCTTTGTTCCCCCTCTCTTCAGATGTGTTACAAGAATATTCTAACAAATTTGGTTTCTTTGTTGCCTCTGTTATCAAACCTCTTATTTTGTGTGTTGTCCCATCTGTTGCATGGGGAGAGGATGGCATTGATGAACTGCATGTAGTAGGCTATGTCTATCGAGAACTGTTGGTATGTACCGCTAATTTTACATACATATATGCAACGAGTTTGTCTACACTATACAGTTTGTGTTTGTTGTATACAACATATACAACATATTGAATAAAAATATTTATATAAAGGTGTACTGTAATGTCAGTAACATACTTAATGCAATATAGTGTGCAGTATATTATTGCACCAGTCATCTTTTGAGGGGGCAAAGAAAACAGAAGGGTTGGCTAGTTTAAGCATGAAAAAGGCCAAAGTAGAATTTACATTAAATTTTCTTTGTGACTTCTTATCGGTCTTCTTTTCAAGCGGTGACTGAGCACTTGTGTCAATGCAGCTCTCATGCCCTGATGCTTTTCTTTGAAGTGACATGGACATCCAGCATGCCACACCTGAACTATGTATGCCCTCTCTTGGTTTCCTCCACTTAGATTTTAACCTTGTCACTAGTGTGTGTTGAGTGAGGAGTGTCCATCACGTACCTTCAGTACAGTGTGGCTGTCATGGCAGGTTCTTTGGTTTGATTTCCCGTTGGAGAAGAATAGGCACTATTAAAATGATTTATTTTCAACAAAAAAAAATATACCATTGCAAGTATGCCCATTGGAGTTATGTCATGTTATAACAAATTTGTAACCATGTATGATTAAGGTCTTCGCATTGTTTTCCATGCAAAATGTTGTGTCATGCGGCACATTAATGTTTTATTATTAAAAAATAAATAAAAACCTCAAATAGTAACTCCTGCCTCGAGCTTTCCTGTGAACTTTCAGTCCAATTTTGGAACAACACCCCCCTCTGTACAGACTTACATTAGCACCCATTGTTTTTAACATATTGCAAAAATGTCACTTTAATAATTACATTTGTCGTGTACTGTAGCTGCATTCCTACATTTAAAAAAGCAATTATACATTAGGCGGTTTTGGAATCATATTACAGATTACATGGCAATATGTTTCTTTTACACCTACAATGCTCCGTTTTATAAGGATCCTTTGTAACCAGTACAATCAGATATTGGATGTTAATGATGTGCAGAATTACATCCATGTTTAGTTTGTTCCTCTTCCTGCTCCAATGGTTTTCCTGGGCGGTGCTCCTGGTCGCTCCGGGCAGCCAGGCCTCCTGTCTCCTCACAGCAGTGTCCCCCCCCTCAGTACTCCGCTCCCACCCAGATCTCACAAGCGTTCCCCATCCAGCCGTCCCAGCACTCACAGTTGCCGCAGTTGCACAATCCATTCCCTGTGAGAAAATGTGAGAATAAAAGCTGTGAATTAAGAGCTGTGCCATCATGCCTGACCTTTTAACAAGGTTCCTCTTTTCACACCCTGCTTCCCAGGGTGCAGCGCTCTGCTGGGGGACTGAGGTGGACTACACCGCTCAGGACAGTTAGTCGTTTTTCACTTATTTTGCCCACACAGCAGAGGAGAAACTCTGGTTTAATTAAGAAGGAAAGGCCTTTATATGTAAATATTCACCACATATATAAATATATATCTCCAAATCCAATATGTGACTTTCCTTTATTCATCTGTGGAGGTTATACAATACATTTAAACAGCTCTCTAGAAAAGGATGCAGCAACCAATGACTATTGTATATCCATAGCAAAGGAAGAGTTATTGATCTATCAGAAGGAGTTGGGGGTGGATTAAGGAGTATACTACAACTGACTTTAACATAATAGTCCCATAACCCCCCACTTTACTCACACTTGGATTAGGACTACTGTTTATGTTTTTTTAGTTTTCTTTGTACTGTTTCTGTTTTTATGTAAAGCGTCTTTGAGCACCAGGAAAAGCGCTATACAAATTAATTGTATTATTATTATAACCGTTCCCCAACCTTAAAGTGGCTTTAGAGGCAGCAACTTCACAACCAAAGGGGAGTTAGATTGTGATCCTATTCAATGTTTAAGAATGGCATAACACCATACTCTGAATGTCTTATAATCCCGTTTCCCCAGGCTCTCCACAAACTCCCTGAGCTGTCAGACAGAGGAAATCAGAGGAGGACTCCTGCTGGCCTCCTGTCTCACAGCTGAAAATATGTATACACTGCAAACATCACTGTGGGAGAGAAGGGAGGGGTGTGAGGAGGGAGAATTGGTGATGGACAAAAATGTTAGGTGAGAAACAGAAGGCAGCAGAGATGGGTATTAGGTGAGAAGAAGAACAATAAAGTTGGATGAGCTGTTGTTGACTCTGTTGCATTAAGGGATAAGGATTGCCTGGCTCTATATATATTATTCTCATTGTCAGGTAATCCTGTGAAAAGACCTTAGTCTGTCTTTCAAAACTTTTCCAACTTCTTATTCAACCACAAGCCTCACAACCCTTACTCTAACAGGATCTGGTGCATCTGCCAATTAATACAAATTAAATGTGGTAATTGATGTCCAGTTTTAGAATGTCACAAAGTACTAAGTGTTAAGGTACAATTTCCGAGGTATTTTCCTTTTATTTCCCAATTGTATGCTACATTATACTTCCAATGCATTTCTTTCCTCCCACCAATTGTTTAGGCAGCTATTATTTAAAATAGGTATAACTTTGAAATACTTCAACCATCTAATCCACCAGGACGTTGTTTGTGATGCTATAAATACACTAGTGTGTGTATCAATGGAAATCAAGAAACATGTCAACCATGAGGCAGTGTGGCTCAGTTTTGACAACAAAGGAGCTCTATAGCAGGGAGAAATAAGAAATATCCAGCTTAGAATACACACGTGTTTCATGGTGTTGCAGACAAACGACCGCTTGTATCTCGTATATAAAATACATTCTAAAATGATCATATCCACTGCATGAAATTAACTAGCAAGCATTCCTAATACGCTGAATTTTCCACATCACTTGTATGTGTAATGAGAATCTACAGCTCTGACGGGTCCGTGAAATCTCCAGATGTGGAGGAATTTGTGTCAAATTTAGCACAATCATTTTAAAATAAGATTGGAAAATGATTACATAACTAGCTGCTACCTGCATATTATAAAAATGCTCATCCATATGCTAATTTGCACACGTACTCATGTCAGTTGTATGGTAATCAGGAACATTTATCAGCAGTGCCACACATTTTCTTTGTTTCATCCTAGTTCTCCACATTTGTTAAGCAACTCTACTCTGCATCCAGAACCACTTTATGCTTATTTGAATGACATTAGGCTGACATTTAGACAAACACTTCGGAACAGCTGTCCGGATTTTTATAGGCCCCAGAGCAAAAAATAATTATAAACATGTACTGAGATTTCCATTATCAGTGGGGAGAAGACAGCTCCTGTGGATACATGGCTACAGTATATGAAGAGAAACTGTGTGTGTGTGTGTACTATATGCTTGTGTGTTTCCTAATTCATGTTCTTTTCTTTCTCTGAATCACTACCATAGCTATTCATCTAAATGTAAATGGTAGGAAGTGTACAGATCCGAACTAATTCTGCCATATCACAGTGAGAGAAAAATATTTTGAGAAATCAGTTACTTATCTTAAACGTAGCTTAACATACTGTATGCTATTTCAAAAGGGTTAAATATACTTCAATATAAAATGTAAAAGAAAATGTTGGGTAGGTTGATTTTTAACTGTGGCTGCTTGTTAACAGATGCTGCTAAGGTGTTGGATTGTGTGCGTGTGTCCGTCCTACGTCACCTGTGCAGATGAGGCCGTCATGTTTGTCACACTCTCGGTCGTCACACTCACAGTACTCTCCAGACACCCACCAGTCTTGGGGACGGCAGATACATTGGCCACAGTGACAGGAACCTGCAACACACACAAGTCAGTCAAATGACATTAGAGTCAATTCAGTCATGCTTACACTACTGTATACCCTTACTGCTTGTGTTTTAACATGCTGTGTGTGTTATTTCCTGCAAATGCATATTTCAAAGTGAGTGAGTATATCAAACGGGGGAACAGCTAACTATATACTCTTGCCGCCAGAAAACTAATCCACCTATACTTTAAACTTCCTCTCTTCATCTTTCTGTGTAAAGGCAGCAGCAGGATAATAAGGCATCAAGGATGGCTAGGGGGAAACAAATCTACTACTGTCGACTTTGATCCCAAATCTCACACCCAGCAACTATGTTTTCTATCCCCCCAATTTCTATCAACACACACCGAGTTACAGGAACTAATGAGAGGTGTAGGCAGACAGAAAGAGGAGCCGGAGAGAAAGTGAACTAATGTGAGGAGCTGAGGGGAGATTGTTCTGATGTCTGAATGAAGCGAAGCGTAGAGAATGAACATGCTCATCTTCATTTCCACACCCTGCTCTGCTCCAGAGAAGGTATTCTGTGTGGTGTCATTTAACATCTAATGATACATACAATGTAGTGACACTGTTCAGTACCCCATTATAAATGCATGGATTACTAATGCCAGGCAGTTTCACAGAGAAGCAACTGATAATTAATCTCCATCATCAATGAATCTGATATAGTATAGACATCCTCGTGGATTCATCTTCTTATTACAGACACATGCATTTCCTAACATTCGGTCTATATGCTGTAAAATGTATTATCTCTTCGATTTACACACGGCATCTATTGCACGTCTGTCCGTCCTGGGAGAGGGATCCCTCCTCTGTTGCTCTCCCTGAGGTTTCTCCCATGTTCCCCTTTAAACTGTGGGTTTTCTCTGGAAGTTTTTCCTTGTACGATGTGAGGGTCTAAGGACAGAGGGTGTCGTTTTTCTCATACTGATATTCTGAACAATCTGTGCTGTTGTATTTGCTGTAAAGTGTCTCTACTGTAGGCTATTTTTATTATATGTACAGCACTTTGGCTCGACCAAAAATAGTTTATAAATATGCTATATAAATAAAACTTGATTTGATTTGATTAGTTTTCTTTCGTATTTTATGAAGTTTTTAGTTTATTTAAAGTTAATCATTAAGCCTAACCAGTATACTATTTCAAAATTGTTCGTCATGGCACATTCACAGACCCAAACCAAATAATAGTTAATTAACAATCCCATGAAACTTAACAAAACCAAAAATGTGTGCATTTTCTTTTGCTTAATGGCCTGATACGTGATGTGAAATCAGAAACAAATCAGAAATCCTTTATTTTCCCAGCAGCGGTGAAATGTACAGCAATTCATTTACACAATTCATTTACATTTTCCCAATAAATCAACTTATCTGTTCATGTAATATTATTTTTAAGCCAAAGAAAAGGCAATCTTTATCTGCCTTGAAATATTTTAATATGATATGTACTCATGTAAAAATGTGTGAAGATCAGATCTTTAAATCTACTGAAGCTGAAAATGTGTTATGAACATGTTTTTCTTCACATAATCCTTTCCATGGTGAACGATTACACCATAAAACGAAGCACAAAGTAAATGTGTTACTTTAATGATTAAAGAGCAAGGTATTAACCTGTGCAAGATTATGGGTCCAGAGTTGAAATTTGATGTTAATCTTGTATAATCCATTGTAAAGCATTGCTATCCGTTTAATTACTTGGAAGTATAACATTTGATTTTTAAAAAGTATGACTGCCAGCAAGAGAGATATGAGGTGTATAATTATGCGGTGGAAAGATATAGAGGTTTTGTGTGAATTGTTTCATAGCCTACATTGATTTTGGTAGTCAGATTGTAAAAGAGCTCAATTAAACTAGTGAAGGTAAGGCCCGTTTTATATGATCCTTGGGGGAAGACAACTGATATAAAGAACCTCTGAGGATAATTGATTGATTGATTGATTGATTGATTGATTGATTGATTGAAAAGTTTATTAACAGCTTGTATATTGGGTACAGTACAGTACAATTGTTAAGGGGATGCAGACCAGAGAAAGACTTTCGTCTTGTTTACATCAGGGTCCCCCATTTCCAATTCATCATATCATTTAAGACATATAAGACATATTTGACATACAGATGGCTTATTTACAATTTTCATTTTAGTTCTCATTCATAACACTCCGTTCGATGTCTCACTATGGGATGCGCCTCATCGCGGAGCAAACAGAAGCATCAATCTCATTACGCCAATCCTGATTGGCTGGTGATCTTGACGTCAGCGTCAGGGAATTCACCCCCTATAAGTAGCTTGCGCCACAACGCATGCGCCATTCAAACACCTCTTCTCGCTTCAGAGCACATCTCTATGGTAGCCGGACAAGCTTAACGGTCCACAGACTGAACCCAAATAACCATTTCGGTCGACGGGCGCTCGCCGGCTACTCGCCGGCTACTCCTTCTGCTTCGCAGGAAGACGGTAATACTAACGCCAGTTAGTATTGAAATCGACCTCGCCGTTCTCTTTCCCCGGAAAGTAAGGTAGGTCTGATTTTTTCAAGCTAGCGTTAGCTCGCTCCCTCACTATCGACACCACGGTAGCGAGGAAGTTTTTTTCTCTTCCCCACGGAGGAGGAAAGGATTAAAGGAGCATACTGTCACACCAGTCAGTATTCTCCGGGAATAAAAGACCCACACCGTCCTTTTCTCCGGATTAAGGACAGGGTGGTAACACCTTTTTTTCTCCCAACCTACCTGTTGAGAGCGGGTCCTCTCCACGCCACGAGGCGAACAAGATGGACGCCTCTCTCCCTCACACTAGAGGAGTCAGGGACTCGGTGGCTCGACTCGGTGGCTGCGGGTTGAAGATCTCGGGCACAGACACACACCAGGTCTGCTCGTCCTGCCTCGGGCTGGAACACGCCCGAGGCGCTATCGACAACCCCGGCTCGTGCGGACATTGTGTCCGCTTCACCGTGAAGAGCCTCCGCCGACGGCTAGCACGCCAAGCTAGCCTGTCGGAGCAGGATCCCCCCATGTCCACTGACCTGCCAGCCGGCAGTCAAGACGCGGGGGCATCCACCACAGAGAGTGAACCCCTCTCCGTGTCGGTCTGGGGCTCATTATCTGCGATGGCTGCAGAACCGGAATCCCGCGCCCTGGCAGGCCGGGACCCGGTGACGGCAAGACACGCGGGAACGGGACCCCACGCTTTACCGAGCTGGGGCTCCCGGTTAGACCTCACCATGGTCTCACCCGCGGAGGATGTCCTCGAGCTGGACTACGATGAGGACGAAGAGGACGCCTCGGTGTTCCTCCTGTCCGAGTCGGATGAACATGAAGAGGACATCTTCATGTCATCGGCTCAGACTGCAAAGCCTGGAGCGAGGGCTGCTCTCCCGGGCGATAGCACACCAGCTTCGCCCTGTCTGAGCATGGACCTGCAGGCCGTGTGTAAACGCGCCGCGGCCAGACTCGACATCCCGCAGCCTGAAATGGCCAAGGAGACCTCCAGGTCCCGCTACGAAGGGAAACATTTTCCCCAAGCAGCGCGGACAAAGAGGCAACTCCTTCCGGTCTTCCCAGAGATGTTGGATGAGGTGTCGGTCTCGTGGAGAGACCGGCCCTTCAGCAACAAGGTCCCAATCCAGGGTGCCTCCTCCCTAGACTGTGACGGAATGGAGAAGCTCGGCCTGCTCCGCATACCGCCCATGGAACCGCTGGTAGCAGCCCACCTCCTACCGAGGATGGGCCCGTCACCAAGCAGGAACCCCACGCTGCCGGCAAAGTCGGACCGATTTCAGTCGACAATGACTGAACGGTCCTACAAAGCCGCAGCGTTGTCCGCCAGGGCCCTGAATGTGTCCTCGCTGCTAACCGCTTACCAAGCGGAGCTCTGCGAGGACCTGTCGGGTAACCCGGGGGCAGCCACTCTGGACGAGATGGCAGCTCCGCTCTTGCTTCCATGCAAAGGAGGTGTGAGTCGAAAAAGAAGGAGGACGAGGCACTCCACCTCTGCCTCCCTCGAAGGGTCCAGCCGCTGCCTTCGCAGCAGCAGTCCTTCGCCCAAGCTGCCTCGAACCCTGCTCGGTTTAAAACACCGAAAACGCAGAGGTCGCAGCCCGCCCCGAGTCCCCAGCACAGGCTGGAGACGAGGGCGAGCTGGCCTAGAAAATCTCCGGTTCCGGCTGCAGCTCAGGCGCAGCCAACCCAGAATTTCGGCCAGCAGTCGAGGAAGAAGAAGCGAGCGGCGTGACAGCCCCTCCTTCTCCCCTCCGTGACAGAGCTGGAAGTCCACGGTTCCCCAGCTCTAAATGTGTTCCCGCCGCCTCGAGAGATGCCTCAACACCATCCTCAAGTCCGCACAAACACATGTCACAAATTTGTTGATTCTTCTGTCATAAAACATTTGCCGCTGACGCATCCAGGCTTCAGGCCGAGGGCGCAGCTCAAAAAAATGATAAGAAAAACAATAAAACCAATAAACAGCCCGTCAACTGTTCCCCTTCTGAGAGCAGCTACGGCATCTCTCAAAAGGCGGATTACAGGCGGGTCTGTGAAGGCACCACCGTCACGCGCAGTGCCGGCTGGGGCTTTAAAGGCACCACCGCCACGCGCATGCGCAGTGCCGGCTGGGGTTGTGAAGGCACCACCGTCATGCGCATGCGCAGTGTCGGTGGGGATTGTCGAAAAGGGGCACCACTGTGTTCAGACACTAGAGGGCCCCATAACTCAACAAATAGAGACTCAGAGGGGAAGAGACGTGACATCTCCACTGGCTCTAAGGAGCATACAGTGGAAGATGCTCACATCATCTGCCTGGGTTTTCATGACAGTAACACGGGGCTACAGACTCCAATTCGCTGTCACCCCCCCTCGCTTCTCGGCATTCTGCATTCGCAGGCCCGAGGAGAGTCAGCCCATATTCTGGAGAGAGAGATTCTCTCTCCCTCCTAGAAAAGAGGGCTATATCTATTGTACCCGCCGAGCAGAGTCAGGGCGGCTTCTATTCCAAGTACTTCCTCGTTCCCAAACGGGGAGGGAACGGAATTCGGCCAATACTTGATTTGAGGGCTCTGAACAAATATCTAAAAAGATATAAGTTCAGAATGCTCACTCACACATCTCTGCTGCGGCTCGTGCGACAAGACGACTGGTTCACATCAGTCGACCTGAAAGATGCGTATTTTCACATCCCAGTATATTACCCACACAGGAAATATCTGAGATTCGCATTTCAGGGGATCTGTTATGAATACAGAGTACTCCCCTTCGGTCTGTCTCTCAGTCCAAGGGTGTTTGTACGATGTACGGAAGCCGCGATAGCCCCGTTAAGACAACAGGGTATTCGCCTGGCGACCTACCTGGACGACTGGCTGCTTCTCGCACAGTCGGAGCAGGAGGCTGTTACGCAGACAAATGTCCTCGTAAAGCACCTGCTCAACTTGGGTTTCATAATAAACACAGAGAAGAGCATGTTGTGCCCCGCGCAGACTATACTCTTCCTGGGTTTACGCCTGAACTCGGTGCCCTTTTCAGCTCGCTTGTCAGCGGATAGAGTGAAAGCTTTCAGAGCTTGTCTCGCTCTTTTCCAGCTGCGCAAACATGTTCTCTTCAGATCATGCCTGCGATTGCTGGGGCTCATGGCGTCAGCCTTCCTGGTCGTACGACTGGGACGCTTACACATGAGGGAGTTTCAGCGTGATGGTTACTGTGAAATGCGTAATGGCACTGCGCCACTGGCTGCACCCGACTTTTCTAGTACGAGGTGTGCCTATGGGTGCTGTCCTTTCACGGAAAGTGGTCACCACGGACGCATATCTGACAGGTTGGGGAGGTATTTATGAAGGTCGCCCGGTGAGGGGTCTCTGGAGCAGAGACCTCCAGCGGGCGCACATAAATTACCTGGAGCTTTTAGCGGTGTTTCTCACCCTAAAACGCTTTCTGCCTTTCCTCAGGGGACATCACGTCCTCGTGAGGACAGACAATACGACCACAATATCGTATATTAACCGCCAAGGGGGTTTGCGTTCTCTCCAGTTACACACACTGGCGTGCAAACTGATCCTATGGAGCGGTCTCCTCTCTCTGAGAGCGACGCACGTACCGGGAGTGATGAACCTCGGGGCAGATCTACTGTCCAGAGGTATACCACTTTATGCAGACTGGACTCTACATCCAAGGATTGTGAGCCAGCTGTGGGTGCGTTACGGCAGAGCCGCGGTGGATCTGTTCGCATCGAAAGACAACGCTCAGTGTCAGCTGTTCTTTTCGATGCGCGATCTAAATGCACCGTTAGGCGTGGATGCACTCGCGCACAATTGGCCCCCGGGCCTTCTGTACGCGTTCCCACCCCTGGCTCTGATACCCCCAACTCTGGCCAGAGTGAGAGAGCAACGCCACACACTTATCCTGAAAGCTCCGCACTGGCCAGCTATGTACTGGCTAGCGGAGATATATCAGCTGCTGTGCGGGCAGCCATGGCAGCTCCCACTACGCAGGGACATACTGTCCCAAGCGGGGGGGGCGATCTTTCACCCACACCCAGAGCGCTTGGCTCTATGGGCCTGGCCCGTGAGTGGTACAATCTGAATACAGTGTGACATGAAGCTGACCCTGGCAGCTGCCAAGCGAGCCAGTGGCACTCATGCACTATCTGTACAGTCTTCATGCACTCAGTTCGCCCCAGGGCAAACAGAGTGTGGTTGAAGCCCAACCCTGCCTTTATCTTAAGGCGGTTGGTTCAGGTACCACATTTGACATTAAGGCATCCTCCCCGCCACTGTATTCCTCCGGGGAACAGCGGCCGGATTTGCCGTGTCCAGCTCGTGCTTTACGCACGTACAGGGACAGATCAAGGGTGCTTTGTCATAATGACCAACCCCTTGTGTCCTGGGCTAACCCTTATAAGGGCAAGCCTGTTACTAAGCAACGGCTCTCCCACTGGTTTGTGGAAGCAATTGCTTTGGGGCTCATACGAGTCAGAGTTCGCAGGCACCCTCGGGTCCGCGAGCTCTTTCGACTCAGGGTCTGGCTGCATCCTGGACTCTGTCCAGGATGTCTCCCATCCAAGACATTGGTGCAGCGGCGAGCTGGTCCTCGCCGCTCACTTTTGTCCGCCTCTTAACAGGCTGGACGTTCTGCTCCCAGTGTGACTCAAGCAGTGCTGGGCACCTGGTTGAGTCAGAGCTCTACCTGTTAAGTTCTGGTTGGTTTGGTGATTTTCGAGATAAGCTCGTCTGACAATACGGGAGCTACAATTTCCCATAGTGAGACATCGAACGGAGTGTTATGAATGAGAACTATAGGTTACTTACGTAACCCCAGTTCTCAGAGTAACATGAAGTGAGATGTCTCACCAGACGGCCCTCCTTGCTATGGTGAAGCGAGAAGAGGTGCTTATTTTGAATGGCGCATGCGTCGTGGCGCAAGCTACTTATAGGGGGTGAATTCCCTGACGCTGACGTCAAGATCACCAGCCAATCAGGATTGGCGTAATGAGATTGATGCTTCTGTTTGCTCCGCGATGAGGCGCATCCCATAGTGAGACATCTCACTTCATGTTACTCTGAGAACTGGGGTTACGTAAGTAACTTATAGATTTCGTTCTAATACATCCTAACCGGACATTTAAGACATACCAAGTCTACAGATATACAGTTAGTAACAGAGTCTAAAATGCGAGTATATACATAGATGGGGGGGAAGCTGTCCATTGAACGACAGGTTGAGATTTGTACCATTACCGGGGCCAGTTTTGCAATGCTCTCCCCCGAAGGTGCTCTTTAAGAGAGGGTTTGAAGGTAAGTATAGTTTTACTTTCCTTTACAGTTGTGGGAAGAGCGTTCCACCTTGATGTGGCATAATTGCGAAACGTGTATTCCCCCTTTTTTGTGCCAAATCTGGGTTTCACATGATTTGTGGAGCTCGCTCTGGTGTTATGATCATGGTATTCCTTGACCTTTGGGAAGAATTTTGACATGTACATGGGTACCATAGTGGTGTAGTGGATCTTGTAGACCAGGCCCATTGCAAGTAGCTGTACTCTGTCGTCTACTCTAAGCCATCCTAGGCTGTCAAAGTGGGCAGAGGTGAGGTGGGTTCTAGATGAAAGGTCAAGCAGTAGTCTGACCAGTTAATAAATAACTAAATTAAGTAAAAAAAATACGCCAGAGCTTTCATGAAAACTGTGCCTTACAGTTGTTTTCCATACTGCTGCTCTCTTTCTCCTATATTTGTTGGTACTAATTGTCTCAACCGTCATGAAGCATTTGCCTCTTGATATACTTATATTACATTTCCTCAGGCTTACAGGAGCATTCCTCTCTCAGTTGAAGATTATGTATATCTCTCGGAGAACAGATGTTAAACATATTTTAAGAAAGCTTTCTGCTGTAACAGTTTGAGTGTAATAATTCACCAAAGACATCTGGATTATAGTTTTACATTTTGTTTGAATATTATGGAAAAAGAAGAAGAGAGGGATGAAGCGTTGATATGTGTATCCTCAAATATACCCGATCTGGATCCTTTGACATGATAATCATGTATTTTCTGTAATAACTAACAGATAAATGCAAGTGGGGGGGAGGCAAACACTTTACCTAAAAAATAAGTAGTGGAAAGTAACTAGGTAAAGTACATCTGCTCATGTACATCATTGCACATTTGAGGTATTTGTACATTACTTTACTGTTTCCATTTCACACTATTATGTACAGTACACTCTACCATAGGGAAATGTTGTACCTAATACTCCACTTATCATACATTTCTATGTATTAGTTATTATGCATTTTCAATTTTACCAAACAACATTTATTTTTTATCATTCATGATTGGTATATGAAATACCTCAAATTAGCTCCACCTTGATCAACTAAGGCAGTACATTAAATGGTAATGAATTGTACCGATTATAAATAATGTAATATTCCGTCTGAACTAATAATACTTATGAGTTTGACACTTTAAGTACATTTTGCACAAACTTCTGAATATATATTTTCAATGCAGCACTTGTCATTTAATATTTTCTTAGTCTGGTATTGCTATTTTCACTAAATACCAAGTAAATAATACTTCTGCCACATTGAAAAAGGGATTTTTATGGGAACGTTTGCTTAGCAGTATTGAAAGAACATCTGGCTCACCTTTTCCACTGCACATGACGCCGTCTGAAGTCTCACAAAGCTCCTTGCTCTGAACCTCGCTCAGGTCACATGACCTTGGGAACTGGCACAGCTTCCCGAACCAGCCCTCCTCGCAGATGCAGCGTCCGCACGAACAGTAACCGTAACCTGGCGGTGGAGGGCAGAAGGGCCTTTATTTAAAAAAAGACAGAATATGGAGCATGGCCATGAGAAAATAGCAGAAACAGGAGGAAAAAACCCAGATAAAGCTTTCAGATATAGCCTGAAAAGTCGAGAGAAATGCCACTGAAAAGCAGGAAGAAGGCAATAAACAAATGCAGCTAAACACAGGAAGTTGACAGTGCAGACATTGAACCTTGACAGTAATAGGCAGTACAAGCAGACAGAGCCACAGGAAGATGAGAGAGACGCAGCAGGCTTATTGTATTTTCCCCGGGGACATGAAAGGAACTGTCATCGCTGGTCTTGTCCTGTCCTTAATAAATCTGAGGATATGAAAAACAAAGAAAGGCAATGGCAGAGAATAACACACCAACATGCACACACAAAACCAGTTACGTTTAATTGGTTTAAAAAGGCAGTTGGGTGCTTAGGTGCCTTATCCGACAGCATGGTTCTGGTTTTAACAAGCACACACACTCAGTCACTTATACCCTCCTTCATATCCAACAGGGCCGTTGGATCACTGGCAACGTGCTTACTTCAATTCAAATCAAATCATATAGAGGCAGTTGCATCATTGATTGATTCCCTTTTGTTCACATCTGGTTCCAGATGCCATGTTGAAGAGGTGGTAATGAGCAGAGCATTTTCCATCATTTTTAATCCATACTGTGCCGTTTGAAATAGTTTTTCATAGGGCTGTATTGATTTAATCACAAATGTTCAATTAAAAATAGATTGTAAGATGAGGTTTAATGCTTCTTACAGTCCCATCAGCCCAAGACCCTCACATATCATTAAGTATACAAATAAAACAATCATACTTAAATATTTCACTGAGCAATGACTGAACAGATTGTAAGCCTATCAATTATTTCAATCAAATAATAGATTTTTTTACATTATCAATTCAATTCAATTTCCTGATGAATACTGCTTTACACAGACAAACAAGACATTTTTGAAAACATGCTTATTTGGTTTCTGCCTAAGAGTTAGATGAGATCATCTGCAGCTGATTAGTTTTGTTTAAATAGTTCCCTCCCTTGCTAGCCTGCACCTCTTCAAACATCTGTATCTGATTAGTTGTGCATAAAAAGGTCAGCAGCATTTGAGGGTCAAATATAATCTTCATCCAACAATCTCTCCAATCTCTCCAACGGCCGGGCTGGCGCAGAGACGTTTTATGTGAAGGCAGCCTAATATGTATGCTATGCCAATTAGCATATCTTCACCAGTAGTGAAATACCGGGTATCATTTGTAAGGAATTAAAGAAACCGGATATAAAAAGCTTTAGAGGCACTGGTGTATTAATAGGCAAGCTAGATTTTTCCCTGTGCTTCCTGCATTTCAACTTGAGTTAATACACTGCTGGTTGTACTATTTCTTCATCTATACCTTACCTTACCTAAGTCAAATAATTTCTCTGGAAACAGTATACATTGCCATGGTTTGTGCAATCCCCAGTATGTTGAGGGACACAGCTCCCACAGAATATAGCTCAACATCAGCAATAGATCATTCTGCAGCTATAGATAATACATCAATATTAGCTGTCTTTGCTCATGATCTCTCAATCTCTATCGCCCCCTCGCCTGGCATCTCCACCTTCTTTTCTTATCAATTTCTTCAGTTTTTAATCAATCAGAGGGGGATGGTGTAGCGAGGATGTGTGAAGGTGGTGTTGTTGTGGAGCTTATAAATGAAAGTTCGCTAGCTTCTGTCTCAGTTGGAGCGGAGTGGCAGCTATGGCAGGCCATGCATGGCTGCCTCAATCAGCCAGCCTGGGAGAGCGGTTAATTGCTTTGAAGGAACAGCAACCTAGCCCTCATTCAATTAACGTGCACCTGCCTCTCAAAGAGCGTGCATTGTGCGATAGCATTTAGAGATGGTAAAGGGGAGGCGTCGGCCAATCTGGTACATAACCCAAAGATCTGTACTGTATGCAGAGAGTGTTTGTCTGAGGCTGAGAGTTCATTGCCACACAAAAAAGGATGGAACTAAGTTATGTATTTTATGATACTGTTAAAGGTGGGGCAACACTTGTATCTTATATATTTCTAATATTCTTTTGTTTTTACACAAAAAGAAAATGTTCCCTGTTTGCCTAAGAGATAGAGAGAGAGTCTGTATCTTTAAACATATATGTAAAAAACAAGGCAAATTGTAGCACTACAACAAAGAAAACATATACCTTTTTATAAAGAATATGTTACACTTGAAATGTTCAAGATTCAGATGTCAGATTTGTTTAACTTCTTAAAATTAAATAAACCTTCAAGGGCTCAATTTTGGACTCAAAATGACTTGATAAGAAGCTAATTCCCATGTGTCACAGAGTTCAGGGCGTAATACTCATACTTGAAAACCAAATCCAAACTGAAAACATTCTCTCTGAGAAGCTTTCTTCTGTCTGACACTTGGTTTGAAACCTAGTCCTAACAATGCCACTATCTATTGTGCACTGTCAATTACTCGATGAAGCATTCAGGCAATCTGCCTCTACTTATAATGTTTGGAAATATAATGGAACCTGATTATACTTACTAGACATTGCCCGGTCATTGATCAGTACGAAAGACATTGCAGTTAATTAATGTCAATAATGGAAGCCATGCATGAACTGCAAACTGGATGTGTTGTTAATCCCAGGTTGTTAACAGGGAAATGAAAGTTATATGTTATGGCTGTCTGCAATGATATGTTTCATACTAAACATTTAGGTTTCATACCATTTCTCATGGTGCTTCAAGTACTGTGAAATGGATCATGCAAGCACTGCAGGTAATGAGGAATTTATGAGTTAAATCATTTCTTCTTCTTCTTCTTGGAGTTTTACGGCGGTTGGCATCCAGCTTAATGGTGCATTACCGCTACTTAAATCATTTCTAAAGAGATGGTGCATTTCAAGGGGTTTATCACAATCAATACAAATTTCTATATACAGATACGATTAATTTTGTGCTCCGAAAGACTGAGTTTTGGTCTTTATTGAATTTAACAAACCTACTTTTACATGTTATAGCAGGAATAGTGAAATTCAAGCGGAATATAGCTTTGAAACCCGCCAGGCAGTATTCTGGCTGAACAGTTATGCCACACTCATGTCGTATGAGAGGAGACATAATGACTGGTTTCAGGCTTTTAAATACCATCCACTCAACATCTGAGTCCTACTTATGTCTGAAATGATGATATTTCAAAAGTTATGATTATGTATATCAGAGTTGAGTTGACAAACACTGCAGTGCTTGAAAAACAAAACAGATATGCAAATCTTGCATCATCCACATTCAGATGTTCAATGTTATTAAACCCACATTTATTGAATGCAAACATTATCAGGGCAGCATCTTCCAACCTTACACATGACAGCTTTGCAGTCAAACAACTATCTAGAGTTGTCCAATGAGTTATTGGCTTACAATTCAGGAAGTGTCAGCTTTTCTAACATGTATCTAATATCCAATACCCAAAGGGTGACCAGAGAGGCCTGAATAATGAGCATTTATGCCTCACTTGCAGAGTATGAAGTGGATATTTGGGCTGCTCAGGCCTCTCGTTCTTTGTGTTTGGAGAAAACCCTTGAAAGCCATGTTAGTGCTGAGCTGAATGACAAGCTCAACACTGAAGGACTAAATGATATGCAGATAACCTGTGTCATTTCTCACTTCTCTCCTCTCTCTTTCCTTCAGTAAGGCCCAAACATAAAGGGCACTGTTTCCTGGATTGTGAAGTTATTTTCAGTTTGATCCCCACTCCTTTCTCCAGGTACCTGGTTTAGAGTTCCTCTAAGCCTCTTAAAACACCCAGTAACCTCCCCAGGCTCTGAGCATACATATTTAATTGTCAGACTGACAGCATCTCTGTGTGAATGTGTCTGTGTGTAAGCGCGTAGGGGTTCAGACAGGATATCCCTGGACGGCTGATGAAGAATTGTTTCTGGACAGCTCAGCACACAAATACTGCATCCCCCTTTAAAGGAGACATTTACCCTCATATGCTGCAATGCACCATTGTTAAAGAGTGGCCCAGCTGACCGAAGCTCAGAGGGAGGCACTCACACATGCATATCTGTAATGTGTTAAAGAATAGGTCATTTGATCAGTATAAGAAGAAACACAAATCATTTGATCAACATTTCTCAGAGTTAAGCTCACTGCACTCTTACAACTGTCGGGGAAAGCTCCTATTTGTTGTTAAAGAGGTTTTGGAGACAAATCTGTTTTTTAACCATTGGAAAGCCGTGCATGTGTCATTTTTGTTGTAACAGCACTTTCAATGCAGCAAAGACACAAAAGCAGACTTCAAAATGTATGTATCCAAAAAATACAGACCTTTGTTACTTCAAGTTGAAGAGATGAACAACAGTAAAACAAAAAAGGACAATCAAATAGACTGCCTTTTTGGCTGAATTAATAACTCATTTTGTGGAAGAAAATATAAGTTTTCTCCAAAAGTGTTCTGCTTTTCCTTAGGAGCATCACAATCTTTAATTGAACCTTCCTCTGATGTTCTCTGTTCTCTCTGTCTCAGTCAGACAGCAGCAGCCTCAGCTGAGGAGGGAAATTATCAATTTCAATTCAGCCTCTAATGTTTTAGTGAATTGTATCCATTACAGTGGCTCTGCCTAAATGGCACAAATTAAGTGCACACACTTCCCCAAGACCTCAAACAGAA
Organism: Gymnodraco acuticeps; assembly: GCF_902827175.1. Lineage (NCBI taxonomy): Eukaryota > Metazoa > Chordata > Actinopteri > Perciformes > Bathydraconidae > Gymnodraco > Gymnodraco acuticeps. The sequence goes on from NW_022990015.1 coordinate 668,873, forward strand.
GCTTCAAAGGCTTGGAGCAATTTCTCTCAAACTTAGCTCAAGGGTTTAGTGGGTTGTGGCTGATGATATCAAAGGGAGCAGATAAGATCACACTGTATTGATCTTCAAATTCAGCTGCTCCTGGCATCCTCTCAAAGTGGCTAAGTGTATGTGCGCACATGCTGCACAAATTGGGTGTCGTTTTTTCCCCTGCAATAATTAGGAGATGAGTGTCCGTGTGTAATACAGTCAAGTACATTGTAGCTTTGGAAATATTTTCTCTATTTAAAATACGTTTAATTGAATAACTAATGTTCCTCAACAACACGAGGGGCAACGGGTTAACATAGGATATCATGTTGAAGGGAAACAACTCAGTTTATAAGAAATCATGCTTTTCTGTCACAGTGTAAGCCTACAGCTAGAGTAGCTATAAGTACTATGGTACCCATGAGCCTCAGCAGTCGTTTCTATGGAGAGGAAGGCCACAAGAGGCAGTAGATGAGAGCAATACCAATTTGTAAAGCTAAGCCATTGCAACTTCAAAGAAAACCCATCACTATGGCAGCTAATACAACATTAAGAATATACTTTTTAGCAATCTGGTAATGGGAACCATAGATGATTTGTCTTAATTCGTTGTACACATATTTGCAGTGTAGCAACATCTTAAACCTCTCCAACTTTCTTTCTGTAAAGCTAGCTTGTAAAAGTGTTCCACGATTGACTCTCTTAACAGCATTAACTTGTAACCTGTTTATGCTCAGGTGCACATCTGAGAGATTGAATTATAGATCAAGTGTCGAAAATATGACTAGAACGTTACAAGTGATTGTCTTATTTGCCTCAAAAATAAAATACAGCTTTTAAGACATGTCATGAGTAGCGCTATAGGGACAGAATAAGATAAACACCAAGTTAGATGCTAAGTAGAGGTAAGGAGGGGTCAAGGTAACATGAGAGTGACAGAAATACACAATATATGTCTTACAGTTACACTGGTGCAATAGAGGATATAACCCTGTAAAATGAATAAAGCCAGCTGTTCGCAGTACGGGAGTTTTTCTAATAACTTCTGAACTGTATCAGTTTCCCTGCCAACATATGCCAATAACATTAAATAACCCAAAAACTCTCCGCCTGCAGAGCAAGATCTGTGCGTGACTCATTCGCCGGGTCTAATCCACTGGTGATTTTTTTATTTGTACCCGTATGCAAATTCTAATCAGAAAATGTGTTACTGTTTTCTAAAATCATTGGTACGTGCCACCAAAAAAATCAGTTTGTACAAGTGTTTTTAGCATGAGGCTCATTGTTTATGCCGAAAAAATTAACAGCACTTTTACTTGCTGAACACTTGACTGCTAAACACAGCTTGAACTGTAATTTTGTAACACAGACTTGCCATCTGTTTATTGTTCCCTCAATTCCCTCTGTTGCTCACACAACTTGAACAGACCTTAGTGGACACAAAGATTAGACGACTGTGTCATAACTCTTACAAAGCTCAGATGTATTGCTGGGCTGTTGTATCAGACACCATTAGTTTTAGCTTGTTCGACCCTTTAAACTGGCAGCTGAGGTAGAGCATAAACATATGTATATACTGTAGATATGTTTATGTTTAAGACATTTTGTAAGTTGTGAGAAATGCAAGTCCCATGTTGATAGAAAAGGAACGTTCATCTTTATGTTCATTGACCTTTTTAGATATGAGCGTTAGGGTTGAATTGAGATATGTGTGGACCTATAACAGGTATAATGGCGCTGTGTGTGTGTGTGTGTGTGTGTGTGTGTGTGTGTGTGTGTGTGTGTGTGTGTGTGTGTGTGGTGTGTGTGGTGTGTGTGTGTGTGTGGTGTGGTGTGTGTGTGTGTGTGTGTGTGTGTGCGTGCTTACCTCCACAGATCTCCCCACTGATGTTCTCGCACTGACGGTCGTCACACTCACAGTTTTTGCCAGTTACACGACTGTCTCCAGGTGGATAGCAGGTACACTGTCCACACTGGCATTGACCTAAAACAAAAAAGACACTTTCTCACATCTGAGCAGTGTTTCAGAGTTATGTTTTGCTCAGAATAATCTTTCTTTTCCTAAAGTGTGACATTTCATCCTGAGTTCTTACTTTTAATTCAACCGGTAATCAGGAGAGTCATTTACATACACACTGTAGAGGAGTCATTTTAAACTAAATCTGCTTACATCATCCCCTGCAGCCACACGGGGAAATCTTATACTGTATATGTAAATCACTCACTTTAATAAACACACACACACACCTCAAGATGTTGCTATCCCACTTCAATCAGCGAGCTGTCGGTGAAGAAGGCCACAGGGGAACATAGAGCATGCTCTGCTAATGGTGAAGATCATTAGAAAAACATAATCTATTCAGAAATATCATTGGATGTGTGCAGCATACCTTCTCATTGATCATTTTACCAGGCTGCTCAGAGTTAAGTTAATGATAGGTTTAGTGTGCTGTAGGCCAAACACACATATATTTAAAGGCTTAAATGGAAGAAATGCCTTCTAAGTTCATAGTTAGAGTACATCTTCTGACAATGTCCACACTTTGAATGATATATTTTGTTATATATCCAGACTTTTAGTTTTTGAATTAGTTTAACTTTTTGCAAGAAAAAAATATTTGTTTGCTCTGAACTTTAATGAAAAGACTATCCCATCTGCTCCACTGATGTGAATTGATGTCAAATACGATATGCTCACAGAACAATAATGCATAATGGTGACTTTACATTGCATCTGAAAGAAAGGATAGGTTTCTCTCAACCATGTGATTCATTGCTATTAAACTTCAACCTAAAGTAAAGAGTGCATTTGCATTACCATCTTAGATAGAGCTTTAGGATAACAGTGCATAATAGAAAGCTTTACCATAAACTATGCAATGGTCTTCTGACTGACATTCTGTAAGACTAACACACACACCTAAAACACACTTGACAGCTTTTTAATTTGAATGTTCCTATCCCAATTATGCTGTTAAACGACATCCAGACAGGCTACAAACAGTGGTTAGTTGTTTTTATTGAGCTGGGTCCTTTCTGCACAATCATTATTCACACTAAGTGTTTCCCTATTTGTAGCCCTGCTGGGCACATTTTGTGTTTATTGGCATTCAATAATACCTCAAACATATCCATAATGTGAATGTGCCTTCCTTTATCCTTTGACGACTCATTGAATAGAATAAGGGGCAATAAATACCATGAATTGGAAATGGCAAACATGAATTTGCAAGACAGCCACTCGACTGACAGCGTCATCTAAATGTGTTGTTCATGTCACATCACTGTCACTCTTTATGACCACACACGCACAACCTCTCTTCCTGCTCCACATTTAACATACCACCATCTGCTCTGGGGACTTAGTTACCCTAGCAACCGGTGATGTCATAACACCCCTGCCTTATCGATTATCTCTGTACTCGTCAAACCGTCTACACCGGTGTGTGTGAGTTGGTCTGCGTTAATGTTTAATTTGTCATCCTGTCTGAGGTGAGCAACACCTTAACGGCAGTCAGAGACAAGCCTCAGATGTTTTGGCTCTATATTCATGAAACATGGCACACAAACATCAAAGTACATTCCGTTTTTCCATCTTAGTGAGCAGATGTGCAAGCTCACTTATGTTGCAGTGCAGCACACACGGAAAAGGCGTTAAAGCAGGATGAATACACTGTTAACTAGATGAATATTTAATCAACAAGTCGTAGGGTGGGCTTGAGTAATGGTCAATCAAATCAGCTCCTCTCATTAGATGCAGAGTCCTCCTGCGAAAAGGAATACTTGCTTATATGACTATACATTAACTGAAAACCTATTTCCATTTTCATTGATATGCCTTGCAAAGTTTGGCTCGTTGAACATTCATGGAGCTCACAATACCTCATTAAGTATGCCTCACATACTCCTCGATTTGTGATGCATAGGCATGAAGTCTCTGTAGGATAGCTTGAGGTTCAATGTTCAAAAGTACAAAAGGTTGAGAACTTAATATTTCAAACCAGGTGCCATGCAAACAAAATACATATAAGTATTTGACAAATCAATATCTTACACATAGCACCGCCGCCTGTTATTAAAGACAGCAGATAAAACCGATGGTAAAAGCAATTAAAGGAGAAGCCCCCAATAAAAAAGTGTTATGATGTGATTTATACAGCGTAAAAGAATTAAATTGAAAGCTGCAAAATTAAACATAAATTATAGATGTATGTGATTTTGGAGATGTCTGTGTGTCAGCCAGCCAGTCTGAGTTTCACATTATCCCAACTTTCTAAAATGGTCTGAACCCGATGGAAATATATGACTTTTTAATGGCAAAATGAGTACCGAAAATGTGCTGCGCCGGCTGATCTGCATATTACAACCAAAGCTGTGAGGCTCCTCTCACCATGAAGCTGTGAAAGTAACACACAGTAATACATGCAAAAAAAATGCATATTCTTCATTTCTGCAGCTGAAACCTATAATGCACTCAACAAAAAAAGTAGGCTGCAGTGTTGTGCATTTAAATGAATTGACTGAGGGAGGGGTGGAGGAGTTTTATATCAACAAAGCCCTCTTTGACCAATCCATTCAAATCTCAAGTATTTTATCCTTGAAGTGATTGCTTGCCCTTAGTTGTTTTGTTTCACTCAGACATAAGTTAGATTATGTAAGCGAAAGACACTAACTGCTATTTCACTGCGCTTTAAACCCACTTGAGAAACTCAAACTTTATGTTATTTTACTTTCCTTTTTAAGTTTAAGGTAGTGCAATGACACATTTCAAATGAGTACAGTAAAATACTATTAAGGTGCCGGTACGTGCTATTAAATATTAAAAGGGACATACTTTATGTCTTCTAAATTCCACACTCCAGTAAGCAGAGAAAGGAATCCCGAGATCAGCAGAAAGATGTTGAAAGCAGGTGTTTCCTTGAGGAAATACCGCAGTATAAAAAATGTGCTATGCACAAGCGTCTTGCCTCCACCTCTCAGGAAGAAAAGCTCTGAAGTTTCTGTTTCAAATTTCAAGGCTTTTCCGCTCAAACGGCCATCTCTACCAGCTGCATTCATCCATGGCTAAGAGATTTTCTACATCTGTCTCCTTCAGTTTCTTTCTCTCTCTCTCTTTCTTACCCCCCACCCTGCTTCCTGTCTCACTTCGTTATGTTTTTCACAGACCTTCCCTCTCTTTCCCTTTTTGTTGCCCTGCAACCACTGTGATCTTCCAAACAGTAAGACAAATGGGCATCCAGTGGAAATACAGTTAAATAAATAAAACCATGATGCATACACACACCACCCTAAACACTTAAGTATGCATGCATGCATAGTCACCCTTCCTCTTTACCACAGCCCTGACAGTTTCCTCCTCTGTCTATCCAAGCAGAAACTGTTAATAACTTGGACTTATGCTCAATGCATTTCACATAATAGACATTAATTGTTGACCTCGGCAGACGTCTTGCAGTAGTCTAAATTGGAAATCCTGATCAGAATCTATTCCTTAAGGCATCTGCCTAGTGAAATATTAATTGAACACTTTGCAGTGTGGTGTTAAGGTACCATTAATATGTCACTGAATAGATTTGGATGGCTATAACAAAAAGCAATTTTGAGAAGGGAGGAATGTATTGATCCCATCAGTTGTTCAATGGCACAGGGTCATTTAAAGTTCCATGTTATTTCAGTAATTGGAGGTAATTTAAAGGTACGGCTTAATTAAGTCTCCCAGCACAATGTACTCTTGGAGTTTCATTACGAGCAAAGGGCACCAAGCCAGAATTGGTTTAAGGCAGTCCAAAACATTCAGTCAAAAAAGGTCTGCTATAGAACACACCCAATAGTTAATGAATAGCTGATGTATTCAAAGGAAAGGCACCAAATTGCTTCTTTTCATAGAGTGCACTTAACTGATATTGAGGCTTCATATCGTAGTCACAGTATTCAAGTGTAAGATTCGTTTGCCATATTGCTGCCTGATTGTTGCTTGCTCATGCTGATTTTAATGTAGTTGTCTCCACGGTAGCAACCTTGCTCTATGTGTTTCAAATGGCCACTATATTAACATAGCCTAAGTTACTGTCAGCATATCACCTCTTTCATTTGAAACACAGCAGCGAGTGAAAGAATGTGGATTCCCCACTGACTTCTCCCACAGTTCAATGAAACAGGAAATCAATGCTTCACATGAAACCCTGATAAATCTGCAGAGCCCTGAGACTAAGAAAGTCGTGCTCTTGGTAGTTATGTCCCACTGAGCCTTTTCTTTTTCTCTTCTCATTTTGAAGTACATAACCACTGATACTGTTGGTGTTACCCAGAGGATTAAAACAATGTCTAGAGCAAACTGAACGGAGAAGTGGTGAACAGTGCCCCATATTTCACTGTGAGGCTGATTGATTAAGGTTGCAGCATCAGTATAAAATGCAGGAACAAAAGATGCCTCAGAAGACTGCACCGCATATATGATTTATCTTATCATCAAAAAGCTATAGCTTACTTTGGAACAATGCAGCTTGTTCAGATCTAGAACAATGATTATGTAACCTTTGTTTGTTGATACCTCCGGATGCAGGCAAGGCTATACCGTCATTGCTTTTTGTTGTCAATTCGTCAAAATGGATGACCTGTCCTGCAAATTATGTCATCCCAAATCGGCTGTACAGACGATTGACTGTGTTTAAATACATTTTATCTTTACTCAAATTTCATGAATAGCACACCTTCTGAGTGCTGTTTGGATGAAAACATCACCTGCTAGGCTGTTATTTGTCTTTACTTCGCACAACAACAAATTATGCTTAGAGCGATATCCAAGTTTCTTTTCAAACCTGCTGATGAATGGAATGTGAGTTTTACCTCACTCAATTTGTTATATGATTGTTCAGTTAATACAACATATTGTAATTGTGACCATGGGGCATTTACAGTATGTCAGCTGCCTTCAAAGATTAATCAGCACAGATTTGCAAAAGGTGAATAGTTTGTTGTACCTTTTTGGCAATAAATATTTGGGATTTTATATTGTGTAGTTTGGTAATCATAATCACTGGTTTAAGCATCAATTGATGAAGCAATTTTAATGAATCTACTGCATGTGTCCTCTTAAAAAAAGCTTTTGCCTCATATTTAATTTAGGCTTTTACCCCTTCAAATAATTTAAAGAATGTTATATTTGTTGAAACTCTTTTTTTTATCCTGACAGCACTCAATTCATAAAAAAACCCATCATTTTTTTCCTGAGCTCTATAAATGCCACGAATCAGGATTCAGCATTTTGTAATAGCTCACTATGCATACGCAACAAAAAAATGGCCTCTAAAGCATATCGTTTTTCTAGGCCTTAAATATACTCTATCAATCATCATCATGATCATCAATCAACCGGCTCAAGGGGGCATGTCCAGCATACTCATTCATGTATGTACATGGTATGTTGAGTGGTTGCTTTTTTATACCAGGGCTTGTTTAAAGATGCAATAACATTTGATGCAGGGCACCCCGGTGGTTTTGCAGCCCTCTTAAGGATGGATTAAGAGATGTGAAACACAGGAAATGGCCTATTTATCACCAAGAGGTGAGGACAGAATACATCAGTAACCATGGCAACAGGAGCAGACGGGAAGACCAGGTACCTCGTCCGAAGCAGGGCACATTGGACGTTCCTTGACACTTCTTCATGCTGCTCTCCAGAGACAGAGAGCAGGACAGAGGATGCTCACACTTCTTCCCGGCCCATCCCTCTTTACAGTCACATGTGCCGCAATTACACTGGCCATGACCTGCAAAAAGAGGTAGAGGAAGCAGAGAGGTAAAATAAACTGGGGTCTTTGTACAAGGAAAATACTAATACGCGTATTGAACGGATGGAGGAGTGAAGAAAGCAGACTTGGCAAGGTGACAGATGGATAGGTTATTATGGAACAGTAAGGAGATCAAGAGGGGAGTTAGTGTGTAAGAGAGGATAAAAAAGGGGAGCAAGGGAGGTTGTTTAATAAACAAGGGGCAGGACACGCTTAATGGGATGAATTAAAAATATCACTGTATGACCAGCTCTAATCGGCTGTATATGTTTAGTGAATTCATACATGGAGGAATGCACCAAATAACTGTTAACGTTGCATATGCTAAGATGCCGCAAGCATTTTCTAGCACATACATTTTTAGAAGGGATAGCGGGAGCATCCATCATATTTTGTTTATTAATTCTTTAGAGAAACAGTCAAAAGGTCAGTCCCCACCCTCCCTCATACACGTTATACAGAAAGTTCACTTTAATCGCACCAGAACAGAGTATTCAAAGCAGATGGAAAGCTGATGTTGGTAAGCAAGAAACTGCTGTCTTTTAAATGTGAAGATCAGTTTGATACAGACATTAACATAATTATGTACCAGAAGTCATACATTGTATGAACCACTATAAGACTTCAACATTTTTGGGAAATATGCCAATTTTTACTTTCATGCTGAGCATCAGAAAGAGAGATGTAAATCCCACATACATACTGTACAGTAGCTAAATATTGTGGTGACACGTTATTGGACATAATTCACCTTGCTTATTGTGTTGCCACACGGACCCTTTAGTGGGGAACACCTGTAGCTTTAGCTACCATTCCTGCTAGCTCATCAGGCAGAGCAGTGCATGTGTTAACCTCTCTGATAGTAATGGATAATAAAGATTGGAACTCCATTCTTAATACACCGCCTCCGACTCTCTTTTCACGGCACTACAATATATACATATGTAACAGGAGCCAGCATCAACTAATCTTAGCAAGAAGATTGAAAACAACAGGAAACTAATTGCGCTCCATACAAGTTAAAGGTGGGGTAGGTAATTTTGAAGAAACCAGCTCGAGTGCGCTAGAATTTGAAAATACACAACCGGAAAAAATCTGCCACTTCCTTACAGAGCCCCTCCTCTATGGGCATAGATATGTCTCATAATTATTTGTGTGAACATAAAAATAATTTGTGTGTAAATATGTGATTTGTAAATGTAAAACAACATCCACAAATGCATTTAAAAGATTAGCAAACTCACAAATACATTTGCAAGTGTAAAACGGATCTGCAAATACGTTAAATATGTTCACAAATTTAAAAAAAGATCTGTGAATATCTCTTTAACATTTACACCTTTCGATCAGGCATTTGTGAATCCATTTTGTATTTGTGGACCAAAAATGCGGTTGCGGATCTCAAATCTCTGTTCACGGATCTCAAATCTCTGTTCACGGATCGTCTTTTTACACACACGGAATTTTGAGACATATTTTCCGCCGGTCTCGGCTAAAATCTACTCGTGTCACTCGGTTATTTTCGGAAACCACGTGATGGCCTGCTGATGACGACATTTCCACATGATTTCAAAGTAAGAGCATGATGGTTTGTTTAATGCTCTGTTTTTGTATTATAATGAACAGCGGAACGTTAGATGTATTCTTCATCACCATAACCCTGACCTAAATACGGTGCTTTTCTACAGATTACTTTATTACTGCACTGGTAAGGTACAATTAGGCCGATTAATAAGATGTGAAGTGCTTTGTAACTTCGACCCGCTTGACTGAATACACAACAAACAATGAAGAAAGAGTTTTATCTGGGCTGTTTCGCTGCCAGCTGCTCCCCCGGGATCCGAAAGTGGCGTATAGCCTGCACTTCAACATCAACGAAAGTGCTCGATATATGCTGTATTGAACCAATAACACAAACTAACTGTATCACTATAACATGATGGTGATGAAGAATGCATCTAACGTTCCGCTGTTCATTATAATACAAAAACGGAGCATTAAACAAACCATCATGCTCTTACTTTGAAATCATGCGGAAATGTCGTCATCAGCAGGCCATCACGTGGTTTCCGAAAATAACCGAGTGACACGAGCAGATTTTAGCCGAGACCGGCGGAAAATATGTCTCAAAATTCCGTGTGTGTAAAAAGACGATCCGCGAACAGAGATTTGAGATCCGTGAACAGAGATTTGAGTTCCGCAAGCGCATTTTTGGTCCACAAATACAAAATGGATTCACAAATGCCTGATCGAAAGGTGTAAATGTTAAAGAGATATTCACAGATCTTTTTTTATTTGTGAACATATTTAGCGTATTTGCAGATCCGTTTTACACTTGCAAATGTATTTGTGAGTTTGCAAATCTTTTAAATGCATTTGTGGATGTTGTTTTACATTTACAAATCACATATTTACACACAAATTATTTTTATGTTCACACAAATAATTATGAGACATATCTATGCCCATACTCCTCCAACTCAGACATTTGTCATTCTTTTTATTTGTACAAGCCCCGAGTAAAAGTGTAAATGTGCTGTTTTATAAGGCATTATAAGCAGGACTCTGTTTTGCTGGGAACTAACAGAGCTGTTCCTGTCCGTTTGCTGTCTTTATGCTAAGCTATGCTAACCAGCCGGGAATAGGGTTGTGGTAACAATCTACATGTATACATCTGGGCAAAACACACTTATTTTTACTTTCTTGCTGAGAGTAAGATGAGAAGATCAGTAGGCCTACCAATCTTCTTTTCTTAGGCTACTATTGTCAAGAAAGCGAATAGGCCTAAGCCTATTTCTTTCACATATCCTGAACCAGTTCTCTTAACTATTTTTAAAGAACATTCAGGATTTCTGTAAATGTCTTGCATACAGGAAAGTGAATCCAGAAACAGCATGCTGACCTGTGCAGTAGCTGTCCGTGTATCGGTCGTAGGTTTGGTGACAGGTCCTCTCATCGCATTCACAGGTGTTTCCGTGAATATCTCCCCAGTCGCCAGAGGGATCTACATCGTGACAGTTACACTCCCCACACACACAGGTCCCTAGAACAAAACCACACACACATATACAGTAATAAGAATTCACCATTGTAATTTATTTCCCAGTCTTACAGTAGAGATAAATCTGTCATGTGCTATGGAAATAAACAAACAGAACAATGCTAAATCAACTCTGACATTACTAACTTGGATGCAGGCTTCTCACCGAGATTTGGATAGGGATGGGATGGGGGGTTCTATTTATTTAACTTGAGGTTAAACACAACATAATGAATCCAAGTTTTCCTTCTATCTTACTTTTTCATCCTTAATCTTTGAATTGTTGTCTGTCTCTCTGTCTCTTTCTCATTTTTCGTTTTACATCTTGGCCCGGGCAGCAGCCAGTGGAAATCCCATTTTCTCTTATCAGCAGTGACAAAGCAGGGGAGAGCCCGGGGGAGCCGGGCCAGCTGGCAGGCCTGCGGGCTGTGGCTGGCGCTTGTCTGGCCCTTGGCCCTATATGTTCGGTCTCCTCTCCACCCTCATAACCCTGGAGCCCTGGATTTATAGAGCCATGCACTTTAATGTCTGCCACAAATGTCACATCCTGGCTTTACACGAGCAGTAGGAAAAAAAATCTAAAACAATTTATAAAACATTACATATTTTGACGAGAAGAATCCTTGTTTCTCAACTAAGGCAGTCTCTCTCGCCACACAGAAGGGGAATTATTCCTCTGTTTGTGCCTCATGCAGCAATATCATGTCGATTCAATTTGTTTTGATCAAGAAATTATATGTAGATGCATTAATTTAGCCTCCAGCGTTTTTGGTTGTTATCATGTTGACAGCATGCCAGTTAGTTCATTAATAGCTCAACTGCGGAGGTGACCCTAACAGACGGAGGGGTTTTTCATTTTGTAGAATTAAACAGAGTAATATATTAGGTGAGTAAGAAATAAAGGCCACAGTTAAAATGAATAGAGAAGGAAGATGTTTCACATTCTCATAAAAATACGTCTATAGTCGGTGATGAAATCAACCCTCTTGTGCAATCACCTTCCATGATCCATCTACCATAATCACCAGGATTGATCTTCACAATGCGTTAAAGGAGGATTCATTCAGAACAAAGTGGTAACATGCCATATGGAAATGGGAATTCATAATATTTCCCATTATAATCAGTAGTAGCTGTAGTAGTATAATCAGTGTGAATAGAGCAGATTGGAGAGATGAGGGTGACGTTGTGTTTTACCAAACGGGGACTGGAGCGAAACAGGATTTTATATTTTGAGCAAGGGTCACACAACTGACAAAGTCTGACATTTGTTGCCAGTGCAGTGGTAGTGGTAGCATTTTGAGAAGTGCATCAGTTAGGTTTACCTTAAAAATGTAATAGAATGAAGAAAATGAGTGCCAGAAATGTGAAAAATATGATATACTTTACTTTCTTCCATACATTTTAAATACTGTTAGCCAGGATAAGGTTATATCCACTTATTGCAGATACGTTGTAAACGGATAATCGATATGAGACATGTTTATAGTTGCTGTCAGTCAAATCTTTGAGATTTCATGAAACTGATGAATGTTTCTTCCTTTCTTTATACCAATTTAGCTGCTGCTCAATCTAGAGAGGATGAGAACTACATCTAAGCTGAAACCTGCATCTTTTCCCAAAGTACAACCATTTTTCAAAAAGGAATCAATTCATTTATCAATATCACATAATAAGCTTTTGAAAGAATTGTAAAACGCTGACAAGCTAATAGAGAAGCAGAGAAAATGTGTTCAGGGTCATTTGAACTGAGATGGACTTCGTTTTAATTGCAATCCTATATTTTCTTTCTTTCTGATAACCATTGAAATTGTAACACCTTTGCCTGCCCCTTTCTGTACTTAAGAAGAGTACTATGGTCTGCTACACCATTAACACAGTGGATGGTTGTCCATGCTGTGTCAGCTGTGCACTTAACCATAAACCATTGGGCTCTGTCCATGTAGGCTATCATTTAGCCCGACCACTTAGCCAGCCCTCAGCCAGTCCACTGAAATTAATTTGAAAGAGATTTACTGAAATCCCGGGATCACTCGAGTTACGTTAGTGAGGCTATTTCTCTGACTGTCCGCCAAGCTCTGTTGACTTTCAGTGACATTTACATGAGGATTTCTCATCCAATCTTTTCTCTGTGCAGTTTTCTTTTCTGTATTTTTTCTTCTCCCCTGTGTCTCTTCCCTTTCTTCATTCTTAGTTCAAAAGGTGGATGTCAAAGTGTCTCTTTTGTATATGTCATAGTCAGATAGCAGAAGACAACTTGGGTTCTTTTGTCACACGTGGAAAAAACTGTGACTGATCAAAGATTTCTTTGAATCTTTGTTCAGCATCAACTCCATTAATTTCTTCTCCAGTGTTGCACTCCATCAGGATATTGTCTCCTCCTCCTAATGACCTGAGATAACAGACAGGAAATCACCTGATGCCTTTTATGATGTTTGTTTCCTGTTTCGTGGCAACATAATTCAATTGCAATTGTCACTAGTGTGACATGGACTCAAATGGGTTTGATGGAATTAACCATTGGCAGAAATTCCTGGCAACCATTCCTCTATTTGTTTTTCTTTGTGAATCAATGATATTATTTATCCGAATAAAGGCTGTTGGAAAATAGCTGTTTTCCATACCTGAACATTTTGGATGTTATACATTTTAGATGGTGGTTTAAAAAAATATGTAATAACAAATCTGAGAATAATTTAAGTACTGTACTGGTTTGAGGCTGGTAAACAGACCTCTGTTGCTGCAGATTTTCCCATCTGGAGCCTTGCATCTCCGCTTGCTTTCCCATGGGCTGATGTCACACTGGAATTCACATTTGTCTCCATGCCAACCAGAAGCACAGTAACAGTTTCCACAGTAACACTGGCCATGGCCTGGAAGCAGATCAGAATGCACATGAAACAGCTGATGAGTTCACCTTTATCAGTAGGTTAGCCGTCAGTTAAACACACATTTAAATATTCAGTGTTTAGGATTTTAAGATGGCTGGATACTATTTCAAAGCCCTGTATTTTTACAACATTGTCATTATTCAAAATGAATATCACTCTTAAAGTATACAAATTAAGATTAACACCATTTTATTTGCCACCTTTTTAAGTCTAGCTTTAGACAAAATTAAGCTTTCTGTTTTTCTGACCTAGGCCTGATACGCTAAGTCCATTATTTAGCTTTGAAAAGGAAATGTTTAATTAACATTGGGATCAGGCACTGGAACAACCTGCGGGGAACAGGGATGAGTTTAACAATGCATGTCAGCGAGAGACAACAAACTTCACATTAACCTTCACGGACGCATGAGGGGAATGTATTTGCTTATATCAAACAGAGTGACAAAGATAGACAGTCCTTGAAAGACTTATGTTAAACTCAGGTGGCTGTACTTTTGGTGGATGAGTGGGGGGATGAGACAGCGGATACGGGCCATACCTCCACACACCTCTCCGGTATCCTCGTCCACACACTCGCTGTCGTCACACTCACAGAAACGTCCAGTCACCAGACCCCTGTTGTCCTTATTGTTACACATGCAGCTCCCACAGTGGCAAGTGCCTATTAAAGATGCACCAGCTTTAGACACAGTTTAAGCTCATTTGTTGGAAAACGTCCAATATGTGGGTGTGTTTAAATGTTGTGTGTGGTTGGGATGGGAGGATGTGTGTATGTTCTGATGCCCTGCACAACAATAACCCAGCTGGTTTACAGATGTGCTTTGGAGACACCGTCTAGGCATCATGTGTCAACGGATGTAGACTGGTGTCACTGCTGTGGTTGTGTATGTGTGTGCAGGGGCTTTCGGATGCTATGCCATATCATAAACATACAAACTGGGACTGTGTGACTCAAATAAGCTCTGGCTTTGGAGGTTAAAAACTAATTGAATAATCAATACTTACACACAGTACTGTTATTCAACATATCAGTCTTTCATATGATGACCATTCAGGTATAAATGGGTTAATGTACTGGTGTTATCGAAAAAGAGATTGTTTCATCTGATATGTGTGAGAACAAAGAAATCACAAGAATCGGTCCTAAACCGAAACAAATATAAATTGTACTGTAAGTAATGCCTTTATTAGCATTAATAATTCCTTTTAATTATTATGTTTGTTTTAATAATAAGCTCTTAAAAGGGAATGAATGGAACTAAAAATAAATAAAAGGAAACAAAAGAAATACATGAACAGATTTATGCAAAGGCTGTATAAGTAAATCATTTTGCCTCAAGCAAAATATTAAAAATGTTATTTCAAGTTCTAGTATGTTGTGTCTATTGGTCTGCTGATATGCGAGCAGGTTGTTTGGTTGGAGCAGGTTTTTATTAATGCTTTGGTGTAATTTTCTTGCAATTCTGTATGTATGTGTGTAGGTGTACATTCAATGTGCAAGTCTGCCTGTGCGCACACACATTTGTCTGAGTGTTTGTGGTACCTCTGTTGGAGCACACCACTCCCTCTGGGTTTTTGCAAAGCGCTTTGCTCTTCTTGCTGGGTAGGTTACACTCCTCCTGGAACTGGCAGGCATCTCCAAACCAGCCTTCATCACACTCACACATCCCACAGTCACAGTAGCCGCGGTCTAAAGGAAACAAAACAGACCACATGTTGTTTATCAGTGCCTAAAAGCATGCCACTGCCCAGTGCTTCGAAATTGCTGTACAAACAGGAAACACACAAGTGTTATTAAATGTAAGTGTTGGCATTGCACTATGGAGAGTAAAAGCATTGGAATAAATTGATTATCCCAAGTGTTTTATGGAATATGAAACATACATATACATGTATATTTGAAAATCATATATTTTCAACATTTCAGGAAGATGTACTCGCCTCCCCTTCAATCACTCAGTAACAGCGTTGCCTTGTTCAGTGTCACAGGACCTACTCAGGCAGTTTGGCGTCACAGCATTTCTCATCATTCTGATGGCCGTAGTGAGCAATGTGAAAAACAGGGGTTATTATGAATGTTGCTCCTAATGCATTTAGCAGCAAGGGGCCTTGTATGTCACACTCAATCATTCTCCTGACTCGTTCATCATGTATCCGTGGTGTCCTTTTCAAGGGCTATCCATCAGTCATTAACAACAGGCAAGTCCCCTGTCTCTTCTCATTATTGATACGTTTCCGGGGACACTTGCACGTTCAAGGAAAAATGAATATGGAAAGTGCACTTCAAAGAAAGCTGTACTCCATACAATTTTGAGGAATATAAATAGATTTTAGGAGATCTCAACATTATCATGCAATCTGATGAAATCCCCATCATATTTAAACACATTAAGCATCCTAAAACACAGCAGAACCAAGTTTTTTTCTAATATTTAGTAAATCTTGAATCATTGCCACCATAACATTCTACTGTGGAGAACGGTGAATGTAAATTAACAATTTTTTTATGTTTTGTGATTATTATTAGATGTTTCAATACACACAGCACTATTGGTGCAAGGACAGGAAATAAAAACGCTTTTCTTTTTGGATTTATTGCAGATGTCAACGGTCACACGATAGCTGTTAAACAGAGTAAGATTAAAGTCTCTCCAACTTAATCCATCAGAGTATTACAAAGTTGCTGCCACCCACTAGCCCCCATTAATCTCCACTTGACAATCACTCTGACATACAAGATGGACCCTCTTTGTCTGCTATGGGCGAAAGTTTGTGTGTGTGGGAAGGTGCCTGTCTATATAGAAATGTTTATTGATTGGGATAAACCCATGTCTGTTGCCAATATATCTTTCCTGGTGCTTCCTGAGCAGTAATTCTCTGTGGTTTAAGAGTGTCAGGGGCCTTCCTACACACCAACAACAGATACACACGCCTAGCCAATCATGGACTGGTCAGAGCCCAAATACATTCACTGGGGGTCGGAAAACAGAGGGTGCATCAGTGTCAGCATCAGTGGCATTTATAACAGGTAATGAGGCGCTACCATGATTAACTGCTAATGAGAAGAGGATGGTGACTCATTCAGCAAGCTAATTTCAGGTTTAGAATTAAACTTGTCCTTCTCTGATGATAAATTAGGTATAATATAAACAGGGTGATAAACAAGGGACTAGTTTTGTATGGAACATACTTCAGAAATCTTGAGTGATTACTGGAAAAACTATGTACCAAAACTAATTTCGTCTCCGTGAGCAGAAAACACTTATTTTGCTACATTCCAGGCAATCTTGGGGCTATTCTGAGATTTCAGTACAGTTTTGATGATAGGAAACGCAATAATGCAAGACATACATTATATATTGCACATCTAAAACTCCTTGAGACTGTCTCTGTGCCCATTTATTACCAGCACTTGATTTTTCATCTCAAAAAGACATTTCCTGCACTTACTTCGTTTAGGCTCTCCATACCATGATCCTCATTTCAATGAGTAATTATCCTCCCTTGCTTTCTTCTCCCTGTGGGTTTCGGAGCGTGAAACAGCAGCCTGTCTGCTCGTATTCTGTGGAAAAGATCTAGGAGACACTTGTCTCAGGTAATAACTCATCCTCTATGAGCGCTGCCCTCGGAACAAGTAATACTACTAATACTTACAATTCACCTCGACATTCATTTGTATACTTTGTTGGCTTTAATATAACTTTTTAATATTTCTAAATATGTATTTTTCATTATGATAACAATGTATGTTCCTAGAGCAAGAAGTATTTGGAAACTGTAATAGGTCCCAATCAAAATGGCCTTTTACTAGTAGACTTGGATAGACTTAAGTGGCTCTTTCTCCTTGCAGCCCACACTGCTATCATTAGGTGACTCACCACCTATGCTCACCACACAGGCACACTGCCCAGCAAGACCTGAATATCTAAGTGAAAGCACATCAAAATATGTACTAGCAAAAAAAATACCGATATGAACAATTTAATGGGCTGTAATGGCTCAAGGACTGCATTTCACTTTGGGTAACTGTTTTTCTCTCTATTTAGGAAATCAACAGGAATGAGTAAAGCTTTTAGTCATTTTGAACAGACTGCCATTAGTGAGTTGTTCTCCCATGATTACTTTATATCATCGGTCTCTAATGTGTCCATATTGGAAGCAACATCTTACGCTTATGTAACACTGATTGAAAGTGCATCTGGAGGAGTTTGATTTGGTACAGCGTGGACAAACTGACTTCTTATGTGCCACTGACATAAAACCCACTTGGGTGGGATCATCTTTGGCTCTGGCACGGTGCTCAGAGGCTGGGGGGCTGAGCCAGGAAAAAAGTAGAAGCTCTGAAAACCTAGTGAGGTAGAGAGGCCAAAATGTGTTCTCACAAAACTTCAAAACCGCCATCAAGCAGGGTGGAAAAGGTTTTCGCACTCATGCCTCCCCGTTTCAACTGCTCCTTTGAGATAGGGCGACAAAGTCTGCCAGAATCTTAAAGTTACAGATTGTTCCGGATTGCAGACATACTTGGCTTTCTACCTCAATCCACATCAGTGACTGCAGGGATTTGGAAGTACCAGAGAAAGCTTTTGACCCTGTGTTTGCAACAAGCAGTAATGTTCCAATGAAGATTAAACTCATAGATGATTGCTCACTAAGGGCTTTAGTCTTGATATAATGGTCTAATGCTACTCAATATTGTACCAGTAATTACAAGTTGATTATACATTACAGTGTTTTTTCACTGGGACAATGCTAGCCTGCAGCGCCCTGCGCCACCCTCTGTGTCTCTCACAATGGAAAAAGCACATCAATCGCAGAGAAGCGCACACACACAGACACAAAGAGAGAAGAAGTGAGGGAGAGAGACTTCACGTGGCTCATCAATGAGGGGGGAAAAGAGGGAAGGCTGTGAAAGAGCGAATGGAAACATTACCACTATGACTGTTATCTATGAAAACAAGGGAGTTATTATGGAAATTACATAATATATAGATTAACCTCACAAGGGTGTTTTTCTCATGTACTGCAGCTTAATAGAAAAAGGGACAGGGATAGAACAGGGTGATTCAACACAGTCAAAAACAGGATGGATTTGCACAGTTGGTGAACAGATGTTAGGTCACCATCCCGTTGCTCTGCTACAATATGGGATGCATCAGTGGGAGGACAAACATGTGAGTGACAGCATCACTGGTTTTTGTAAATCATACAATAAATTCAGCAACAACTTCTCTAACACTAAAGCTTGAATGTTCCCTGTTGGTTTAACATTGCCTATAACTTGTCCATTATCAGTCCAATAGTATTCCAGAGATGTTTTTCTTGCCACTGGCCATAGTATAAGATAATGTATGGGATCACACAATGGGCAACAAATAAATATATTTACTGTGGAGCATGCCTCTATTATTTTCATGAAAAATAGTCTAATGCATGTGAAAAAGGAACACATGTTCTTTTTTCCTCTGAATAAAATAAAAAGGAGAGCCTTGTTCGTTCTTCATAAGGCTTTATGCTAATAATGCATTGCGCAACAACAGCCCTAGGCAAATATACCCTTCTGTATACAAGCATAGTTGTATGTAGTATTTCCAGTTCACGTGACTTATATGTCTTTTGAAGGAAACCAATACAACAAAAGGCCATAACAACTCCCCACAAAAAAAAACAGCATGTTGTTTCAGACCAAAGGCATTCTTGCTCTGTTGCCAGTAATATTCACTTTAAAGCCTTATACTGCTTCAAAACAACACCACATTTAAACCATACTTTTTAAAGATGTTGCCATCAGACCTTTATTTAAGAAAATAAATCATCCCCATCTAGCCTGACTTGTTGCTCTGACTAAATGGTTTGAATCAGTCCGACAAATAAGGTAAAACAACATCTCAATGCCAGGAAAGCTAATGTTTTTGGAAAGGGAAACACACAGTTTATCCCTAAGGAGAAAAATCTATTGGATCTTATCACTGGGCAGTTTGGAGAGGCAGAGATAAGGTTGCCGCAGGGAGAGAAATTGGCTGCCGATCTCAGACACGGACCCTGCTGCATGGGCTATTGAGCAGCCAGAGGCAGGTGGGGATGTGTGTATTCTTCTCAATATGCTTTGACTAGATTTGCTGGGCCCTATATGCACATGGGAAAATGGTTTTATAAGTATGTGCCTCGTTGTGCATAGTTATATCTGGGTGTGAAAATCTATCCCTCTTGTGCTGCATCTAGATTCCATTTGCAGTCCGTGTAGCATGGGGAGCGAAACCCCATCAGGCTGAAGCAGGGCCTTCTCGCTCCAGACTGCTGAAACAAAATGAGCTCCCCAAAGCAGCCGACTTGTCTACCCAAATAAATCACTCTACCCTGCACGTTTACTCACACACACACACACACACACACACACACACACACACACCACACACACACACACACACACACACACACACACACACACACACACACACACACACACACACACACACACACACACACACACACACACACACACACACACACACACACACACACACACACACACACACACACACACACACACACACACACACACACACACACACACACACACACACACACACACACACACACACACACACACACACACACACACACACACACACACACACACACAACACACACACACACTATTATACCTGTTAGGTCCACACATATCTCAATTAAACCCTAACACTCATATCTAAAAAGGTCACTGAACAAAAAGATGAGCGTTCCTTTTCTATCAACATGGGACTTGCATTTCTCACAACTTACAAAATGTCTTAAACATATCTACAGTATATACATCTACATATTTGTATGCTCTACCTCCGCTGCCAGTTTATAGGGTCGAACAAGCTACAACTAATGGTGTCTGATTCAACAGCCCAGCAATACATCTGAGCTTTGTAAGAGTTATGATCTTCATGTTCAGTTTGTTAGGATTTGATTAAAGTGTATTGTCATGTTACAATCTATAGTTCATTGTTCTGTTGAATTGTATTGTGTAACACTTTGATGTGTTTCTTTGGATTTTTTTGACACATACTGTATACTTACACATATACACATACAGACAAAATGGACTTCATAGTTGAATTAACCTTTTTTACATTTCGATTCAGTGAAACAAGCTGTAAACAGATATATTTTTGTTATAAAGATCTGTAGCGCATAGGGAAAATGCAAAGTGAGAACCCAATTCTCCAAGGATGTGTCACTATAGCTATGCCCTTTACAATGCTGACATTTGTTAATGTGAAACTATTGATCAGGGCAGCAACATCACTGCCTCTAAAATTACCATAGAGTTAAGTCAACCCAAACTTGTCCTCGAGTGTGGATGCACTCTCAAGTGTTGTTACTCAGAACTTTTAAAATTGCATGCAACAGGCTAACCCCCAAAACACACCAGGAGCGTCTGCGCCGCGTTACGTTGCGGCTGCGCCACGCTGCGACCTCCTCCTGCGACAACACACACCAGACGCGTTTCAAAACGTTGCGGAAACGGAGCGTCGTGTGTGCAGCCTCGCAGTTGTTGTTGATTTTGGAATATTTCCTGGACATTTGTACTTCTACAAGTAAGTAGGCTATACGTAGTTAAATGGTTTATGTTTGTGTCTGTTTAAATCGTGTTTATTGTTGTTATTTCCTATTTTGTTGTGTTGTAGACTACAGACACAGTTAATAATAATTGTAATATTCCAGTTATAAACGACATGAATCAAAGATGTGTTGCTGTATTTTAGTGGTAACACAACTGTATTGATCCCTGGGCGAAATTCACAAGATAAAGTATAGTTAAAAAACCAATATTTATAAAAATATAAATACAAAATAATAATAATATAATAATCTTGATATAGGAAATAAGATCTTACTTTATTGTGAAATGCAAGTTTACTGAACAGTTTTTTAACGACTTTCACAAGATGTTAAACTACTGAATGGCTCTGTACTGTACCTACAAGTATTAATTAACTTTAAAACATTAATATGTAGTTGTTACCTTCCACTCCACAAACTGCAGCGACTAAAAACCAGGCCTTGTCCTTTCTGATGTTGTCCTTGTAAAAAACATTGGTTACATCATATAAAATTGTGTGTTTCTCCACTTCCATTATGAACACCTCGTCGTCCATGGTGCGTTTCGTAGTGGAGGTGTTGTGGGGTCTGCTAAATTAGTATATGTGGGGGATGGGCCTGGCCCGGATGCTCACCTTTCCACTTCCTGCGAGGGGGGGGGGGCTGCCTGCCCGACTTTACCTTACGGCTGCGCCGCGGCAAAAATAGGATTCATCCTAATTTTAGAGAAGCGCTGCGCCGAGCCGCTTCTGGGACGCGTCTGAGCCGTAACGGCGCGTGTGGTGTAATAGCACCCATTGACTAGAGTGGCCGCGATCCTTACGACCGCCGCGGCGCGGCCGTAACGCGACGCAGACGCTCCTGGTGTGTTTTGGGGGTTAGCCGTGCCTCGCAACAAAAGCTATGCCTTGGTAACATACTTGAACCAACCAGCTGTCTATTACCAATGAAACCCTTTGAAGTGCTGCCAAGGTGATGCAGGCTCTCAGGGACACAATACTGCAGCCCTCTGATTTGGCAATTAAGGGTATAATAAAAGGTAAAACTCTGAATCCACTCCAAGTCTGTAAAAAACATGTTTCTTCCTTCGATATCATAAAACGAGAGGAATGTTAGAATCCAATACCAATCTAATAGGTTTTTGAATTTCACCCTCAAACCCTCTTTCCTTCCTAGCACCTGGCTGCACCAGACGCTGAACATCAGCTGGAGAGTCCATTTGTCAAGCTTCTCTGATGAAAGCCAACAGTAAGGAGTTCTGCTGCATCACTTACCGAAACACCAGTGATAACCGTACCCAAGTAGAAAATATGTGGAACCATGTGCCTGTACACTTACTTTTATCAGAATATATATCAATAAAATAATATATTTGACTCCATGCCATATCACCAAACCATTGAGTTTTATGTTTTAAAGGTCACCTATTATGCAAAATCCACATTTTCATGTCTTTTATACATCAACACGTGTCCCCTCTGTGTGAAGAGGTTCTGAAAGTTTCAGGAAAAAAGATTCGCTCACTTTTTGTCCTGATCCATTTATATAAAAACCTGTCTGAAAATGAGCTGATCAGATTTTGGCCACTTTATGATGTCATAACGATTTTTTGGCTTGCGTAACCATTAGCCAATCACCAACCAAGGTAACCCCCCCCCCCCCCACTTTATCACCTGAATCTCCTCCTAGAGCACCATTGTGTTATTTTTAACCAAATATCTCTCAGAGGGGCGTGGGGAGGGGCTCCTTATTTTCATCTAAAGTAACAGGCAGAGAATCAGCACTTTTGAAACAGGGCTGAAACAGAGGGGATTATGGGATGCTACAATGCATGATCTGTTTGGTATTTCGAGCCAAACACTTCAGAGACATGTTTTGTATATATCTGAGATCTATTATATATTGATGAAAAACAGTATAGCAGGGGACCTTTAATAAATGTGTACGCACCATTGCAAGTTGTCCCATTATATGTAGAACAGACCCAGTCGTGGCAATCGCAGCGTGGACCGTAGAACTTCCCTGGATCGGTGGCCTCGCAGATGCAGACGCCGCAGTCACACTTGCCCCTCCCACTGCAGATCTTGCCATCAGGGGTCCGGCAGCGGCGCAGGGACGACTCTGAGGAAAATTTGCACACACCACCCACCTGGCTGGGTAAAAGAAAAGACAGTTGTTATGCAGCTTTGGAAAATTCAGGTCGAAGGTCAAGTTTGCAGCACCTGTGTCTGTTTTAAATACAGTACCACATCGTAGTGAAAATACCTTTGCACACACATGGCAGTGTTGGCTACCTTATAAAAAATGATATATAGTGCATTCATTGCATTTGTTTTGTCGACTATAGTATTTATAGAATGGATATTCAAAGTCAGAAAACCTTTTTTTCTATTTAATTTGAGATTTTGATAAAAAAACAGAATGTTAAGGATAAGCTAATAAATCAATAAATCAAATGAGACAGAAACAGCTTCACATTTCATTGAGCACACACCAGCAGCTGTTTCTGAGCTTTGTTTTTACATCATGGGATCTCACTGTGAGATGTGTTTCATTTGGATGCTGTCTGACATTCTTGTTCTAATCCTGGCTGAACACTCAAACAATCAACAGATCAAATGTCCCTGACACTCCCATGGAAATCAAATAAAGAATGTGTGTGTTCTATGTGCCATGGGGAGGTTATACAAGTTCCATTTCAGAGGAGCTTCAGCCACTGAGGGCTGTTTTAGGTTTGAGCAAACTGGTGATTTTTGAATGTATCTGCTGATCAGGATGAATCATTTTCTTTTCCCATGACAACATGACCTTGGGATGACTTCCAGTAGTGAAACTTGGCTTGGACTGTGTTTGAACCCACTCCCTGTCCTGTGCCTTTCGGTTCCAATGTTCATTCATATTTAATCTGCATTTGTATATGTCCTGTCCCAAAATAGTGACTCCTGAGCAGTGGCGAGCCGTGACTTTTATACCTAGGCCCTCTGACCCCCCCCCCACCCCCCCCCCCCCCCCCCCCCCCCTTCCCTCGAAAAAAAAGAAGAGATATTACGTCTCAACGTAGAATTCAGCGGAATATCAAAACAGTGATCCGGGGTGCAAAACGCATCAATGACAGCGACCCTCTAACACACAAAACAACATCATTTATATAAACACCTATCATGACAGGGCACCCACACCCAAGTAGCGATTACAAATGAATGAAGTCGGCACGGCGGCCCACATTGAAAATGACTTAGGCCTACCTTTGATGATCAAATCACTGAAACACAAAGTCCATCCTCCTGTCCTTTTGAATGAAGCACTTGCGGGTCATTCAGCTGATCCTTTGCCACTCCAGTTTATCATTGTAACTCAATCTTGAAAATGACTCGGTTAATCATTTCGCAACGATGTCATCACTATCACTGAAGTGAGCCATCATGAACGAACTTATGCTAATCATAAATCTATCGATCATAAATCTATCGTTTAGATTTATGATTCAAAAATAATAAAAATAGGATAGACATGTGGATATTATCCGGCTGAACACAACGTGCATTTATCTAACAGGTTTATTTTCCACAGACCTTATTTCGAGCTATTTTCCAAAATCCTATGGAGAAATCCCGTTGCTTTCTGTCGAGGGAATCCGAGCGAAGCTTACTTCCGGGTTTTAGGACGCGTCACTGCACCACTTGCATAGACCATCCTACATACTAGGCTTGTTTGAGACAAGCGAGACCTGCGCAGACCTGCGCAATTTCGATCAACGTCTTGCTCGTGCGTTGCATGATGGTTAGTCATTTTGTCCGACTTGCTCTGGAGGCTCGCCTACATGAGACGTTGAAATCTCGCGGGACAAAGACGCCCGCAGCCTTGAGAGCGAGGCGCGGCGAGGCGGCGCAGTTCCTCTCCACGGGCTGTGGAAGCGAAATGCTTGATGGGAAACGACTCGCTGGTATCTCGAGCTGAGCGCTCATTGGTGGTTTTTACCCCGTGCTGCTGATTAAACTCTCCAATTGGCTCAGCAAAAGTTTGTTGTTGTTTTGTGTCAGTTTTACGTCGCCACTTCCATTCACATTTTTCATCATTGTTCCACAATATGTATCATCATTAAATTAATATCCATATATTTTATACTATACTTGCATTTCTTACCGTTTTCATACTTTATATATCTTAGCATATTCATACACACTGTTCATACTGCTCTCAGGCTGCTGTGTATATCTAGTGTATTCATACCCCTCACTGTTTATTCATCATTCAATTCATTCTATATTTTATTCTAGATTGTGTACATTACTTTTCACTTTACTGCTTGTTGCACCTGGTTAGAAGCTAAACTGCATTTCGTTGTCTCAGTACCTGTAATATGTGCAATAACAATAAAGTTGAATCTAATCTTGAGCAGGAACAAATGTAGGCTATTTACTTAGTACATATCTGACATTAACGATTAAACACATGTGTGCATTCTTTATAAATGCAAACCGAGTCAAGCCGACTCCGGAGGTGGCGGTATGCACCTTAAAGTTGTTTGCAATCCGCCAAAAAACCGAGAGAAGAAGAAGAAGAGGACGAAGCCGACTCCGAGCTGTCCGACTTCAGGCAAGCTTTTTGAGACCTCCCCCGGCTGCGATCGGCTATTCTCGTCTACTTTCGAGGCGAGCCGCAACGCGTCTCAAACAAGCCTAGTAACTCGCAGAGACGGCATGTAACCCTTCACATTCCAACAGAAACTGAACAGGCAGATTCGAAGGATTTATTTCTTTGGAAATATTATTTTAAATACAATTAAATCAAGTTATTTTGGTAAAATTAATGAAAAATGTAACAACAAAAAAATATTAAAAAAAATATTTTAAAAAAAAATGTTTTTTTTGTAATGTTTTCAAATATTATTTTTTAGAATATCTTAGGCCCTCACAGAGGGCCTAGAGGGTCCTGACTACTCGCCACTGCTCCTGAGTAGGAAGAAAGCAAGCTGCCGTTCCTGGGGACTTGTTTGGTCCCTAAAGGGTCCAATAGGGGACAAAGCCAGTGTGGAGAACACATGTTATTAATTCTCTCACCGTAATCCTGCCTCTCTTGGAAGCATTTTGCTGTTGGATGTTGATTAAAACACTCCATTGCACATACATGGAAATTACATTTCCTGCAGTGGCTTCACCTGTCTTCTTAGAATTGCAGTTACAAAACATAACCTTTATTATTGTGTTTTTCCCACCTACTCTTTTTGACACAGCCATACCTGGTAAACAAATAAAGTAGGTATTATTTGGAAGTGCCTAATTAACACTGAGAAATAACACTATTATCACCTGGATTCTCAGGAGTTGTTGTGCTGCTGTCTAATGTATGCTATAAACTGTAGGCCACACCATGGCATTTTATCTCTACACAGACATGATGCACCTGCTTGCAGAGTACACCCCCTCTGCAGCTGAGTTAAGATTGAATCATATGGGAACATTTACAGATCTGCTCAGTCAGGCTCTACAGTAAGAGGCCAAGGTAAACAGAAATTATTTTCCAACATTTTAGCCAATTCCAGTGATAGACTTACAGTATGTCATTCTTACCATTACGATTTCACATTTATTTCCAATCAAATTTAAAAGCTCCTAGAAATTAATTGGTTTTATGGCATCAGGGGCTTAAGTGCAACATCCCTAATTTGATAGCACCGAAAGTTACTGAGTGCATTTAAGTGAACTTTTTTTTCTTAAAATTAGGTCTTGGCCATTCCTACTTTAATTTTTCGTGACTGCAAATTATTAAGTAAAATATTCTTTTACTTTCCCAAAAGCTTCTTGTACCAAACCCACAACCACGAAAGCTGTCATAACATGTTCATGGCAGCTTGAGTGTCCAACTGAAAATTAATTAATGTGTATGCGTTTAAAAAAAGTGTCAGTCAAACAATCTGGAAAAAAAGAATCATACCCATGGCAATATAATTGTTGGCAAGTAAAGCAGCATTAAAAACCTGCACAAAAAACTGCAAAATTCATGTATAGTCTCTCCTAAAACTTTCCCACATCGTACTCTCCAACTGCTGTCAGCAAAACTCCACACCCTTCTTGCTCTTTACACTAACCCACAATAAACAAGAAGAAATAAAAGCTGTGTAGAAACTCACCTCACCGATTGTAACAAAGTGTCCTCCACGGTAGTGAGCAGAATCAGAAACAATGGGACCAAAATGGACTGTACCAAAGCCTCAGTGTGCATGTTTAAATCCCTGAGAAACCTGAAGTAAAGTAGCTTGAAGGAATTTCCCAATCGTTCACTCCTTAAACAGACAGGACAGGAAGAGAGAGTGAGAGGGAAAAGAAAAGGAGAGAAGGAGAGTCAGAGCAGCAGGCTGGCCTGAACTGGCTCAATCCCTTCAGAGGCCAACAGTTCTCTCCATACAAGTGCCTTTGATTAGTCTTGACTCTCAGACACAGGCCTGGGCAGGAGCTGGAGAGGGGGAAACTGCCAAAATAAAAAGTTAAGTCACCAGTTTAAGATGTAATTAGAAGCAGACTGCTTTTTTTAATGTTTTGTTCCATTTTCACCCTTCTTTTTCAAGTTGATCTCTCTGTAGAGGTGGAGTTTTTTGTTTCCATCTTTTCTTTTGATGTTACAAGCCTTTGCCGGAAGATTTCACATGTCACAATAGAAAAAAGCACAGGTGTGAATTATCACATAATTATGGTGGAATCTTTGTTATATGCCCTGGGTCGAGGATTCTTGCTTTGTGCATGCTTGCTTACAGTTACACAAAGTCTTACGTGGATACTTGAATGGAAAAGTTATCGTTCTTGTTATAAATAACGCCTGTGTTTTTCCACACCAAGTCAAAATGGAGAGTCAAGTGTGCTCAAAATTATACTGCAGAATTACCAACAGGCATTTAACTCTGATCTTAAATAACTAATGTCCTTGCAAGCAAAGTTGAGGGCAAACATTCCATTTCTGTATGACTGAATTACACTCTGTACTGTAATGTTTCGATCAATACATATTTTAAAATAGCAGTGGAGTCAAAAGAGCAACCTGCAACATTTAATAAAAAACGTGTTTTTCAAGAGAGACACATAAGCTCCAATATAGTCCGTATTGACTGATTGAAAACTGCTTTCCAAGGATCATAGTGTTTCTGAGGAATGCCCATTCCTAAAATGACTTCAATTGAACCAGAATGGAACTTTAGTATTGCAATCTGCTGCAGCTCTGCAATCTGGTTGTATTTGCAGAAAAGGCTAACTAGCAAATCCATTCAAACAAGATTGTTGGCCCCTTGACAATAAGTGATACATATGGTGAATCAGAGAGAGGCAGTTGCACTTGTTTAGACCATATTGCAATACACATTTTGACTGTTACGGTGTGCAGGAAGCAGGACCCAAATGCAGATTTAAGTGACAAAATAATTCCTTTATTTCAAGGCTACAAATCTCCAGAGACAGAACAGAACACTCACCGCAGTTTACTCACAACACAAGACAACCCGACCAAGAGAGACAGGTGAGGAGGGTGGAGAAAACACAGAGGCACCAGGTGAACACAATCGGGTAATCAGGGAGGGAAACAGACAGAAAGCAAACAGGCAGGAAACGGGGGTGAACACTTTACAAAATAAAACAGGAAACCCAAAGATAGAAAAAGACAAGAAAACACCAACACAGACAGATCCTAACAGTACCCCCCCCTCAAGGGACGGATCCCAGACGTCCCAAAACAAAAAAAAGTCCAAAACCTCAAGCAGGGTGGATGGAGGGGGTCCGGAGGAGGGACGCATCACTAAGCCACCAGGGTGGGTGGAGGGGGTCAGGAGGACGGGACTGAACTGACCGCCCAGGGGCACGGCAGAGGACCAGGAAGGGGTCTCGGGCGGACGGCCCGGGGGTAAGGCAGAGTCCAAAAAGGGGGACTCGGGCGGACGGCCCGGGGGCAAGACAGAGTCCAAGGTGGGGACCATGGAGGGGCGAAGGTAGCGGCAGGAAGAGTCAGGGGGCCGGGCCCGAGGGCGAAGGCAGGAAGAGTCAGGGGACCGGGCTCGAGGGCGAGGACCGCGGCACTCAGGGGGTCGGGCTCGAGGGCGAAGACCGCGGCTCTCAGGGGGCCGGGCTCGAGGACGAAGACCGCGGCTCTCAGGGGGCCGGGCTCGAGGGCGAAGACCGGACAGCTCCGGAGGCCGGGCAGGAGCCGGTGTCGACCGGACAGGATCCGGAGCCGGTGGGACAGGTGTCGGCAAGATTCCCCACGGAAGAGGACCAGGAGTTGGCAGGACCCCCGGCAGGAGGGCAGTCGGTGGGACCTCCAACAGGACAGGACAGGACACAGGATTGGCAGGACCCCCGGCAGAAGCGCAGTCGGCGGGACCCCCAACGGGACAGGACATAGGGTTGGCAGGACCCCCGGCAGGAGGGCAGTCGGCGGGACCCCCAACGGGACAGGACACAGGATTGGCAGGACCCCCGGCAGGAGTGCAGTCGGCGGGACCTCCAACGGGACAGGACATAGGGTTGGCAGGACCCCCGGCAGAAGAGCAGTCTGCGGGACCTCCAACGGGACAAGACATGGAGTTGGCAGGACCCCCGGCAGAAGAGTAGTCTGCTGGACCTCCAACGGGACAAAGCATGGAGTTGGCAGGACCCCCGGCAGAAGAGTAGTCTGCGGGACCTCCAACGGCACAGGACCTGGAGCTGGCAGGACCCCCAGCAGAAGAGCAGTCCGCGGGACCTCCAACGGCACAGGACATAGGGTTGGCAGGACCCCCGGCAGAAGAGCAGTCCGCGGGACCTCCAACGGGACAGGACATAGGGTTGGCAGGACCCCCGGCAGAAGAGCAGTCTGCGGGACCTCCAACGGGACAAGACATGGAGTTGGCAGGACCCCCGGCAGAAGAGTAGTCTGCTGGACCTCCAACGGGACAAAGCATGCAGTTGGCAGGACCCCCGGCAGAAGAGTAGTCTGCGGGACCTCCAACGGCACAGGACATAGGGTTGGCAGGACCCCCGGCAGAAGAGCAGTCCGCGGGACCTCCAACGGGACAGGACATAGGGTTGGCAGGACCCCCGGCAGAAGAACAGTCTGCGGGACCTCCAACAGGACAAGACATGGAGTTGGCAGGACCCCCGGCAGAAGAACAGTCTGCGGGACCTCCAACGGGACAAGACATGGAGTTGGCAGGACCCCCAGCAGAAGAGTAGTCTGCGGGACCTCCAACGGCACAGGACCTGGAGCTGGCAGGACCCCCAGCAGAAGAGCAGTCCGCGGGACCTCCAACGGCACAGGACATGGGGTTGGCAGGACCCCCGGCAGAAGAGTAGTCTGCGGGACCTCCAACGGCACAGGACATGGAATTGGCAGGACCCCCGGCAGAAGAGCAGTCTGCGGGACCTCCAACGGCACAGGACATGGGGTTGGCAGGACCCCCGGCAGAAGAGCAGTCTGCGGGACAAGACATGGAGTTGGCAGGACCCCCGGCAGAAGAGTAGTCTGCTGGACCTCCAACGGGACAAAGCATGGAGTTGGCAGGACCCCCGGCAGAAGAGTAGTCTGCGGGACCTCCAACGGCACAGGACATGGGGTTGGCAGGACCCCCGGCAGAAGAGTAGTCTGCGGGACCTCCAACGGCACAGGACATGGAATTGGCAGGACCCCCGGCAGAAGAGCAGTCTGCGGGACCTCCAACGGCACAGGACATGGGGTTGGCAGGACCCCCGGCAGAAGAGTAGTCTGCGGGACCTCCAACGGCACAGGACATGGAATTGGCAGGACCCCCGGCAGAAGAGCAGTCTGCGGGACCTCCAACGGCACAGGACATGGGGTTGGCAGGACCCCCGGCAGAAGAGCAGTCTGCGGGACCTCCAACGGCACAGGACATGGAATTGGCAGGACCCCCGGCAGAAGAGCAGTCTGCGGGACCTCCAACGGCACAGGACATGGGGTTGGCAGGACCCCCCGGCAGAAGAGTAGTCTGCGGGACCTCCAACGGCACAGGACATGGAATTGGCAGGACCCCCGGCAGAAGAGCAGTCTGTGGGACCTCCAACGGCACAGGACATGGGGTTGGCAGGACCCCCGGCAGAAGAGTAGTCTGCGGGACCTCCAACGGCACAGGACATGGAATTGGCAGGACCCCCGGCAGAAGAGCAGTCTGCGGGACCCTCCAACGGCACAGGACATGGGGTTGGCAGGACCCCCGGCAGAAGAGCAGTCTGCGGGACCTCCAACGGCACAGGACATGGAATTGGCAGGACCCCCGGCAGAAGAGCAGTCTGTGGGACCTCCAACGGCACAGGACATGGGGTTGGCAGGACCCCCGGCAGAAGAGTAGTCTGCGGGACCCTCCAACGGCACAGGACATGGAATTGGCAGGACCCCCGGCAGAAGAGCAGTCTGCGGGACCTCCAACGGCACAGGACATGGGGTTGGCAGGACCCCCGGCAGAAGAGCAGTCTGCGGGTCCTCCAACGGCACAGGACATGGGGTTGGCAGGACCCCCGGCAGAAGAGTAGTCGGTGGGACCTCCAACGAGACAGGACAAGGAGCTGGCAGTACCCCCGGCAGGAGAGTAGACGGCGGGGACCTCCAAGGGGACAGGACAAAGGGTTGGCAGGACCCCCGGCAGAAGAGTAGTCGGCGGGGCCTCCAACGGCACAGGACAAAGGGTTGGCAGGATCCCCGGCAGGAGAGTAGTCGGCGGGACCTCCAACGAGACAGGACAAGGAGCTGGCAGGACCCCCGGCAGGAGAGTAGACGGCGGGACCTCCAAGGGGACAGGACAATGGGTTGGCAGGACCCCCGGCAGGAGAGTAGTCGGCGGGGCCTCCAACGGCACAGGACAAAGGGTTGGCAGGACCCCCGGCAGAAGAGTAGTCGGCGGGGCCTCCAACGGCACAGGACAAAGGGTTGGCAGGATCCCCGGCAGGAGAGTAGTCGGCGGTACCTCCAACGAGACAGGACAAGGAGCTGGCAGGACCCCCGGCAGGAGAGTAGACGGCGGGACTTCCAAGGGGACAGGACAAA
Organism: Gymnodraco acuticeps; assembly: GCF_902827175.1. NCBI lineage: Eukaryota > Metazoa > Chordata > Actinopteri > Perciformes > Bathydraconidae > Gymnodraco > Gymnodraco acuticeps. Next base: position 701,206 of record NW_022990015.1, read on the forward strand.
GGGTTGGCAGGACCCCCGGCAGGAGAGTAGACGGCGGGACCTCCAACGAGACCGGACAAAGGGTTGGCAGGACCCCCGGCAGGAGAGTAGACGGCGGGACCTCCAACGGGACAGACATACGATTGGTAGGACCCCCGGCAGAGGAGTAGTCGACGGGACCTCCAACGGGACAGGACATGGAGTTGGCAGGACCCCCAGCGGAACCTCCAACGGACCAGGACATTGGGTAGGGACTTGAGACGTGACTCGAGAGGGGACTCGAGAGGGGAACTAGAGGAGGGACTAGAGGAGGAACTAGAGAAGGGAACTTGAGAGGGGACTCGAGAGGGGACTAGAGAAGTGACCTGAGGAGGGACTAGGGAAAGGACTAGAGAAGGGAACTCGAGAGGGAACTAGAGGAGGGACTAGAGGAGGGGACTCGAGAGGGAACTGGAGAGGGGACTAGAGAAGTGACCTGAGGAGGGACTAGGGAAAGGACTAGAGAAGGGAACTCGAGAGGGACTAGAGGAGGGACCTCGAGGAGGGACTAGAGAAGTGACTAAAGGAGGGACTGGAGATGGGACTAGAGATGGGACTAGAGAAGGGACTAGGGCAGCTGGGGCCAGATCTGGGTCTGGAACCAAGGCTGCTGGGGCCGGGACTGGGGCCGGAATTGAAGCCAGAATCCTGGCTGTAAGGTCCGGTTCAGAAGCCGGAAACATGGCTGTAAGATCCGGTTCTGAAGCCGGAAACATGGCTGTATGATCCAGTTCTGAAGCCGGAAACATGGCTGTATGATCCAGTTCTGAAGCCGGAAACATGGCTGTATGATCCAGTTCTGAAGCCGGAAACATGGCTGTATGATCCAGTTCTGAAGCCGGAAACATGGCTGTATGATCCAGTTCTGAAGCCGGAAACATGGCTGTATGATCCAGTTCTGAAGCCGGAAACATGGCTGCTGGGGCCAGAACTGGGTCCGTAACCATGGCTGCTGAACTGGTTCTGGAACCCTGGCCCTTTGGGCTCGTGCTGCGAACCTGGCCTTGCGACTCCTTCCTTTAGGAGCCGTTTGGAGGCTCCGTGGACCTCCAAAGGCCAGACGAGTACCAGCGAATGGCTCCTGGACTGTAGCAAACACTGGGTGAGAAGCAGGGGCTGACGCCAGACGGACCACACCGATGCGTGTGGTATCAAAACGGGAGTTGGGAGGCCTGGGGCTGTCAGGCAGGGGATAACACACTGTGAGATAATCCAAAATCCTGCCCGATAAGAATTTAACCAAGCCTGGCTTCTCCATAGTAATCTGGCGTGCCTCTGCCAGAACAGCCTCTCGCTGCTGAACCCTGGACGCTCCCAACCATCGATACGAGCAGTCATCCAAAGCAAAGGAAAACTCCAATAGCTCCTGCTCAAAAGGATCTGCTGGGCCCATATTTTGGTCGGGTTGTAATGTTACGGTGTGCAGGAAGCAGGACCCAAATGCAGATTTAAGTGACAAAATAATTCCTTTATTTCAAGGCTACAAATCTCCAGAGACAGAACAGAACACTCACCGCAGTTTACTCACAACACAAGACAACCCGACAAAGAGAGACAGAAAACCCAGAACTTAAATACACCCAGGACTAATCACATAAACACGAGACAGGTGAGGAGGGAGGAGAAAACACAGAGGCACCAGGTGAACACAATCGGGTAATCAGGGAGGGAAACAGACAGAAAGCAAACAGGCAGGAAACGGGGGTGAACACTTTACAAAATAAAACAGGAAACCCAAAGATAGAAAAAGACAAGAAAACACCAACACAGACAGATCCTAACAGCAACAATAATATACATTTAAAATAATTTACATTTTTTTAATTATTTAACATCAGCAATGTCTGCATCCAAGTTCCAAGGACTTGTCCAAGGCCTATTAACTGATTAACATCACCTGCTTCATTTTAATTCTTTAAATGTGCGTATCTACCACCCGGACCTCCTCCATGCCAAGATATGTTTATGGTGTATTTTTTTGTTAAGGTAGGATTACTTCCCACAGCAGAATTCTCGGTGCTGCTTGCATTATTGAGAGCTACATGATTTAGCAGGGATTTTTCCAGAAAAAACCTGTGCAAGCATTTGCTAAAAATGTTCAGTCCTTAAGCCATTTGTGTCTGATTTAATTATTAGTATTTATCAGCACTTTATAACATGGTGGATAAATTATTGACTAAATTAGGTTCACATTTTATTTTTTTGTTGCAATTATTCAATATAATATAACCTCATAGGACCAATATCACAGTTATTAAATGGTATTTTAAGGCGACCAATTATGTTAATGATTTCCCCAGACAACAGTGTGCACATGTTGTACTTTGGCAGCATTTAAACTGCTTGAAACCATCCGAGGCTGAAGGGAAAAAAGCCTATAAACAGCTGTGTCAACTACTCACAAAAGGCTGAAGTGAAACTTTCAATTTGCACCTTTCATCCCCCAGGAACTCACTCTGTTCTGAGTTGACCTGACAACACTGTACTCAATAATTTACGAGGACTTCAATCAAAGGCATGCATAACTAAACTCATGCTTTGTTCTAACTAGGAATTTAAAACGATTTTAAGTTAAGTCAGGTTAATGTTGACCTGACTTGATTTACAATCATTGAAATAGTGTTGATAACACTATGCATAAAGCCCAATATGCCAAACTCCAAATTAGCTTTACAATGTGCACATAATGACATCCTCTGTCTCTTGAGAATCATATCAATTTTTATGTTTTGTTAATGTCATTATACTGTTAGTGGGTAGTCTACTGTCTGTATAGTTGGCCCCAAAACAGTTATTTACAGTTAAATATGCAACATTTGGAGATACACAAATAAATGTTTTTACTTTTTTTGTGATAGTGGAGTTCTTTTTTTTCGTCAAAATGTATCATTACAGTACTCAAACAAGTGGGAACAATCAACAAAAAAGTATATGGGCCACCATTGTGATGGAGCAATTTGAGGACCTTCAAACTGTTACCATGGAGACGGCTGCGCGCCTCCGCTGCATGCGCTGAAGCTGTTGATGTGATTGGAACCTGCGCGCGCTCCCGCACTCTCCCATTCGATCCGAACACACACACCCGGAAAAAAACATCTGATGTAATGGACAGGACGAGACACGGTTGATAAAGACAGTCCTCCTCTCGTAAGTGACAGTATGTTTTTCTTAAGCCGCTGCTACACTCGTCGTGTGTGTGTAACCGGACGCACAGCTGTGGTGCTTTGGGGGATGCTACTGATGCTGCTGCGCTAGCTTGTTCCAGGAAGTGGACACATCCTCATCCTTTCAGAGTAGGCCTTGGTCCAAAATTGCCGTGTATTTGCTATACTATCACGTGGCTTCGTTGCCACATAGCATATAAGCTACGTTTAGGACCTACGCGTGCCCACATGTTTGTATACGCACTATGTTTAGCTTATTTTTAACCAATGTAGCACCTTAGCTCTCATCCGTTTCCATAGTAACCTTGGCTCTGTGTTGGTGTCATTCCTTCAGCTTTCAATCTCAGTATGGGTCTCTTGATTGATGATCAGTGGTTTGACAGCCATTTTGCAGGACGTGCGTATTCCTCAGCAGCTGGTTCTGTGTTGTTAAGGAGGGGGAGCAGTTTACCAACACTGTTTTTGTGTTGGTAAACATTGACCTAGTGAATACTGTGAGGCCAGGGTTAGCCACAACTGGAGCTTTTAACAAGATGCCCTGTATTGTTTTTGATTTTTCTTCATTATTATGCCCACTGTTGTGGAAATAATTATCATAAGATGCCAATTAGTAACATACAGGACAAACCTCGATGTCTGTTTACCTTCTTTAAGGACACAGGCGGCTTAGCCAATAATGTTATTGTTCCCATTCTGTGACTGGTCAATACTGGGATACAGATGGTCTGTGTTGTGGGTACACTGGGACACTTCCTTCTCTGTATTTGTGGACTCCAAGGTAAAATCTTCGAGGTCATAAGTGTCCGAGGCGAGTAGCTCTGTGTTCCCACACTGTTTAGGCTATCTCCTCAAATATGTTGTTTACTCTCTGCGAAACCAGTTAGATGGGCTGGCAAGAGAGAGGCTCTCCAGAATTGACGTGGCAACTCTACCGTGAAGTCAGAACCTCTGACTCTTGGACTTGTGATGTGAATCCTCCGGCCGTTAACTCCAAATAAACCATCATGTGTTTGACATCAAAGCTACTGCTCTTCCCGTGTCTCCTTCCTGAGTCGGTGACTCCCACTGCATAGCTACACAGAAGTTTCCTCTACACCCACTATATCTTCATTTAGGAGATATTCATGACATTTGCTGACATTTAGCCCTGCTGACAACTTAAATAAGCTTCTAAAAGATTGTGAATAGCTGAAACCTCCTAATGCTAAATTTTGTTAGACCACAAGAATTTCACATGCACATAATAAGGTTAATGTGGTATTGATGATGAACAGTTGGAATTAAGTTTGCCACAGAAGGTATAAATTACCTGATCATTTAGTTACTTATTAATAGTTAGGGCTAACTGTTTGACCTTATACCTCAAAATCAATGAATGTATAGCCTATATTCTTTTGAAGCTTTAATACATTATTATTATTTTGATATACACTATGGGTAAAATGACTAAATGTTATAGGCAAGTAAGTTGTCGATCTTGCTGAAAATAATCACCCAAATCTGCAGTTCTCCCAAACTCTATGGAGCATTTAATCCTCTTTCAGCTATTTGTTCAGGTTTTAGGTCCCACAACTTTACTGTTTGGCTTCCTTCTCACTGCTTTCATCAGTGTCAGACTTTTAGATGCACCAGGCATGTGTTTTTAGTGAACATTTTTCTGATAAACCCACTGCATGCTGCTTGCCCATGCAGCGCCAAATGGCAAACAAACAAAGGTTGCCCTATTGACATGCATATTAACACCATTTAAAGTTGCAAACTATCCTATTTTACGCATCAAGCAGACACAGAGCAACTTAAGCATTCATTTGGAGTCGTGTTTCTGGATAATTGATAAATATATTCCCAATAATAACTCTGGGTTTACAGAATGAGAGCATTTTGTCATAAAAGAGATACCTTCTGCTGCTGGAAATGAAGTTGAATGAGTACAGGTAACAGGAAAAGGCACAAATGATAACTATCTAGTCTACATGTATGGATTTGTCACTTTGAGCAGAAACGTTCACAATTTACTAATTTGATTATGTCACATATGAATTTAACTTTAAATATAATATATGTTCAGTGTTACCCACAGAATTTGATTCTATTTGGCAAGAAAAGCCAAAGGCCCCTTAACCAATTTGGGTGGCCCACGCATCCACCCCCCCCCCCCCCCCCTCAAATAACAAAATACATGCGAGTTCATGGCTACTGTAGCAGACAACGTTCTTGTTGCTCTGTGTTGCGTTGTTAATGAGTGAGGACACACTCATTCGTTGAGGATCTGTGGGGTTTATTCTCCCAAAAATATTCCAAAGCGAGTTACAAAGACCAATTACAGGGACATTCTCCCTGGAGTAACTGAGGGCTATGTACCTTTATGTATCGATCCTTTCAATACATTTGAACCAAGCGCGCCCATTTGATAGACACTAGTTCGTCTAAATCCCTAAACTCCTCTCTAAGGTATGGTACAGTAGAGCAACAAAGAACTGTAAATATTTGCTGCCCACATCGACTCTTCAAGAATAAAACTTCAGCAAAGAAAGTTTGAGAATCCTACAAATACTTACAGTTACAATGAATGTGCTCAGTGGTCGCATCCTGCCCGTGAGGAGCATGTCTTCACTCCAAAGGGGAAAGTAATTGCAGTCTTTGCCACCTATACTCCCACATAATAGCACTTGGACCCTGTAATTTAGTTTTCACTCTTCTTCACGTCTCCATCTGCATATGTTAAGTGTAGCAATTACTCTGGAAAATTGCTCCTAACTACATGGGGTTTATATAGACACTTTCTTTTCTTGGTAGCAGCAGAAAAGGAAACGGGTTATACACTTTTATTGTGCTTTCTGCTTTCTCATCCAAGTTTTATAGCTCTTGTACTTCAGTTAGTATGCTTGGTTTACTTTTTAAAAGGTGAATAAAGGTTTTGCACCATTCAGTTTTTATCACTTTGTTTAAAGATCATTATTTCAAGTTTTTTCATTTAAAAAAAAGTATACATTTCGGTGAGTTTGTATGTTCTTTATTTAGGTAATATATGTGTTGCATGTGTACATGTTAAGGTTTTTGAGTCGCTAGATGCTTATGCAAAGAATTCATCTAAAACCTTGGTGCTCATGATGCAGTGACTCATTCATCAGGGCACTAGGAAATTGATGTATGTTCTTTTTCTAATTCTGTGTGTTATTTGTTATACAACTTGCATGTATTGTTTGATTAGATATGTTTACTTATATGTTTAATTATAAGTAATCATACTTCCGTGCTGTTTTATTGAAGCATTGGTCCATCTTAATAACAAAACACACAATGTTCTCAAATTCATATCTAGCCATTGTTGAAATGTTGAACCATTCAGATAGTTCAACATTGCTTGAAGGGGATTGGCATTGAGCCTTTTTGTCTGTTACTCTGGATAAGAAACATTACTTTTTTACAGTTTTTCATTGAACTCCTCTGCCAAAGAAAACGTTTTGGCAGTGTTTGCTGTGAAATACCAAGAGTGAAAGGGACCAGTTTCCAGAAAGAGATATAATCAAATGTGTTGAGAATCCTTCAGACATTTTATTGGGGTGGTGCCAGTCAGAGAAATCTGATAAAGATATATCAACAAACATAACCCAAACTATCAGCATGGCTACATAACATTGGAGGTTAGAGAGAAAATATGTTTTATCCTGCATAGATGTGTGCTGAAGCTGCATGTTGGAGCACTTGTGAATATGTTCTCTCACCCCTCTTTACACTCTTATGACTGCTGCCACAGGACCTCCAGGCCTTTAGGACATTCTCCCTTTTGCATCTCTAGTCTCTCTCTCTGGTTGGTCTCTCCACCCCTCTGTGACCTGGGGATGAACGCACCAATGAGGAGCCTCACAGTGAGTCGCCTGGTCCTCCTCCACCCCATCTTCTCCTTCCACAACACCTCAGTCACTCACTCACTCAGTCACTCACTCACAGAGTGTGTTGCATATATGCCTTGATGTCAGATGTGGTGGGCATTCCTGTCTCTATGAGCATACTGTAGATGTGGGTAGTGTACTGTACACCATATGAACCATGATGTTGACTAACTGTTGTGTGTCATTTACAGGGTATGCCTGATCGCATGTTATGTGCAGTGCTGGAGCAATTTCAGCTTTACTTTTCCCTTTGGTATGTGCGCTTTGTCTCCATTCAGAGTGTCATTTATTCTTGTTTTCTTTTGTTTAAACGGCCTGTACACCTTTCTTTTTCTGCATACACATGCACACTGACACACACAAACATGAATATGCACAGGTAACAGCAACACACACCTCTCACATTCTACAGTAGGTTGCGCAGCACAATCTACTGGTGCCTGGGTGTTTAATATGATGAAGATCATGTATGATCTTTCCAAATGGTAAGTCACTGGAGATGTGAATACACTCTTCCTGTGTTCCATGTGTGCTACGTTGTGTATCACGGTGGCCATTCAACAATGCAACACATGTTTACTTTAAAAGTACAAACCTCTGTTCTGGCAATTCATGTCAGGGTAGTTTATTTTGCTGGATATATTTCAGTATAGTGAAGCTTAAAGCTACATGTAATTATGTCCAGAAGCAGCTATTGATACACATGGTATTTAATTCATAAATATTCCATTTAAATATTGGTTATCAGTTGTTGAGTTACAATTTTTATTCGAAAGTGGACTGGTATTTCCAGTCAGTCGCTGTTACTGTGGCCAGCCAAGTGCCTCTGAGCTGCTTAAAGTACACATTACAAATGTATTTATTTACATAATAACATGATTGAGGTGAACGTAAGTGGTACGGCCACTGCCCAGACTTGGATGCAGCCAGACTGTTCCCCTCATTGAGCTTTATTCACTGTTTGGTTGGCCTCCCTCTCTGTCAGATCCACTCTCTGTATAGCACAGCCAGCCCCAGCATGCTAAAGAGGAAACAGAGTTCACGGGTCGAGGCCCAGCCCATGACCGACTTTGGGCCGGACGAGACCCTGGCAGACAGCGCTGATATCTTCTGGATCAACAAACCAGTGAGTGTAGTCCCATGTGGGCTAGGGTGAGCACAACACAATGTTATTTCTGTATCATTCTTGCCAGATCTTTTATTTGTTTTTAAGTCACACTTGTTGATTTACTTCCCTTAAAATGTATTGCTAGCGTATACTAATAGCTGGAATATTCCAGGAAGGGAATATAGCAAAGAAATAAAGCATTGTTTTTCTCTTTCCACAGTGGGTGCACTCACTGCTGCGGGCCTGTGCTATCATCAGCGTCATTTCTGTGTGCATGAACACCCCAAAGACGTTCGAACATTACCCTCCGCTGCAGTATGTGACCTTCACACTGGACACTCTGCTCATGTTCCTCTACACATCTGAGATGATCGCCAAGATGCACATCAGAGGAATCATCAAGGTAGCTACTGTCAGTCACATGTTCACAGGAAGCACATTCCTCAAATACAGTTATCAAGATAAACTTTATTTTCTGTACATTCTACATTACAAATAATTAGCTGAAAAGTGCCAAAAGAGGAAAAAAGATACATCAATGAATCTAGAGGAACACGTTTTCATTGTGACTTAAGTACGACACATTAAGTCCTTCTTATATTGCACACATTTCAGCAGAGAATGTTTTATTATGTTTGCCAAGATGGGATTTTTTATATACAGTATGCGGGCAATTGTACATTCTGTCCTTGTGTCTGTGTGTAAAAAAGATAATAAAAAAAAGGTATGGATTAGGATAAAACTTTATGTAAAAGTTATGGGACATTAAACTGATGAGCTTGCCAAAATGAGACGGGGAACTGGCATGGCACACTAAACTAAATCATACATCACCATCCTAGTTTATGTGCATATTACCAGAAGACAATTTAGGGACAATGAAGTGCTCATTTTCCATTTAGAAATAACCGCTCAGACAGTTTTTGCAAAATGTAGTGAGCTGACAAAGGTCTACTGCACAAGTTGAGACCTGATAGAGCACATGTTGATGCATCAGATTTAAGTGACACTTTATATTAAACCTTATTAGTTGTTGTTTTGAGCTGTAAATTCAGATAAATCAACACAATTCAAATTTGAGGTAGATATGATGTTTTATAGAAGCATCAAGGAACAGACAGCTGGCAGATGAAAGGCCCATAATTACTGCCATAAAAAGAGTGGACAGCTTAATTGGCAAATCAAGGATAACAAGCAGGGAGGCACTGGAGGACACATAATTAGAATCACCAGTGCAGGAAAACATCATGACAACTGGAACATTTTCTTTTCTTTCTTTTAAAGTTCCTTTCAGTTCTTAAAAGCAGATAAAACACAGTCCTTTTTTTGAGCACTTTATATCAAGTATCATTTAACTTGTGTACAGGACGCTTACTTCACCACACATTTGGATTTCTAACTGTGTCTGTAACCTAATTGATTGAAACTTGGATGTTTTGTTCCAGCTAGTTGTCGCACAAAACAACAGATCCACACAGTGTTGGAGTAATTGTATCCTTTTGTTCTTGTTAGTCTGTAATCAAACATGGTTGAGTGTCTCAGAAAACACCCTCCTATTTGCAGCCTTTCCTCATGAGCCCTAAAAGCGTACAGAAACTCTCTCTCTGTAAGTGGTGATTAAGTATGTCCAATTTAGCTGTTCCTATGTCATTTCAGTTTGTTTACACTTCATCATTGTTTTGTTTTTGATGGAATAAAGTGGTCAGTTTGTCATAATGGGCACATTTAATTCAGATTATAATAATAATAATTCCTTACATTTATTATAGCGCTTTTCCAGATGCTCAAAGCGCTTTACAAATACACATTACACATATTTTGTATACATGCAATGGTCACTGTGGACAATACCCACAGGAGCAAGTTCAGGTGAAGTGTCTTGCCCAAGGACACAACGGCTTTACAGACGCAGCAGCGGCGGGTTTCACCCCTTGATCTGATGATCATTGCACAGCGCACTGCGCCACACCGTCCATCTTCACGCCTCAAAGTCATCGAGGCGCTTTTACAAGTACACATTGATATCATACATGTACTGTGGACATTGCCCACAGGAGCAAATCCGGGTGAAGTGTCTTGCCCAAGGACACAACGGCCTGACGCAGTGTTGATATATGTTGTTTCTATCACAACAAAGGCTTTCTCTTAGATTCTTAGAAGAAGCATTTTCAAAAACCATATAGGCTAGCATTGTTAAAGTCTTAAAACATCACAGAATGTCTTCTAATTGTTAGAATACATCAGCTTTTTGGAAAACACGGTCCTTATGATAAATGCTCTTATTCCTTGCAATTGTTCTCTCATTGTTGGCTTTGTGTTAATGTCTCCTGGTTCTCTCTTACTTTCTGCACAGGGGGATAACTCCTATGTGAAGGATCGCTGGTGTATGTTTGATGGATTCATGGTGTTCTTCATCTGGGTGTCCCTGCTCCTGCAGGTATATTGCAATATTTACAATTAGAGGTTTTTCTGCAATTGTTTTCCTTATTTTCTTCCAAGGAATGTAATTGTTTCAGCTAGTATTTTCTTCTTAACAATTTGTTTCTCTTTGTTTAAGGTGTTTGAAATAGCAGATCTTGTGGATCAGATGTCTCCATGGGGAATGTTGAGGATCCCCCGAGCGCTCATTATGATCCGGGCCTTCAGGATCTACTTTCGCTTTGAGCTTCCTCGCTCCCGCATCACCAACATACTCAAGTAAAAAAGAACTCCATGAGCATTTTTCTTTGCTATGATCCCTTTAATTAATTGATCATTTTACATGTGAAAATATTACATTTTCCACTCTTTTGCTTTGCAGGCGATCTGGGGAACAGATCTGGAGTGTCTCCATCTTCCTGCTGTTTTTTCTCCTGCTCTATGGAATTCTGGGTGTTCAAATGTTTGGAACATTCAACTTCCATTGTGTCATCAATGGCACAGGAGAAGGGTAAGAGCCACTTACAAAGAAGTGAAACTGTTGATGCCGGCTTTGTTATTAATTGTTTCAACTGAGCAACTATACCTTCCTGTCATCCTTTAGCTTTTTATTGAACACCTTTAAATACCTATGATGGAGGCTGCCTTTCCCTACTCTAATAGAGTTTGTATTTACTGAAGCAATAATGGTTAAGATCGTTAAGAAGCTAAAAGCAAAATACTATACATTGAGTGTCTTTCTTATTACAGTTTATAGACCGATAGGGCCAATATAACTGCCAAACATCCAAGCACTACACCATTGTTAAGGTACCATAAGTTTCAGGCGTACATTAACCTGAATGCTTCTGGGCATTTATTTGTCATCACAGGCTATATGAGATCATTAAAAAACTTCACAGGTAAGCATATTTGATCATACCATAAATGGTCTATGAATACAGCTACTGAAAACCCACTAAATATACTTTAGGCTCACTCATCAGTGTGGAGGATTTCCTCCCGTAGGCTTTTTGCAAGTTTATGTCACTTGTGAGTTGCTGAAATTGGTTTGCAGAGGTGGTAGCTTGGTGTGCACAATGTAGACACTACATTAAATGATCTGAAACTTTTAAAAGAAAAACTTTGCCTATTAGTTTTGCCATTATACCCAGTTGAGTGATTCCATATAAAATGAAATATATGATATATACCCACAGGCTCTTTTGTTCCGTGCCTCTGCTTGTCCTGTCCTATCATGCAACTGTATGTTTTAAGTCAGCTTAAATACAAAGTGCATTCATTTGCTTTTATTGGCCGATCTGCACTTGCAATCCTTACATTTGAACAGTTGCATTGTTTAACATGCAATATATATTCTAGAAATGTACAGTGGCTATATTCAGTAGCCAACTGCTCGAATACCTTGTTTACTTTGAGCTAAACATATTAAAACAACAACAACGACAACATCTTCAGGGCAGGATGGGACAAAAAGTGATGTTATTTAAAAATTGAATGAGGTTAAACTAATTAATTAAACAATTTGACTGAAGTTAAATCAAATCACCAGTATGGTAACGTTGAAATTCTGTAGAAACCGCTGAGTACCAGCACTGGGGGAGATGTGATACTGGTGTGGCAGAATTAACATTGCTTTGCAAAATCAGTAGTATTTAAAAACATTTGTGAAGGATTTTATTTTGAGAATGAGGATATGATACAGAAAACAGGCATCCCTATGGAGACAAAAGATGTGAAAAGCCACCATCATGGTTAATGCACCCGGCTGGAGGTACTATAGAACTAAAACTCATTAAGATAATTACAATTTCCTACATTGTCAATAACCAGCCTTTGTTCTGTAATCTGCTCATTTCTGCTCAACAGTTACCCATATATCTCTCCTTACCCAGAGAGTGCCTAAGCACTCACGGGACATCACACACATTGACCATTAGAAGCTGAAAAGATGGCACACGGCATTGTTACATTTATAGCTCTGACGTAGTTCTTTAACATCATTCCATAAGTGGCCTGGCAGCTGCACATATCATTTGTTTGCTGCTGTTCTCCTTTTCATAAATCCCTCGTATATACATGCTCCTGATGGGGTATTTTAGAAATATGTCACATAAGGACTGATGTGCCTAATCTCTCTGGCACAAAGTCAAAGCCAAACTAGCTTTTCACATAGAAGGTATTTATAATGGAAATAGGATAAAAATACCAGGGAAGACATTTTCTGATATTGATATTAGATGACAAGGGTTTTTGATTTGTTAACTAAGTATGATCTCTTCCTCTGGATGATTTAACTCCATAGAACAGATAATACACGTAGTTATTTGCAGTTTGAATTGGTGTGACTGAACCGTACAGTTGTGTTTTTTTTATTTCTTTAAAGCTGCGTTGTGTTTTTTTTGCTTGAGGATTATTCTAAAAAGGAAGGTCTTGATTAGATATTTTGAACCGATTAATAGTGACACTTTAGAGAGTATGAGCATATCCTTGTCACATAAAAAAAAAGTTTATTCCTGCTTATTTGTTTTTAAATTGAATGGAGAATTTAGGAAAAGGATGTTGGGAATTATATATATTGCTTCATTTACTAAACTGAGGCAGTGGAGCATCAAGAGCAAGAGGTGTTTTAAGCCAAGGTGGGCAGAGGTTGTTGACATGAACCCAAATGATTAATTATGCAAAGCATTGCACATGCAATTTAGTTTGATCAAATAAGAGATTCAGAAAACCAATTATAAATAATGTCTTATCACAAATATGCTTTGTATTTCATTTGACTCACCAAATTATTAATATCACGTTATGACTGGACATTTGGTCTCTCATTTGATGCCTCATTTATCTCCTCTTTGTCATCAAGTGATTTATTTGATAAGATACAGTTGTATTATACAGCCCAGCATAACACGCTTTATCTGATTTATTACTATGCCTCTGATTGCCCTTTGTGATGTGTGCAATAAATTATCCCTTCTGATCCTTTACCCCTTAATAAACAATTTGGATGAATGTCTGGGCAGCCAATTTGAAGGCATTAATTTTCATTAGAGAAATCATGCAGCTCCTGGAATAACACCTGAGGCTAGAAGACAGGGAGACAGAGAAGGAGGGAGAAGGGCAGTGTGTGTGTTTGTACCGGCAGAATTCATCTATGTGTCATTTGCGTGTTTCTCTTGCTCATAATACATATATTTATTGTAACCAGCCATAAATGTTGAACCTTTGCCTTGAAATCCCTGATTTTATTATAGAGTTAAAGGTGGGGTAGGTAATTCACGTCAGAAACACTTTTTGTTATATTCCATGGAATGCTCTTAACATCCCGATAGCAATGAATATATTAAATGCTTTGACAATAAATACATTAAAACATTTCATCTGTGGAAGCTGTGGTGCTGTAAAAAGCACGACCAATCATCTGAGCCGGCCCGGCTAAAATAACTGGATGGCCTACCTGCCTGTCAGCCATGACAGCCATCTCGTGCAAAAACTTATCTCGTGCCCTCATTGGTCATGTTGGTCCGTGTGTGTTGGAGGAGAGGCTCTGGAAGGAAGAGGCAGATTTTTTTCGGCTGCGTAGTTTAATATTCTAGCGCACTCGAGCTGGTTTCTCCATTCTTATCTACCCTACCTTTAAGTATAATCATCCTTAATTCTTATAATATTTTCACACAAGTAACATTTTGCTGTCAAAAGCTCTATTTGTATTCACACATTGCAGCAGTGATTCTCAATGAGATTATTGCTGCAAGTCACCAGATGGTGGTGGGGAAAAACAAAAAAGGACATTAAAACTAACATATTTTAGACTAGGGAATGGTTTTACATTATATTCCCTGTACCAGTGATATAATCTTCCCTAGAATCGATGTTAATAAGTGTATTTGTGAGAGTGAAAGTGTGTCTGTGCAGGATTTACAGCAGGCCAGGGGGAGAGAAGAAATCATTGAATACTTTAGAAATCTACAGTGCCTAAGGTACTAGCAGTTGAAACATCACTAACAACGCATGATATATTTACATTTTTTAATCAGAGCATTAACAATAATCACTCAAAATAAGCTTAAGTAGGCACATAGAAACAGCTGTTTATGCCAGTTTACAGCACATGCTCTCTCTCTCTGAAAGTGCATCCACTGCTATATGTGGGGCTAAAGCATGGAGCCAGTTTATGAACAATCAACGTGTTTGCATTGGGAGGGGAAAAATCACCAACCTGAGTATTCTGGTTGGGAAGCGTCACTCAAAAATGCTTGTGAACCACTGCATTACATCTGTGTTTTCATTGCGTACATATCTTTTGATAACCGTTTTTTTTCCTCTTTCGGTCAGTAATGTGACCTGGAACAGCTTGGCCATCCCAGACACCCATTGTTCCCCCGATGGAGAGGGCTACCAGTGTCCTCATGGCTTTGAATGCAAAGACCTGGAGAAGCTGGGACTCAGCCGACAGGAGCTCGGTTATAGTGGCTTCAATGAACTAGGTAGCCGCCATACACCCACACACGTAATGCATTCAAACACATACACAAAACTCTCTGGTGTAAAGCTGTGGCATTCAGCAGCATCCTGCATTCTTATCAGCTGAATGGAGCTCCAATCCAGCGTCCGTGCACAGTGCAGTGCCTCTAATCTTTAGATAGCCGTGAAGGAGAGTGAGAGCTTCACAGTAAACAGTCCCTAATTTAGACATTATAGAATGGAGCATGGAACACTCAATTCAATTTATAGCCTAAATGTATTTATCAATACAGTTTATAAATATCAATGCAAGGCAAGGCAGGGCAGGTTTATTTATACGGTACATTTCAATGCGAGGCAATTCTAAGTGTTCACAAGCGAACCGCAGTATAAAATGCAATTTAAATGCATTACAAAACCATCATTAAAAAGCTCCAAATAGTAGCTTTAAGTTTGAAGCTACAGTCTATTTAAAAAAGATATTATGTAATACATTTGATTATTAATTATTGACCATCTGAAGTAATTGATTGGAATGGTTTTATGTTTATTAAGCAGTCAGATTTAATATATGTATTCACATCCACACAGTGGAAATTAATTATTCATATAAATACCCTAACTATGCTATATCAGTATCGCCCTGAATCACAGAATCGCAGAGGCCGTTATTCAGAACCGTTAAAATTATGTTAAAACAATGACATGAGCTGCTTAATAGTTGATTTGGGTAATTCAGTATACTGTTAATGATGCACCAGCTGTTTATCAGTTACCCCTGACAGCTGCTGTCAGCAGCTGGTTACTTCACTGCAGAGGGTTTCAAAGTGTGAGGCTGGCCAACACATTGGGTGTACAAACAGTTTCAGGGGCTTAATGACTGGATGTAAAACAAATATTACAATTTCAATAGTTTTCAAAAGAAGATTGCATAGCTAATGAATGCCTTAGGACTGACCTTTTTTTTTTTTTTTAAGTATTTGAAGATTCAAGATTCAATTCAAGATTCAAGGCTTTATTGTCATGTGCACATCAGCTACAGTGTAGTTATGGCAATGAAACACTTAAGTCACAGGCTCCTCCAACAGTACAACATGAATAGGACATAAAACAAATGAAAAAGATAAAATAGTGCAAGAGAATGTTTTGAGATGTGCAAGTAAATACAAATAAAATACAATTCAATAGGTATCCAGGAATTCGCCGGAACCGAACGTGGATGCATGAATGCCTTTTTATTCAAGCTTTGTCCTAGGGGACTTTAACTTTTTTGTTTTTACTGTACTTTATTTGTAACAATTTCTTTAGTCCTTACTGAAAGTATTGTCTTTTCGGAAGGCTTAGTTTGAGGGTTGCCATGATAATTGGTGTGAAGATCAAAGACATTATCGCTATAAGCAAGAAACTGATACTGACACTTGTTTCAATAACAACATTTCTGTACATCTCTCTGACTGCTCTGTCTCTCTTTGTTTAGGTACGAGTATCTTCACTGTGTATGAGGCTGCATCACAGGAGGGCTGGGTGTTCCTCATGTACAGAGCCATTGACAGTTTCCCACGCTGGCGCTCCTACTTCTACTTTATAACGCTCATTTTCTTCTTGGCATGGCTTGTCAAGGTTAGAGCCATTCTCTCTCTAATGCACTTTTCATGATGCGTTCAGTTCCCATGACATGGCAGCAGGGGAAAGTTAAACACCCAAAGGTTTTATGCTAATTGACATAACCTAATCTTTCACCCACTGACATAATGAGTTCCCCTTGTTAGTAGAATGTTCTCTGGCTAATGAGAGAATGAATATCAGGTCACAGATAGTGAAAGGAAGTGAAGAAATCGACTCAACTTGCTCATTTATTTGTATTGTCACAACACTCTCTCACTGTCTGTGTTTCACTCTCTCTCTTTATTTCTCCTTTTCAGAATGTGTTCATTGCAGTCATCATAGAGACATTTGCTGAGATAAGAGTGCAATTTCAGCAGATGTGGGGGTCAAGGAGCAGTACAACCTCAACGGCTACAACACAGGTACAAAAATTACACTCACACACACTCAAGGGGACAAAGTAATGCCACATAGATGGAAAACTGTATGTGGCGCTTTGATCTCACCATTTATTTAACATAAGCTTTCTTTAAAGCTGGTCATCTGGGAGTGCAAAAAATGTGTCCATTCATCAGAGTTCAGCTCATTAAAGTCGCATGAATTCAGAAGAGTCACAGGAATGAACACAAACTCATTTTGACAGGAAGGGCTTTTTTAAGAGTGCATAGTCATCAATAAATGCCTTCAAAATGGGTAGCCTTAGGGTGCTGCAGATCTCTGCTTTGCTGGAAGAGGTGGAGAATGTCTGCTTTGGTGAATGCAGGATCGCATCGGAAAATTCTGGAGTTCTGCTAGTTTTATCAGACCATTACAAACGGCTGGGTTTGAAACGGGTGGGAATGGGATGACAGTCAGTTCCTCCAATTATGAAGCCATGGAATTCCTCTTGGAATGCAAATGGCGGAGATCCCTCCAAGGTTAAATGTTTTTACTTGGTTGAAGAACTTCAGGTATCACATGGTTTTGTTCACAAGTAAGTAAATAAAGCGAACGACTGACGAGCAGATAATTGTATTACCAACAGCCCAGGACTGTTATGGTAAAGAGCAAGCTGAGCCTGAAGGGTAAGCTCTTGATTTACCAATCAGTCAATGCTCTAAATGTCATGAGGTCTGGGCAGCAACTGAATTGATTTGATTGAAGATGGAAGTGGCTGCAATTACATTATGTCTCGGGATGTGTGGGGTCACCCTGTGGGCCATGTAAAGGAGGTTGGACCTCTTCAAAGAGCTTGAAAAAAAGAATACTAAAAACATTCAGGTAGTATTAACATTCTTCCAAGTAAGATCTCTTTGGTAGTATGCTGGGCTGGTGTAACTGGAATAATACTCAGAACCTACTAGAGTGTGTGACTGGGGAGAAGGACATGTGAGTTTACCCCTGTTTTGCACAGCCTTATGTATCCTTATTTGATCCACCTCAGAAGCATTCATGTGTAATTTCTCCAAAAACACTTGAGATTAGATTGTCTGCATAATTTTAAGGCGCTGATGAACCGCAACCTCCTAGGTTCAATCTGTCTAGGGATCTCAATCAATCAACAACTTTATTAATCCCGCAAGGGGCAATTGGTTATGAGCAGCAGCTTATGTCATGTACAGGAACATACAGGAAGAAAATACACAGATACACCCGAGAGCACAGATGTGGATCATTCCAATTTACACTATAAATAGTTCATAGTATCACAATAATAAATAAATAAATAAATAATCAAGTTAAAAGCCTTTCAAGAATTTAAAAGTTTGAGTGCAGAAGGGATGAATGATTTTATCTTTGTTGCATCCCTCCGTCATTTCCTGTCACTTATCCAGTGTTGCTATCTAATGAAAGTGTTGATCTTATAAAGAGTTTATTATTTTGATAAGCAATTTTCATTTTTGAATAAGCTTAATTTTGTGCAATATAGATGTTTAAAAGGAAATTACATTAGTATATTACCTCAAAAGGTGCTTTGTGCTGTTTGTTATCCTTGCTTATAAATTGTCTTGATAAGGCCATAGACAGATACACACTAGAGGGATATAATAGTGGGAGATAATAAGGAATACTGACAGACTTTATAGACCTAAAATACATTCAATGTCACAAAGAAGTGATTTGGGTGAGGGGAAAGCAATGATAATAAAACAGTTTGACAGTTTTTGTAGAGCTTATGAATATACAACTATGAATGCTCAAATATTTCTCACCATCGCTCGAACTTCACTGCCTTCACTAATGTTAGTGATTAGCATTGGCAAAGACATTTATCTGTCTTCTAAATGTTCTTTTGGGTATAATAATGGTTGTTACTCTGGTCCTTTATAGAATGCTTTTTTTTTTCTTGAATTGGCGAGCATTTTATTGCCTCTTCCGCGCTTACGGTAGACTACTCTGGACTGACGAAGAGGATGTAGAATACTACATATGGTGTTTTATTATAATAGAGACACATGGTAATTCCCCTTTACATTCCCTTGCATATTAATTTTTTTTAAATTTTTTTAAAGTAAGTCGAAATAAACTTCTGTTTTTCATGAAGGGTAACAGGATTGTGCCACTGGCATGTACAGAATGCTCTGACCTTGAAAACAATTAGCCTTTCTTTCCATTATCAAAATTAATTGTTATCACGTTGTCATGCCCTAATCTTTATCTTAGAGGCGGAAAAACTAATTAGCTGTGGTGCAACACTTTACTGTCAATCACAAAGGTTGAAACAATATGCTCCCTTCCTCATATACCCTAGAGAGGAAGGCTTGTATAATGTGACCCTGAGAGCGAAACACACGACACTCTCCCCATGCCTCGACTTTTCTATACCCCCTTCAGATTATCGAGGCTTTTAATAAAGATGGGTAAATCCTAACTGTGTTGATAAAAGGACAATGGATAAATCCACTTTTGTTTCATAGATTTAGGCTTTTTGTTCCATATTTTGATGAGTAGAGTTGTAATTAAGAGCTTATCTCGAGGTTGAATTTAATGTTTCTCCACTTTGAATGATATCAACTATGTTTGTTTGCGGCCGAGGTTGTAGACCTGCCATGTTATATAAATTGAAAGACAATAAAAACTATTGATGGGGCACAAATGTGAAGCCATATTGACAGGTATACAGTATTAATAAAACAGAGTGGGGGAAAGCTACTACTCGACGAGAATAATGACAATTTTGGCAAAGTGGTTGAATGATTGAACTGCCATGCCTTTTTCTACATTCATAGTCCCCAAATAAACAAATAATAAATGATTCTGTGCCAACGTTAGTATTCAGCTCGCCATCATGTGCATTTACGTGTTACACCAGCAACACCTGCTACCAGGCGAGCCTAATACTGGTGCTATTTCTAAGTTCATGTTTAAAAAGAATGGTTGATTCATGAAACAGCTGTTGTGTGAGTGTGAAAGTATCTGCTATGGTATAGGTTTGTTTATCATTCTGGTGTTAGGTCCTTAGGCCTACAACACTGTATTTAGCATCTATCATGCTGTATTTGTGTGGGTAAAAGCAGTGCGTATGCTGCCTTCAACTTATTTTGTGGCCACAGATGTTTTATGAAAACGTAGCCAAAGGGCAGATGTGTTTGAGTTTTGTCCAGTACTTTGAATTGTGTGCTTGTATTTGTGTGTGTGTGTTCTGCTCCTCATGTGCTGTCCTTGTGCCACAGATGTTCCATGAAGACGCTGCTGGGGGGTGGCAGCTTGTAGCTGTGGACGTCAACAAACCACATGGCCGAGCGCCTGCCTGCCTCCAGGTAAACACACCACAAAATGAATATGCTGCTTGTGTAAAGTCTTTCCCTCTCTCTCACACCAACATTCATAATTTATTTAACTAGAAAGTGGCTCTTAAATATACATATTTTGTACCTTACCTGAACTATTAAAGCTTAGCCGTGCATCTGTATAGACTTGTGTGTTTAAATACCATTTTATTTTAGTTTTAATGTGCTTTGTATTCATAGAGAATCAACCTCATCCTATAATAAGTCCCTGACAGTATCACTTCATTGTTTTCCCATTTGTCAGTGTCTTCAATGGCCGTGTCAAACGACTACATGATGGGATTTTGAATGAGGGGAGGCTCGTGTTTGATGTGTAGAGCTTCACTAATGATGTTGCTCCAGTGATAGATTGGTTTTAAATGACGTCTACATGATGGACGCCACCGTTGCCCTTTGGTCGGTGTGATCCGAATGGTTGGGCTTTAAAGATAAGCTGAAAGCTGCGGGTGCTGCTTACAGCTGGGCCACTGTTGATAGCATTACGGTGTAAAAGCCTTGGCACTCGCTGTGAGATACTGCCAATAGCATCAAGGCTATACGAGGGAGGTTAGCTGTCAACAAACCCTCACTGTGGAAATACTGTTCCAGAGCTAGGCTTGAAGGAGGCACACATACAAACATAGGGAGGAAGAGAGGACAAATAATAGTAGAGAACTTTTGTACAGAAGAAGACAGGAAATGAAGAATGTGGATTGTGCAGTATTCCCATTAAAGCAGCATGTACCCCAGAGCCTCATCATCAGTAGGAGGAAAGTGTTGGATAACCAGAGGGATACACACGGCTGACTTCCCTCTGAGCCCTGTGCTCCGTTACAAGGAACGCCCAAAGGCTGCTTCATCTGTCTCTTTCACTCAAACCAAAATAGCTATTACTGTCATCACGCCCCAACAGGAAGAACACTTCTGATCATTTGAAGGGTTAACTGATTGGCAGAGAGGAGTATTAAGCCATGTTCAGACCCACAATAGCACAGTGTCAAAAATACACAGCTTCATTGTCAATGACACTGCTGCTTTGGCAAAGTTTGTTCCCCTAACTTAGAAGGTCAATAAAGGGCTTTCTGGCAACAACTTGAACCTGACTTGACTTTTCCAGCAACAGGAAATCATTAAGCGCTTATGTATTACCTACCATGTACGTTCAAGAGAATATTCCTGGTGAAATACATAGTAATCTAAATGATCTTGTTCTTACAGCAAGTAGTAGAAATTACTGTCGCTGTGATACATGTCTAGTAGTAGTAGAGTACAATCTGCTAGAAAAGAACATTGTGCCGTGTTTTGGTGCTAAGGTAATATATTTAAAATATACTTCTCACTGGTGCAGAAACTTGAACTTTATTTCAAATAAAGGCATTTTAAGGCTTAACAACACCTTAAGATGTAGACTTTTTTTGACTGACGTACTGTCAGTGGCTCCGAGTTGCAGTGTTTCAGTGGGTCAGGGTGCAGAACAACTCACACCTCCATTGCATGTAGGGTTTCAGCTCTGTGCAGTGGCCCAGAAATGGTGATAAATATCTCCTGTCAAAGAGAGCCTGACACATAAAAAGCACCAGAGAGGGGGATAATGATCTTATCATACCTTCTTCATATCATTTTCAGGGGAGTATATTTCATAGGATGACCAGTGTTGCAAAATACATTTTTGGTAATGCTGTTACAAGGTCAAAGGGTTGAAGAGAGGTATGTGAATGGAAGAAACAGAAAAGGGAATGAGGCGCAGTGCTTTAGGGATTTATATTCATTCAAACCTTTATTTAACCAGGTGGTCCCATTGAGATCATCAATCTCTTTTTTAAGGGAGACCTGCCCAACATGGCAGCAAGTAGGTTACAACATGAAACATAAAACAACAGAAAACAATAAAGGACATCAAATTTACAGGGTTACATTTACATACCTAGCGACATTGACAAGTACCAACAGTATCAAGTATCATTGCACCGTCCTGGTACGGCAGCTGCACCGCCCTCAATCGTAAGGCTTTACAGAGGGTGGTGAAAACTGCAGAGAACATCACCAGGACGGAGCTGCCATCCATGGAGGACCTTTACTCCTAGCGGCTCAGGAAGAAATCCCTCAGGATTACAAAAGACCCCCATCACCCCAGTCACAAACTGTTCAGTCTGCTGCCGTCTGGCTGGCGTTACTGCAGCATCCGGACTAAAACCACCAGACTTAGGGACAGTTTCATCCCACAGGCAATAAGACTGTTGAACAACTGAACTGCTGAAACAATTTCATAACATTCATCTGCTACTTAGTCATTATGTATCTATTATCTAATATATCATTCCAATAACTTGTATATAGACTCGTATTGCACTATTCCACTTTTTTTTTCTCACTTTTTTTTAAAGAAAAAACATTTTTCTTTTTGTATTACTTTTAATATAGTATATTTTAATATTGGTTAATATTGTCTGCTTATCTGTATTATTGTATTGCATTGTTGGAGAAGCCTGTGACCTAAGATTTTCAACGACATAATTACTCTGTAGCTATGTTAGTTTGACAATAAAGAACCTTGAACCTATCCGAGCTTTAAAAACAGGCAGTGGAACCAATTTGCTCAGTTTCAAATCTTTTTGAAGACTGTTCCAAGCAAGAGGAGCTGCGCACATAAAAGCTTTCTTACCTAAGTCAGTCCTTGCACTTGGCACATGTAGCAAAACCACATCATGTGATCTCAGGCAATAGCTACCTGCAACTCTCTGTGTGATCAGAGAGCAGATGTAAGATGGGAATTTACCCAACATGGCTTTATAGATGAACATGTACCAGTGACTGAGCCTCCGTAAAGTAAATGATGGAAAACCTGCCCTGGCATACAGGGTACAGTGATGAGTTTATACTTTACAGTTAGTTACAAATCTCAGTGCACTGTGATAGGCGGCATCTAACTTGTGCAGGTCTGGGCAGGTGCATTCATAAAAAGCAGATCACCATAGTCCAGCAGGTAAAAAGGTCACAGAGACTAGCCTTTTCCTGACCTCAAGTGAGAAACAGGACTTGTTTCTGAAAAAGAAACCTAGCTTAAACCTCAGCTTTTTAAACAGATTATCGACCTGAAGTTTAAAAGAGAGGCAATCATCAAGCCAGATACCAAGGTATGTGTAACAGGTAACCACTTCGAGTACTTTCCCTTGCACAGTAACAATATCCAAAGTGGTCTCTGGTGTCTTTTTATCTTTTGAAAATAGCATTACCTTAGTTTTATCAACATTTAAAAGAAGCTTTAGTTCAGAGAGCTGAGTCTGAATAATATTAAAAACAGCCTGCAATTTAACAACAGCCTCCTTAATGGAGGGACCTGCACAGTACATCACGGTATCGTCCACATAAAAATGTAAAGCAGTAGGTATTTTTATTCGACTTTCATTTAGCATTAGTCTTGCAGACACTCTGTATTTGTCATTTGCAGTAAAGCCCCTAGACATAATGTTAACTGTACTTGCATGAGAATTCAAAGCAATGCTCCACTCATAATGGAAAGTTCCAAAACCAACAAATCTATAGGAGGATTTCTTCCCATTATTTATTTAGATTTTGTTCATGCTTGATACATTAATAATGTAGATGATCAATGAAATGATTTATTATACATAACTTACTGATGTTCTTTGTTGCTCACCACAGAAGTCACCATTAATAGTGATTATATTGATTATTATAATATATTATGGTGTCATCTAAAGGATAAGCATTATGCCTTGATTATGTAAGTGATGTCATAATGTTACTGTACTTACCTCTACTCATCTAAGCAGCGCTACTCCATAACTGCAGCTTGTCTTTGAACCCAACTCTTTCTGACCATAGCTATATATCTGAGAACTCTGATCAAAATGTGAGTACCAGATTGTGCAGCAAAAGTTGAGAAAAGAACACTGAGAATGATTCAAATTCACACATACTGTTTATTTAAGCAGACGACATGAACTGCTCTCTGTTAAGGATTTAGTTCCTTCGATTAAATGCCATATTTTTGCATTATTAAGAATATTCAGATTAAAAAAAGAAATCATTATATTTCTTTTTTTGAAAAAGTGTCACTTAAAATACTTTTGTTATTTAAATGTATGCCTCATTGAACATTCAAAGTGTCAAGCGTGAGGCAAATAATAATCACAAGTATACAAGTTGAATAGAACTGAGTGTGACTTTGACATGCATCATGCAGTGCTTCATTTCAAAGTACTTTCAGTGCCACTCATACACTGACAGCCTTTTGTGGCATGTCAAGCCATCACACCACTCTGAAAATGTTTTGATTTTCTGATTGTCTCAGGAAAGTGTAAGAGCTATTGCAGCTGTTTTAAGCAAACACAAAGGCCGTTTGTATGCGAAAAAGTTTGGTTACACAACAAGGAAGGCGATTTAAAAACAAATGTAATTCTACTTCAAAACAAAACGAAAAGTAAAGGTGGAATCACTTCCAAAGCATATTGTGCACATGTCTCTTTATGTACAGTATGTGTTTAGGGATCTGGCAATTAGGTTATATTGTTATTTTTTATGTTTTAATTGAGGGAGTGGAAAGGCACTTCAATAAATAATTGATATCCCTTGTGCTTTTCCTCTAAAGCCTCAACAAGCACCTTATTTCATTGCTTTTTCACCCATATCAGGAGGGAGCATTGCTAGCTGGGTAGACAGGTAGAGTGAAGACAGGCAGCGCAGATCCAGCCTGCAGGGCCATCTGCGAGTGCCGGGGAAGTGAAGTGTGAGTTTCTGTTCTGCTCTGCCTGAATCCAGAGTAATTTGCCGTCAAATGATCAAAATGTTTCAGGGCAGGCAGGCAGGCAGGCGAGCTCTATCTACAGACAGGCATCCTGCTTGTGTCTTCCTATTTGTCTGTGCTGCTGCTTCACCCATACCTGTACGTATCTGGTCACACCTCTGTGTTTCTGACTGTCAGCCTGTCGATCTGCCTGTTGATGTCCGTCCATTTGGGCATGTGTGTGTGTGTCAGTCTGGTCTGTCTGGGTCCGACGGGCTTCAGCAGTTGGAGATAACACGTAATTGATTAACCACCTGCTCTTCTTGGAGACAGAGAGGAAATGGCAGCTTCCCCTCCTGAGGGGTTTCAAACCGAAATAGCCCTCAAAACAGGGAGCGTTCCTCTCTGGCTCAGACAGTTGTTTTTCCAATGTTTTTATGAAACCTTAGCAAAGTCTTAATTGTCATTCTAATTCTTAATTGTTTGTTATGAGTGTGAGTGTGGCCACTGTTACAACTTCCATTGTATTTTTTGTTTTGAGAAACTTTATATTCTGGAGCTGATGCTCTTTTAATTGCCACCATTACTATTGTTCTATTTGCAATAGAACAATAATAATAGTGGCTATTGGTGCTAAGGCAATCTTTATTAATTGGTCAAATGTGGTTAGGAAACTAAGGATTTGAAATGTTCGTTTTACATTGAATTGCTTTCGAGCAATCTCCTTATTGTCCTTGACCATCCTAATCTGTGGGACCAAGAATATTTAATCAGAACTCACAGAAGGGTTTAGCACCAAACGGCTAAGCTACGTCTACGTCTGAATCAGCTCAGGTCAACATAACACCAGTACATTTTTGCATAGGAAATAGGTGCTATTTCAATATTCCTAATGTCCTTTATGGATCCATATACAGTGGGGCAAAAAAGAATTTAGTCAGAAACAAAATTGTAGACCTGCACCAGGCTGGGAAGACTGAATCTGCAATAGGTAAGCAGCTTGGTGTGAAGAAATCAACTGTGGGAGCAATTATTAGAAAATGGAAGACATACAAGACCACTGATAATCTCCCTCGATCTGGGGCTCCACGCAAGATCTCACCCCGTGGGGTCAAAATGATCACAAGAACGGTGAGCAAAAATCCCAGAACCACACGGGGGGACCTAGTCAATGACCTGCAGAGAGCTGGGACCAAAGTAACAAAGGCTACCATCAGTAACACACTACGCCGCCAGGGACTCAAATCCTGCAGTGCCAGACGTGTCCCCCTGCTTAAGCCAGTACATGTCCAGGCCCGTCTGAAGTTTGCTAGAGAGCATTTAGATGATCCAGAAGAGAATTGGGAGAATGTCATATGGTCAGATGAAACCAAAATAGAACTTTTTGGTAAAAACTCAACTAGACGTGTTTGGAGGAGAAAGAATGCTGAGTTGCATCCAAAGAACACCATACCTACTGTGAAACATGGGGGTGGAAACATCATGCTTTGGGGCTGTTTTTCTGCAAAGGGACCAGGACGACTGATCCGTGTAAAGGAAAGAATGAATGGGGCCATGTCTCGTGAGATTTTGAGTGACAACCTCCTTCCATCAGCAAGGGCATTGAAGATGAAACGTGGCTGGGTCTTTCAGCATGACAATGATCCCAAACACACCGCCCGGGCAACGAAGGAGTGGCTTCGTAAGAAGCATTTCAAGGTCCTGGAGTGGCCTAGCCAGTCTCCAGATCTCAACCCCATAGAAAATCTTTGGAGGGAGTTGAAAGTCCGTGTTGCCCAGCGACAGCCCCAAAACATCACTGCTCTAGAGGAGATCTGCATGGAGGAATGGGCCAAAATACCAGCAACAGTGTGTGAAAACCTTGTGAAGACGTTTGACCTCTGTCATTGCCAACAAAGGGTATATAACAAAGTATTGAGATGAACTTTTGTTATTGACCAAATACTTGTTTTCCACCATAATTTGCAAATACATTCTTTAAAAATCAGACAATGTGATTTTCTGGATTATTTTTTTCTCATTCTGTCTCTCATAGTTGAGGTATACCTAGGATGAAAATTACAGGCCTCTCATCTTTTTAAGTGGGAGAACTTGCACAATTGGTGGCTGACTAAATACTTGTTTGCCTCACTGTATGTTGGCAAAGGGCCATTTGGCCTAGACAGAGGTTCTCTTGGCAGAACGCTTCTTGTGTAACTGTGTTGTCAGTCTACCATAGAAATAGTCCACAAGAAGCTTGTCATTGCATCAAGCCATTTAGCTACATGTCCTTTTTCACATAATACAGTTATGTAATGCTTTATTTATCTGATGCCCTATATCTGCAGTACTGACATTATTTCTAAGTTTTCCTGAGTCTGTGTGCTCTTGTGTTTGCAGCATAGACCAGTGTAGGTTAATGAAGCATCATGTTTCTTTCCCTGCAGACCTGGTCCACTAATTAGCCTCTAGTGCTCCACTATACAATAATTACAATGCAGATTTGGTAGAAAGTAGAATAGCCCTCCATAAAAATCAAGCCACTAAGATATTTCTGCAGTCCAATAATGAATACTGCTTTCCCATAACCACTGAGGAAGGGTATGAAAGTATGATACATACTACCATCTTCAAGTAATCCTGGAGGATCATGGAATTAATTAAGCATTTCCTCTTTGCCTATGCACAGCTAATGCTACTCACTTCCCCGGTCTTAGCTCTCTGTCCACAGACCTAAATACAATAAGGGAAAACATAGATAGCCCAGTAACTCGCAGGGTAATACTGAGGTACGAGGGAACAAGATCTTTTTTGACCTCTCCTTTCCAAGACAGAGTTTATTGATCTCTAGAAATCCTCCTTGTCCACCTGCTATGGATGTTTGCCCTCTACATCTTCTCAGTGTCACCACTTGTATCATTTTAAGCACACACATTCTCTCAACTTGTTAAGGTCAGTCTGTCTCTGTGTGGAAAGATAGGGAGGGCAGATAGAAAAGGGAAATTGCCTTGAGAGAAAAAGATTAGGGGACGAGGAGAGTAATCACAGTGAGAATATTGCTATGGATGGTATATCTGAAATAAGGCTTTGGGGCACAGCAACACAGAATGTGTATAGTGGGATAAAAAATAAGAACTGCAAGAGGTGAGTGAACAATATGTGACCAGTCCTGTGGGATTAACACTCTTAGTCTGAACACTGTGACTGAATCAGATTTCTTTTTTTGGTCTAGACTGCATTCTGCTAGATACAGGAAATGGAAACAGAGATGGCAAAGCACAGCAGATATTGCGAGTTGCAGGGTGTAGACATGCAGGCCATCATGTTTTATTAAGACCTGATTTCCAGCCAGAGACATGAGTCAGCCTGCTTTTGTCAGGATCGCTATAAGCAAAAGGACTCCCACCTGGCCCAAATCCCGAACCCAGCAGAATTGTACACACCCAGTCCTTCAGCGCTAAGTTTTAGATTGAAATAACAAGATAACAATCTTATGTGCTGTTGTTGGACATTAGTCTTCTGAATTCAAATACCTATTCTACATCTTTCCAAGATCCTTGATAGAACTCTGATTATCATCACTTGTTTTGTTTATTGTAAAAAAGAGGGAAGTTAAGAGATAAGTCAAGTGAAGCTGTCTGTAATCCCACTCAGTTTGTTCTTAATCTCGGTAAACAGGAGAGGAAAAACTAGCAGGAGTTGGTGCCAGAACATGGCTCAGTCTGTTGGTGAAAATTCCTGTGTGAACGCCGCTCTATCCTGCCAACTATGTGCACATGTGCTACACTCGTCTCATGTACCAGCAGAAAGAGCATTTGTCCTCCTTGGCAGTCGGAGTGAACAGAAGGAGCACAAGGAAGCAGTCATTGGGTCTGTCAGTATGTCTCTGTCTTGGTTGTGTTTCAGTTGCAGCCACTAGAAATGCTTCAGGTATGATGGATGTATTCACCGCCCCCCCCCAGATGATTGTTATGCTTATTGACAGGAATCATGTTGGAACAGCTTTTAAGAGCGCAGCTGAAAGTTGTCTCACCTCTTGTGTGAGATTGCAGTTTATATGACACTGACCAGACAGCCTTTAGAGAGACTGCACTGTTAAAATTGACTAAATTGGGTGATAAAAAAGCCAGGAAGCTTGATGAAATAGAAAATAATGTGTTTTCTTCTTCATTATAATTATGTTTTTCTTTTCATGAAAGCATACCCAGCGTGCAAAGTCTCCCGCAAATACTAATTTACATTCCACTTGAATGTTGTGTTTTTATCTGCAACTCTATTTGCATACTTAGTTTCTTTCATGTACACACTGTTGCAGTCAAGTAAATGAGAGCTAAGTACATGCTGTATTTTGCAGAATAATTAGAAATTAAGCATTGCTTTGCTACCAGATGAAAGATGTGAGTGTTTGCTGGCTTAATGCCAAAGCCGCAACCAAAGTGTGGCTTCTATTTGCAAAACTTGCCTTCAACGTGTCTGTTTCTGTGTGTTTCTGTATGTATGCGTGTGCCTCTGCACAGTGAGCACCTGGTGTTTCAAAGACCCAGCCAGGGGCAACACAAATAAATAGAATCCATCTAACACGTGTGAAAATAATCTCGGAGACACACAAGCTAAGAAACATCAAACAGTAGGGGAGAGCTATCTTGTCCCACATTGATGCTGGTAAATTGATTCTGTCATCTAGAGGCCAAATATGGAGAGCCAGTACCATCCACTGAATTGGGAAAACCAGGCCCTTTCGCCTTTGGAGCGACAAGGTGGCACATCTTAAGCCAATTTGAAATATAAAAGGGAATATGAGGGAAGGATTAAAATGTGATTCTGTGGCGGAGCTGGATAGGCAGCCTGTATCTCCATCTGTCAGAGGTTAGCGATGCACACTGCTCTCCAACTAGCTCTCCGGCTTTTCTTAGCAGTGCGATTCCTAAGAGCTGACAGAATATGGGCAAGGTCAGGACCTTGAGAAAATGAACCGTTTCATATGCACACACATGTACTTTCTGTTCTCTGTCAGTTTGCCTCTATCTCTCTAGCTCCCTGCCTCACGCACACATACACACACTATCACACACTATCACACAACTCTGTTCGGCCAAAACACCCATGGGGGAGAGAGTCTGGTTGCTGGAAATGTCAAACTGCTTTGTCACGTCCAATGTTAGTCAGGGAGGCCTACCACTGTGTGTGTACAGGCAGAGCTTAAGATGCCAATAATCCACATTTAAGACAAAAGCGACTCGAATGACTTATAAACTAAGAGAATTAGACGACAAGACAATAAAAGGGCAGACAAAGCAATAGTTACAGTGTTTAAAGACCAAGAACGACCTTTTAAAATATTTTTGGTTATTAAGTATCTCTTTAAGACGCTACAGAGTTTCCCAACCTGTGATGCTCATGCTGGGAGTTTTTAAAAGCTGCATTCTCTTAAAGAGCGACTTGTATTTTCGGTCAGTCGAAAGTAAAGTGATATTTATTGCATTTGCAAAATTCAAGCACGCCTGAAGGAGAACATCCAATCAGAGCAGAGGAGTATCTTACACAGTGTCAATCACTGCTGGTGAACTCGGATCAACCAGTTAAACAAGACAATGTTTATCGTAAATCTAAATTCTGCAACTGTATTGCCTATCTCTTACCTTACATATTTTCAGAAACATTTAAGTGAACTGTTTATCTTTCAATTAAGAACATTTTTTCTGGCCAGTAGGTTTTGGCTTAATGTAAACATGTTCCTGTTAAAGTCTCATGCTCTGCTGTTATGATATTGCGATAGTTTTAGCAAATATGGCAACAGTTTGGAAAAAGCAATACTTGATAAAACGTCAGACAATTTATCTAGTAATTTCATCACAATCACTGGTTTCAAAGCACCAATTGCACACCAGGCTTTCTAGAGTTGAACAAATGTGTACTGTAAGTTTGTTTGAGTGTAGGAGGGTGGATGGCGGTGGTCCCATTTTCCTGGGGTGAATTTGATCTTTCAAGCAACGCTGAGAAACACTCTTCATCCGTCTTAAAGTTTTCCTCGCATTTTTTGACTTTTTCAATCCTTCCCATTACCAGTCTCACATGCAAATCTTTTTTTAGGGTCTGCTATTCAACCCACTCACAATCTGTTCATTATGCCACATACGTGCAGTTCAAGGCTGTGATCACATCTGTCATATTGTACCCAAATGAACACACAGTAACAGTGTTTGTCTAAATGAGGGCATGTTTTGTCAGAATTTTTGCAGGGTAGTTTCCCTCGCATTCTTTAAATTCATGATTGTTTCTATTATGTGATGTTGTTGTAGGCGTTCAATGCATCTGCTGCTCCCACAGGAAATAACATACATGTATTGCCCCTTTGCTTTCTTGTTTCCGGCTCTCTGAATACACACTGATTCTGCTGTCTGGGTGGATGTTTCTCCCAGCAGCCAATGAAAGGCTCCTGATTGCTTTGAATTTCTTGCAGTTTAGTTTCTGTCCCTATATCCCTATTTCCACCTCTTAATTTAAGTTTAGGATATAGTCAGAACCTCATAAAAGAAATAACACATGTCTGTGCCGCCACATATATATTCTTTCTATCCCTGAATATCTGAACATCCTTCATTTATCTTATATCCTGTGATCCCTGAAGCTATACATATATATCTATCATTTATCTCATTCAATGCTCCACCTAATTATCATGGTATTGTTGGCTCACAATTGAAAATGGCCGTTGATTTTCTACACACTTCTTCTTTCCTCTTTGCTCCTGTGTGCAATTTTCATTGATTGCAATTGAAAACTGCTCTGTTTCCACAGCAACTGATGCGGTCCTCTGTGTTCCACATGTTCATCTTGAGCATGGTCGCTGTGGACGTCATTGTTGCTGCTAGCAACTATTATAAAGGCGAGAACTACCGCAGGCACTATGACGAGTTTTACCTGGCAGAGGTGAGATGGTTTTTTTGTTTTCTTATTTTCATTTTCTCTTTTTTGTTCTGACTACTTCAAAAGTCCCCTTCAAACCCCCTTTTTGTAACACAAATCCTTAGACCTAGGCTTCTATTTAGAGCTTCATTTTCTATTTATTTCTATTAGAAGGGTAAATAAACAGTATGAGATCATCTTTTATTTGTTAAAAGACAAATACAGTGTCTTTTTCTCTACAGTAGAGGTCCTTGTTTGAATGACCCTTCATGGTTATATCATGGTCTGTAATTAATATGAATTTAATCCTTCGTAATCTGCGTGGATGATGCTTTTTCCGGATATCAGCCAGTTTAGGATTTATGAACACTGCGCTGTATGTGTCATACAGGTTAGTGTGATCTCATCAGTATGCAGGTCGTAAAGTACCAACAATGACAGTGAGGAGCATCTCTTCATACCTCTCTCTCCCTCACACAGCTGAATGGAGGAGATAAGAAAAGGGAGGAACAAATCAGTCTCTATATTTCCTTCTCTCACTCCCTCTATTCATATCATACAGCCATCGATCGACAGATGTATTCCTATCTGTGTGGAGACTATGAAGGGAAAATAGGAAATGGAGGCACTGAGTTTAGAGTGAAATGAAGAAATACGTGTTTTATTGGTGTTGTGTCAAGTTTATTTCCTCCTTACTGTATTTCCCACCGCTGAAGATAGTGGCGGTTTACTTAAATAAGTCCTACAAGGATTTAGAATTGTACAAAAAGTTGGAAACTAGCAAAGGATAGATTTAAAACAAAAATCGATGCAACAAGAAAATAAATCCTGATGATCTCCAAAATCACAAAATCCTACTACAGTAGATAGGGGCTAAAGTTAAAACCCTGAAGTTCTCAATTCATCAAAATGTAAACTGCATTTAGGTGTTGTAGCTGGTGGAAGCTTCTTTAAACTATTGATCTGTAATGAGACATCATGTTATAATTAGTTTGTTAAATCTGAATCTCCAAATTAACAAGGAACTATACTGTAGCTGGCAATTAAATGTAGAAGAAAAAAAATACAATGTTTTCTCTAAAAACTAAGACAGTAAAATAATAAAGGAGCCGCAATTGAAAATGTACCCAAATAGAGTACTTAGGTAAGTAACACCACTACTAGACCATGCCTTAAATAAGTAAATGCACAGATCGACTCTGACATTAAGACAAATCAGATCGTAATCAAGCAACGTTCATCAGAGAGTATTATACTCTACAATAAAGGAGTATGTAACCTACAATTTGGTGGCAAGGGAGTAAATGCTCAAACTGATTGCAATTTTTGTATTTATCCCAGGTTGCCTTTACTGTGTTATTTGACCTGGAAGCGCTTCTGAAAATCTGGTGCCTGGGCTTCACCGGCTACATCAGCTCCTCCCTGCACAAGTTTGAATCTCTGTTGGTGGTGGGCACAACACTCCACATCTACCCTGACCTCTACCACTCTCAGTTCACCTACTTTCAGGTATGTTCACACACACACACGCACACGCACACGCACACAGCCTGCCTGCCTGTATACATATTCATTAAACCCCATTATATCCTAAATATGAAACTGAATCATCCCTACTCAAGATAACATCTCAGTGAAGAACAGAAGCTGTGAATCATTTAGTGACATCTCTTTCCTGTGACTATGCATTAATGAGTACAAATCGATCATATCCCTCTTCAGTGTTAAAATCTTTCCTCTTCTCATTCAAAATGCGTTAAATGCACTGTCACCACAAATGTCTTACAGAGATTCAGTTAAGTGATTTCTGAGCAAGTGTAGCATTTTCAGTGATGACATTGTTAGAGCAGATTTGATGTATTAAGTTAAAAGAGTCAAAGCGTTGGGTCTGAAAAGAGAGGCCTACATTATTTTATGTGATTCAATAAAATGGGAAAGTCCTAACCATTCTGTTGGTAGAATAAATACAGTCTGATGCCTTTGCCCTCTCAAGAAATGTAATCTAGTTGTGAAGGTTGGCAGGATTTGTTCTATACATTTTGTGTTTGCCTATATATTTGTGTGGGATGTAACCTCCACCAAAGTGTGAATAGTTTTCCCAGTTCTCAAAGCAGAAACATACATCAACTCTTTATATTATGACCCACGTCGCAATGGTGCCTTTGAGCATTATCATCCATCCACAGCGTTTGAATCACAAGTAACCCTGTGACCTTGCTGTCGCGTAATGCAGTCAATGAAAAGCTCTTTGGAGGATCTGATGGGAAAGAGCTTCTTGATATGTCTTTAATGAGCCTTGACCATACAAGCTGCCCCGATCTTGTCTGACTCACTCAACAGCTGCCTTCCACACAAACGCATACACTCAAGCAAATAAATATTCTGTATATATTTGGTATCCTTTGGTATACAGGTATCTTTATTCCATAAAAAAAGGCTGTTGACTTGTTCATTGTTCTTTGATTAAATTATGCTCTGGATATTACTGCGACCAAAACAAACATTACTGTTTTTCTTCTCCCAGGCTGTAATTTTAGTATAAGAGGAAAATTAACTTGGAATTACTTGCTTTAGCTTGGTCATCCATTTCAGGGAAAAATAAACCTTGTTTTATTTCTCCCCTAAATTAGACTACCTTATTTGTTCATGGTAATGCAGACTTGTTATGTTTTTCTGAGTTATGGTCCATTTATGTGCTGGCAAGACGTTCCATTATTCTAAGCAGTGGCGTAGCCACCATAGGGCCAGGGTGGGCCCAGGCCCACCCAGTTTACTCATTGGCCCACCCTGAAAAAGCTTCGGTGTCATTTATAAAAAAAAGTATTCACCCATTGAGAATATCCAAGAATTCAAAGTGAAATTCAAGTGAACAAATATCGAGTTTAATTAATGTTGTATGTGTGTTATCCTCTGAACCAAACTCATTTACGGTAAAAACTGATTGTTGGTTCCGGCGCGCGCCATAATAACGTGAGAGAGGCAGAGAGCTGCCTGCAAAATGAACTTTGGTTTTTAAAAAAAGCCAGACTCCAAGAAGAGCCCCCACTGCCCTCATCTAGCAGCGATCTATACGATCATTTTCTGATAACGATGAAATAGCCCCGCCTCCCTCTCCCCACGTCTCCCTCTCCCCACCTCTCCTGCTGTCAGAAGAAGAACAATGTGAACGGAAACTCTGCCGCACGGTTCCCTCGTCCCTTGGAAGAGGCGGAGAGGTGGGTGTTTTTCATCTGCTGGTGGACAGTCCGGAAAGATATACACAGGGTTGGGTTGTAACGGAATACATGTAACGGCGTTACGTAATCAGAATACAAAAATCAAGTAGGCTAACTGTATTCAGCTGGCGTTACATTTGAAAAACGAGTAATCTGATTACAGTTACTTTCGTAAACCTGAAGTGAATACATTTTGGAATACTTATTGGAATTATTGGTGGAAAAGTTTCCTCACAAAATGTAATATTCATTACCGGCAGAACTGTGTGCACACTGCACAGCGCAGCAGCATGTCTGTGAGGCCCTGCCCCCGCACAC
The DNA here is from genome assembly GCF_902827175.1 of Gymnodraco acuticeps. Classification (NCBI taxonomy): domain Eukaryota; kingdom Metazoa; phylum Chordata; class Actinopteri; order Perciformes; family Bathydraconidae; genus Gymnodraco; species Gymnodraco acuticeps. Next base: position 736,790 of record NW_022990015.1, read on the forward strand.
AGATGAGAGAGAGAGATCTCTTTTAAAATATAATGAAAGTTAGAAACGGAGATGGTTAGATAAAATGTGAAAGATAACGTTTATGTAGCATTTCTTTATTGTCGAAATGATGACATTTATAACAGGATCAAATCAAAGTGAATGGCCTGCTGCTGCTGAATGCATGGGGCAAGTGACTGGAAAAAGTTTTAAAAGTTATTACATCGTTTCAGATAATACATAATAATGATAATTCATTCTATTTAGGGGCGCCTTTCAAAGCACCCAAGGACACCTTACAATTCATAACATATTCTAAGGAAAGGTTTTAAGACAGTACAAAGAATGCAGTCTGGGTGATGTTTTTTATGTGAGGTGCAGATGAGAGGGAGCTGTCCAGAATGACACCAAGATGTTGTGTTTGTGCTCTTGATAAGCCATTAAAACAGTCAAATACGTGTCTCCTGTTCACCAAAACATACCCATCTGTTATGGAAAAAGAAAGTATTCCAAAAGTATTCTAAAAGTAATCTGCCACCGGTACCGGCGGGGATTGTTATTAGCTTCTGATGCGCAGAAGAAAAATCTGGCCCACCCTATTTTTTACAGGCCCACCCTAAAGTACATTTCTGCCTACGCTACTGATTCTAAGATATAAGCATTGGCTGCAGAACAGTATTGCATTCATAAACTATGCACGTCTTTGAGGAAGAAAATAACTTGTATAACTCATATTTAATTTTGAATGAAATTGGTAATATTTTCTGTAAATTACACTTCAGAGCTGTGTTGGGGTCTACATTTCATAGCTACACTCAAATATTATAGTTATTAACACATGATGTGCTGTAGATCTTACAATTACACTTTATTCATAGATTGTGAGTTCTCACTGAAAACCATTCATTGCTCAGCTCCATTGCTGGGCTCTAATGATCTTTTAATGTTGTAAAAAAGCAACACACACAATAAGAACTCGTGTTTGACAGCTCATTGCATCAAACATGGTGGTCGTCAAAGGAAAAACACGTTTTGCAGTTGATCTTTATTTATTTGTTGCGATATATATCGTTATTGCTATTTATCTTTATGAAATATTAACAAAAAAGTTTTAAGTACAACCTCAGGGTACAAGCTCAGGGTAGTAACAACTACGAAACATCATGCACCGATATTACGAGTTTGTAGAGTGAAATGTCATTCAATCCTTCATTTGCAGCAAAAGACGAGTCCTCTTTCATAGCAGTTGTTTGCATTTGGCTAATGAGAAGTTTTTAAAGAGCAACCGGAAGCGCCTTCCTGTCTCTCCACTCTCATGGTGATTTCATGTAGGTCCAGGTTTTTACAGGTGACATTTAGTCACAAATGATTAGGCTAAAGGTTAGCCGTACCAACCGTCTTCTATTCCTGACCAAATGTCACATGCTCTAAAGCTCATACATACACACTTGAAATACACTTAGCATAATCATTTTTAATGAGCCAATGGGCACCCAACATTTTGTTTCTGTTGGTTCAGAATTGCAATGAGTTCAGTAGCAGCACAATTCAACAGTTCAGTCAATGAATTTATTTAGAAAGGCAGAAATGCAAATTAGTTTTCACATTCCTGGTAGGAATGCACTGGTCCGATTCTAGTTGTTGGTATTTGGCCAACATGTTTTAAATTCTGGATGGGCTATCTGTGTCGGGGAACAATGGGACACAATAGGCAATTCAATTTTCGGTTAAGCATTGCTTTGTCTTGCAAGAGGCTAGAGCCAGAAGCACACACAGCAACACAGCTGGAGAGCCATTCACTGAGTCTCATTTATAGTTCATCATTGGTAGCAGACACACAATGCTCTTTGTACAAAAACAAGGTTTTAAATGAAGCCGTGAAACAATATTCTGTGATTTATCGTGTTTCTATCTCCAGATCTGGCCCTGAGCCTGAACTGTAGTTGGGATAACTCCTTGTAGTGGTAATTAGTTTTGCACATCAAAGTCATTTCACTCAAGATTATTCATTGTTCATTTTCTGTCTGCATTAGTACTGGCGAAGATATGTTTTCCTCTTATAACAGTTATATGTTTTTCTTAGATTAGAGATATGCAACTAAATGTTAGATTCAACTTTTTTAGTGAGTACTAGACTTCCTTATCTGTATTTATATCAACTAAAAAGAAATATGTGTCTCTGTATCTGTATTCGGATAGAAGACTGGAAGTGGGCGTGGTTTATACATATAAATCAGGTATAATTTCGCACATGTGCAACATTTGCATAATAGTATTTGTTTAATTTGTTTCCACATCTTCATACTGTAATACTCAGCTCAATCTACTTAAACTAAATGTTATGAACTCTCTTACCACCACCACCCACTGAACAAACCTATTTCAGATAAATACAACACGTTCAATCTTAAACAGATGATTATTCCAAAACCTTGTTTGGAGGCTGTGAAGACAAAGAAAGATAAGTGAATCACTTTAGAATGTTATGGCCTTATATCATCTGTAATCCCACCTTGTTATATTATGCCTGCATCAGTTGTAAAATGGATAGTGGTCATCATGGTCTGTCCGGACAAGAAGGTCAACTTTCTTTCCATCCCATCTTATTATGCTGTGAGAATTATTACTGTATTTGTTTTCTTTAGGCTCCCTTATAAACTATTATCCTCCATTTGTCTCCTTATTTGTTGTGTATCCCGGGAACGGGAGACAGCCATTTATTTGGCTTTGAGCTGGATTCTAAAGACAAATCTCTGGCCAGGGGCATCAGTTCTGAGCTCGATCGATAGCTACTCTGTGGATGCCTGATCAAAGCCTGACTAATATGCATTACCTTTTGGGGCTGGTTGTTGTCACTGCAAGCAATTTAGGGACTGAGCCAGTTGACAGATCACACCATCACTGCACCTTTATCACTGGGTCAAGATCAATGCTCTGTGTTTTAAAAATCAATATCTTATCAATGTGCCACTGTTTCTTTCTTCAAATGCAGGTGCTCCGTGTGGTGCGTTTGATTAAGATTTCGCCGGCTCTGGAGGACTTTGTGTATAAGATCTTCGGTCCAGGTAAAAAGCTGGGCAGCCTGGTGGTGTTCACAGCCAGCCTCCTCATCGTCATGTCGGCCATCAGCCTGCAGATGTTCTGCTTTGTGGAGGAGCTGGACCGCTTCACCACTTTCCCGAGGGTAAGAAAACACTCGCACTCACTAGGGTAAATATAAAAACGAGTGCAGGTGATCTATTTAAAGTATATAAAAAGTGATCACAATATGAAGCACAACAAGTTGATTAATTGAAAAGATTTCTGGAAATCTGTCGTCAGGAGTCTAAATAATTCAATCTATTGTTATGCACAATGGACTTTACTCTTTACTATAATTACCTTGTCTGTATTCAGCGCATGTATGAATACAACAATGCTGGCACATCAACCACTTTCATTGTATAATGGGGCGCTCTGGAAATGATTGATTGTTATCAGATACCAATGTATTGCCCTTCATACCCACACATGCTCCTCTGCATTTAGAGATTAGTAGGTCTTATTTTATTTAGCCGGAAATATCAGCTGTTTTAAAGTAAGAGCCATCTGCTGAAATGAAGATCAAATCAGGACACACAGGTAGAAAAGGAAATGCACTGCAAACACATTAAGAAATGCCTATGAGCAGTTCTCGAGGGCCACCTCAGACGAGCGATGCCGAGGGCTGCAGATGCTGATGATGAGATGCATGGTTGGTCGGCAGATGTGGTACCTCCTTTGATTTCTAAGTGCTCATGAGCTTCTTTCTCTCTCATTAGCCGCGTCCTTCGAACTCCCATATATTTTTTTCTCCCCTCCAACATCTCGCTGATCCCCAGCACAGCGGGAGATGAGGGGTTGCTCGTAAACAGATGCCACTTGTATGCCATGTTACCCTCCTCGCTCTCATTTTCTCTCTTCGTTTTTCTTATTGCTTGTGCCTCACACACCCACATGCACAAAGACACACATCCCATTATAGTTAATGATGTTTGGCTGTCTCTCCAACGGGCAGACCTGTTGCTGGTTTTATCTTTATCTGCAGTGATAGGGATGTGGGAGCAGGTGGGAGGGAGGGGGGGGAGTCTGTCTGGAGGTGAGATGCTAAGGAGGAGGCGCAGGCGTGTCATTTGACTCCAGGGGCCACAGTGTCGCAGCTTGCTGTTCCCTACACTTTAATCTGACCTCTACCAAGTAGATGAGAGGGCAGCAAGACAGTACAAAAATAAAGGATTGCACTTCTTCTGTTCTTTTTATGGCTTGTATTTCAAAATATCACAACCGCCAGCTAGAGAAGGATGGTCAGAGCGGGATATGTGCATCAGTTGTGTGATATTTGCTCTCCTGTGAAAAAGCATGTTTCAAATGTCAGATCTGTCTGTGTCTCTGTAATTTCATCTCTGACTCTTTCTTCATTGTTTCTCCTTGTGTACTCAGTTGCCCTCTCTTGTCTTTTGCCTCTCTTACTTTTTATATTCCTGTGCTCTACCCCCTGTAGGCATTCATGTCCATGTTCCAGATCCTAACCCAAGAGGGCTGGGTTGATGTCATGGACCAGACTCTGGTGGCTGTAGGTCATATGTGGGCTCCGGTAGTGGCCATCTACTTCATCCTCTACCATCTGTTTGCTACCCTGGTGAGAAACTTGTTGTGCTTATTCAAATGTACAAGACAAATATGTTGAAGAGACTGTTGTATTTGATTTCTTAGCATTTTGGTTGGTGCAGTTCTATAGTCGGTAAAAGCCGGTTGTTGGAAATAAGTGGCAAAAGCATACATGAGTTGTTTTCTTAATGCTTTCAATTAGTGCCATGACCCCTTCAGTGTTCCCTCAAGTGTTACATCTAATCACAGTTAATCAGACTTGCAGGCGTAAGAAATGCTGACATTTCAGTGTTTGGCCTTCTTATATAGGGAGCATGCAGTCTCTGGATGACTCACACTTCACTCCAGACAGGCAGGATCTCTTCCAGAACCGAGCAAGAGACACATGCAATTACTTAGCAAACTTTGTATTTTTGAAAAAGCCTTGTTTTATGGTAATAGAGATAATGACATTGACATAGTGTAATGTGATCAAACTCAGGAGACTTTCTCATTAATTTCCTCTTGTTGCATTTTAGATTCTTCTCAGTCTTTTTGTGGCTGTCATCTTGGACAATCTGGAGTTGGATGAAGACTTGAAGAAGCTCAAACAGGTAAGAAGCTTATGTGAATTATGTCCGTAGTAAAACAAGATTATGCTCCGATCTATAAGTGCGAAATAATCTTGGTATATGATACCCACAGGTACAGTTTGTGTTATTGCATATAAGTGTTGAGATTACGAATAAAGTAAGGTAGCTTTTAAATAATGAGCCTCTGTCTCTGAGTCAGCAGACATTAAGAGGATGCTGTGACTCAGCAGCTCACCCACCTCACAAGCCTTGCTAACTTTTATCACCTATTTAAATTAGGTGTCGCTGATATAACATAAAACCTGATTCTCCTCCTACAATGGGTAATTTTCACCTCAGAAACTCACTTTGGTGTAAAGTCTTGATGGATCAGACAAGGTTTATAGAAGTGTCTTGTTATTTTCTGGATTGAAAATCAGAAATTATTATTCATAAGCAGTGTGAAGGCTTTCAGTGGCGTATTGGACAGTTTGCTATTTCTTTATACATGAGAAGGAAGAGGACTGTCAATCATCTCTTGAGCAAAGCCAAAATGATGAAATGGCATAGCCAGGCTAAGCTACGGGGCCCCTAAAGGGACATGGAAAAATGTGTTTCTCGTGCGCACGAGAAACAAATCCGTTTTCCTGACTTTATTTTTTTTTTAGAAAGTTACCGATGCACCAAGGAGGAAGTGGAACACGAGACAACCCATTTCATTGCAGACTGTTATGTTTACGTGGGGAAATGACAGTGCATACATTATTTGAGATATATTTTGAAGTCAGACTTAATTTTATGGACATTTCGGCCAGGGGTGTAGAGCTATTGGTTTAAGCACCGGATTGGCAAAACACTGGCGAGTCTGTAAATCAGTCTGCTTTGATCTATGAATTAATGTCCGTGACTCTCAGAGTACTGTTTTATAGGGAAACAAACACACACACACACACACACACACACACACACACACACACACACACACACACACACACACACACACACACACACACACACACACACACACACACACACACACAGAGCCAGTGGCGGACTGGCCATCGGGACGTTCGGGACGAATCCCATTGGGCCGGTACCAAAGTGGGCCGCCCGTCACTAGCCGTCTAAGTACGATATATATCTCAAATAATGTATGCACTGTCATTTCCCCACGTAAACATAACAGTCTGCAATGAAATGGTTGTGTCCTGTGCGCTTCACTTCCTCCTTGGCGCACCGGTAACTTTCTCAACAAAAAAAGGTGCGCACGAGTTAGTAAAAAAAAAGTCAGGATAACGAGTTAGTATCTCGTGCGCACGAGAAACGTTCTCGTTATCCTGACTTTTTTTTTTCTCTCTCTGTTCTTTTTTTTTTTTTTACATGTCCCTTTAGGGGCTCCGTACTAAGCCACTCTGGCTGGTTGATCAACATATTAATATTCCACTCTGGTCCTTACATTTGGTGCCTGTCATTTATTTAAATGACCCACCATTTTTTTATTTTCTTACTTAAAAATGTGACTTCATGTATTTGATTAACATGTATCTGCTTTATTATTAATCACGGAAGAATGTGGCAAAAAATAAGGGCAGTATGTATTCTTTTACAACACAGTATGTATTCTTTTACAACACTTATTATTTTAGTAGACTTATTACCGGTAAGAATAACAGTAAAGGACATACATGTATGCAAGACATTCAAAAGGACCTTTTTTCTCATCATATCTTAAGTGCAAACTGATTTGTCTGCTGCCTGCCTTTTCCCCTTGTTGTTTGCCACTGCGTTTTATTTAAAGTAGAGCTCTTTCTGTTACCACCCTGGGAAGAGTGACAGAGTTTACAATGTGTGCCCACATGTGGGCAGGGCTATTAGTAATTTAGTTTTTTTTTCACTTTTCTTTTTTTTCATTATAGAATTTGATGAAATGGGCAATTCACTTTAATAAAGCAAAACCCTGTTGTGTGAAAAAGCTTGCACACTCAAATACTCAAAGCCTTGTTGCTTGTTATTGCCCTACGGGTCAGTTTCTTTCATAAATTGCAATTGCAGATTAACTTTATAAACACAACTCGTTTTTTTAACGGTCACAGAGAGTGATTACTTTTTTTTAAGTCCTTGGTCAATTTATGTTTGTAACTATACAATACTTTTACTTATGTTAATTTATCGATCTGTAAGATCACTGACAGGAAGGTACACACACACACACACACACACACACACACACACACACACACACACACACACACACACACACACACACACACACACACACACACACACACACACACACACACACACTTAGATCACCGATGTGCGCTCACAGCTGGCTGGCAGGTTATTTCCAACCCACAGCTGAGTGATTAGGCGCAGTGACTGTAAAATTGCCTATTTTACAGATGCTTCCATCACGGATACGGAGACTAATGATAGACTATGATCACCCTCCCACAAGAGAAAGCTTCTGCAAACATTTGGCAAAAGCCCAATGACATGGCCTACCTTTTTCTAAAGAAATACACACGTGGGCTGTGAGGGATGAGAAACAAGTTACTATGTATGTGATGAATCATTTTGTTCTGCTGTTTGATGAATGACTACATTGAGGTGGTAATGTTTGTTATTTGTCCTCAATGTGACCATGACAAGCTCTTTAAAAAGGAAAAAATAAGAACATATACAGAACATGGTATGGCCTATTGTATTTATTTTCATTTCATAAACCTTGTGAATTTGACACACAAATGCATAAATGGGTGTGTGTGTCCCTCGAGACATTTTTAATCCTTTCTTCTTCACAGTTGGTCGAACACAGACAGTTGCGGTGTTCAATTTAATTGGAAGAAATGAAACAACAAATTGAAGCCGAAAAACATATTCACAGAGCGGTTTCATGCCTATTATAGAATTCTCTCCTAGTATTATTTGAAGTGAAATTAGAAATGATGTGTGTAAGTTTTTAGTAGAAAGTGGAGTGCTATGCAAAAATATATAAGAAATTATGTATAGTTACACTAATTATGCTAACATTCTTGGCATTGGTTTGCGTAGTGAGCTAATCTCGGTTACATTCATCTTCATACTGAACGTTTATTTAGTAGCTGCTGTGGAGCAAATGTTATTGTAGGTAGTTGGTGACAATTTATCTTGCTTTAACATCCTTTTCCCCGTCATGCTCCATCTGCGTCAGACATATCAGTAGGAAAACTAGTCAAACATGTCAGCTCCCCTTACACACTATTGTATTTTGCTTATACCCATGAAAGACTTCAAGCAGGAGACGTGTGTGGTTGCAGGTGTGCCAGCAGTGTTTTTATGTGTGTGTTTGGTGTGCGGGTGTCACAATAAAATGAAACTGTGCAGCCAAGCTTTGAGTGATAAGGCCCACCTGCACAGCACAATAACATGCATGATGCTATTAAATCCCTCTTTAAATAATGTTCTGTATGTTGGTAAGTCACTGTCAATGTCATGTTCTTTATGACAGCCATTTTACTTTTGTTACAGAGTCCCTTCTCACTTTAACATAAAGTAATCATCATCAGCCATCAGTGAATGTATTTACCCACAGTAAGTTAGGCTCTTCTGATCTTTGACTTTAGGGTGCACTAGCTTTCACTTTTACACCATTCCCTGTTTTTATTAAAGGGCCTCTATTATGCTTGTTCTGGTTTTCCCTTTCCTGTAGTGTGTATAGGTTTTGTGTGCATGTAAATGATCTGCAAAGGCTTAAAGTTCCTTCCAGAGTTTATTTCCCACACAGACATAAGGACATCACTATATAACACTCACGCTTCTATTGGCTAGCGCTCCAACACATTGTACGTGATAGGCTAAGGGGCAGGACATTTCTAAGTGGTTGTCCATCACAACAGAGCTAGCCAGCTGACCAATCAGAGCAGTCTGGGCTCTGGTTTCAGACAGAGGGTGGGAAGAGGTGCTGAAGCACAGTCAGTATGAGAAAGAATACAGCACTTTTTACTATTCAAATTATGTAATTATAACTACACAACTATGAACCTGAAAATGAGCATAATAGGCCCCTTTAACAATGTGGATCAGTTAGCCAAAAGCTTGACTGCTCCCCCCCACACCAGAATCCTGTTGAAAACAATCCTGTGAGTATGCCGCTAAAGTGTGAAGGGATAGGCATATATCAAAGATCATCTGTCATCGTTTGTATGCTGATTGAGGCCCCACTTTTCGGGGAATGGCTCGCATCTGTCAGCCTAGATGTGCCATTTGTCTTGATTTGTTTCTTTCAAAGCTTGAAACGTCAGGAAAAGCAAAGAGGCTTCTGGGTACTCAAACAGATCAGTGTAAGCTCGCTGTGCTTTAATATCTCAGAAGTATGTTGGCAAGTGAAACAGCTCTGAATCCAAGCATTATTACATACAGTATAGCCCAATAATTCACACACACATTACATGTTACTTGTTAGACGCTTTTATCCAAAGCGACTTACATACTCAATACTGTGGACAATCCCCACAGGAGCAATTTGGGGTGAAGTGTCTTGCCCAGGGACACAACGACATGCTGACTGCAGTGGGGTTTGAACCTGTGACCCCCTGATCCGAACACCAAGGCTCTATCCACTGCGCCACACGCCTCCCTACACACACGCACACAGACTCTTACAGACACAGGTGCATGTGCATACACACTTACATGTATACATACTTTACACATAAAGAGTGGTCAATAATAATTAGTAAGTGGGAGCATGCAGTGGTGTAGAACCGGTTTATTCCACCATACTCATGAGCCAGGAGCAACGAAGAAATAGGAATTCCTTAATCATGGCAAAATCACTAACACACGCTCACACGCAGATATATGCATGTGTGCACCAGTGCATGCTCAACTCATCAATGTTGATTAGGATAATGCATTTATTGCGTGAAATTAGGTTTGCTAGGATTTTTAATGAAATGAAGCCTAGGACATGAGAAAAGTAGACGGCAGCAGAAATCAGAAGTGAAAAGAGGAAGTAGAGACCCCCCCCTTCAATGCAAACACACACACACACACACACACACACACACACACACACACACACACACACACACACACACACACACACACACACACACACACACACACACACACTTCAGCCTGGTAGGTGTTTTCTGTTCGAAAGCTGTTAAGAAACTGCTCATGAAACCCTTTACAGTAGCTTTGGAGAAACTATGAATGTTAATGCTATATTTATTGCTACATGTATTGCTTCTCCTTTGCCTTCGTCACCTAGAAATACCTTTGGTCTACCAGAGAAAGACAGCATAAAAGGGAGCAATAGCATTGCTGCACGTGATTTGGAAAACAAGTTTGACTATTGGATGTTGTTGCTGCCCATTGTTGCTCCTCCTTCACCTGCTGTGTCACAGTTTGATGGGCTTTTTGATAGAAGAGACTGATGGTCCATCTCCATCTCACAAATCATTATTGCCCACAGAGAAATGACTGTAAGACCAAGGGGAGATGCAGGGAGAGGGGAATACGTTTACCCTGCTATGCCGCTAGATATCAACCAAATAGAAAAAGGTGTTTACCCCTAAGGGCAGTGATGATGATGATGATGATGATGATGATGATGATAATGTGGTTGTGTGTATCCCTGAACTTGTATGGGCATGAATTGTCAGTAGTGATACATCTATGTGTGTGTTATTCTGCATACACACTCATTTTTGCATTTCTGTTTGTGTGAAAGTGGCTATGCCTGAAAAAAAACAGGTCCTCGGGCCAGGTGGATGAGTCATGAGGAACACATTGGGGAAATTGCTCAAAAGAAGAAAGTAGATGGCTTGGCAGAGAGCGAAAAAAGCTAAAAGCGTAACCGTCATCTACACTCTGTTTACAAAATGTATGAAGACAAACTGACATTTGAATCCTTTGCACATTGAGCTCTGAGACCTCTCACTCTGTCCTTTGATATTTGTATCTTTTAAGTCGAAAATGGAAAAATGGAGATGATTAGCTGTGACAGTGCTCAGCCTGCATTGGACAGTTGTGCGCTACAGGCTCAGATGATTTTTGTTTACTGAGTAACTGACTTTGCGATAACAGTTAAATGTGGCTTTTCTATTGATATTAATGTCGTTTTTGTTATGTCTAAAAAATAGCAACAAATAAATTACCTACAGCATGAGCAGGAACCTTGAGTACAAATACTTGGAGTAACGTACTGCGTTTTACTCAGGCAATGGCTTTTTTGTTTATTTTTTTTAGATTAGAGCTTGGATGATGAATTGAACTGGCAAGTATACTGTATAAGCAACTATTAGATTATTGCAGATATCAGCATTGGTAAAATGTTGAGAAGTAAACAAATGACATACATTTTACATATGAAACCCCCATCAAATTATTAGTATTATTCACCAGAAAAATAACCTACATATTATATCAAATAAATACCAGCAAATTTGAGAAATCCTAATCGGATAAGTATGTTTATAAAATAACAGTCTACGGTTATAATGTTAAAAAACGAATGTTAGCCAACATATCATTGTTTGATTATTTTAAGTACAGCACCATTATCCATATTATTATTGGCTGTTTTTATTGGGAAAGAAAGATGAAATCAAAGGATAAGAGGACACGCTCATACAAGTACATATCATTTCCTGACCCTCGTCATACCCCATTAAAATGTATCGAGGTGTTGCCACAGATCCGTTGAACCGTTCATGTGTGTCCCCAGTAGCCTCTGGCCTTGTTATTTTAGACCCAAATGACCTTGGGAAAGGATTTCCTCTGCACACGCTCAAGGATAATTGTTACTGTAAATATTAGATCCCCAGATTATGTGACTGTGTTAGGCTCAGTTAAAAGCTCTAGAAATGATAAAGTAGCCCGGTGTGTTTCATAGGTTTTACCATCTACCCACACTGCCATCTAGTGCAAAGACCACACTTGCAACACTTGAATTATAATTTGTTGTTGCTCAAAGATTTATGGCTGGAGAAGACAATTGTTTATAAGTGGGTGCCATCGAGGTCTACTGTATGTGCGCAACAGTTGTGGCATGATGGATGATGATGGATGATGATGGATGACCTCTCAGATCCCTAATATATTATCAATTTAACAGGCATTATTGTGAGCGAGGGCCATTTCATTTCATTTCAAACCTTTATTTACCCAGCTGTATCCCATTGAGATCATTGATCTCTTTTTCAAGGGAGACCTGCTCAAGTAGGTTCCACATGAAACATAAAAACATAAACAGAACAACAAAAAGGACATTTTACAGCATCATTACAGGGATTACAATACCTATCCACATGAGCAGGTACCAACAGCTTCCGATTGAGTAGCATCCAACCGAGCTTTAAAAACATTTAGTGGCACCAGATTGCTCAGTTTCCATTTCAATTGCAGACTATTCCAAGACAGAGGAGCCGCGCATCTAAAAGCTATCTTCACTAAGACAGTCCTAGCAGTTGGCACATTTAATAAAACTACAGCATGCGATCTCAGGCAGTAGCCACTTACAATTCCCTCGTGAGATCAGGGAGCAGATGTAGAATGGAAGTTTCCCTAACATGGCCATATGAACATCCTTGGAGAAACACTGTGTGGTGTTCCCCAGGCCACAGATGGAGGGTGTGATGCTGCATTAGTTTGATGCCCCCCCGTGTGTCAGGCCTGTCAAAGCTAGCATGGAGAGAAGCATGACAGTGACAGTGTGTGGTTGTCTGCTAAACTGCGTCTATCCTCCCATTCCATATTTGTCAGTTGAACTGAGTAGCCTATGATCTGGCATTGACTGTGAGAGATCAAACGGGAGAAGAGGGAGGTGGGAGGTGGGAGAGGGAGATGGGAGATGGAGTGAGCGATAAGGGTGGAGGAAGAGATTAACACATGGGGAGGGAGAGAAAGGACAACAGAAGGAGAGGGGAGATGGATGTTTGCTTTGGGTACAAATGAGGTTTAGGATGAGTAGTCACTGCTCCATGGCCAACCCTGTCTCCTAAAAATTACGTTCCCACAGAACTAAACTGCATTCTCAATTACGTTTAGCTAGAAACGTATTTTCTCCCACGTTACGTTTGTTATGAACGTATCTCAAATACGTTTATTTTCTACATATCTTCTAGAAACATATCTTCTCCCACGTTACGTTCGTTATGAACGTATCTTAAATACGTTTATTTTCTACATATCTTCTAGAAACGTATTTTCTCCCACGTTACGTTCGTTATGAACGTATCTTAAATATGTTTATTTTCTACATATCTTTTGCCATTTATTGCCTTGCTTATAATAATGATAATAGTCATTTATAAATATCATTTTAGAGCACACATTTGAAATCGAGAATCGGGCTCGATATATGGTTAAATTAAAATCGGTAGGCGAGGCTGTAATTTCGGCAGCTGTTACTCTCATGAGCGAGGCAGAAAATAATAGTTTTAACATGACAAAAAGCTGCTGTGTCGTTTATTGCACCTCAAAGATTAAAACAAATCCAGAGTTACGTGTTTCTGTACTTCCTCTAAGAAGAAAAGACAGTAAAAGAAGAGCTCTGTGGCTTCAGGCTTGATCGCCGTTCAAATGACAGCGTTGGTTTCCCCAAAAGTGGGCGGGGCTGTAAAGTGACGTTTTACTATCATCTATTATTCAAAACCATTCTATTTATTCTAACGTAAATTACATGCCAGTGTTTTATCTTTTTATTTATTTGTTTTTATTTTAAATCGTATAATGTCGGACTTTTTTCCCGTCTGTGAGGAAAATAAATGGGGTTTAGAGCAGGGGCGTTGCCTGGACCTGGAAACATTCGGGGCTTAGCCCACAGTGGCGGCGCTACAGTCGAATTTTCTACTGCAATACTCCCCACACGCACATACACAATTGCGCCATCTGGTGTCACAAACGTGTGTCTGCATTAGCTTTGTTACGGCAATGGATTGTGGGAGATTCTCAAAGCACGTGAGGTTCTCTTGAGGGTAAGGTGCCTGTATTATCTCGGTGGACAAAATGTATGTTTTTATTTTATAAGGACAATAACGTACTGTTGTGTTTGTTTAGTTTAATGTTAATTGTTTAATGCTCACAGTCACAGCAACATGTTTTTGTGTGATTGGTTTTATATGATTTATCAACGTGATCATCAATAGCTAATCTGAGCACCAGACCCCAGCTCACGTGTCGTTTTATGCTGTCCATTGAAATGCAGGAAAGTAATCACCAGCTCTGAGTGATCTGTTGCCGAGGGGACACTACACCGGAGTTACATAAGCACAGACAAAGTGCTATTTTGAGGGAACTCACCTTCTCTGGGGTTCCCCAGGAAGAATTTTTTTAAATGTTGAAGTTAAAAGCATCAATCTTGTGCACTTTGAGAGCAACATTAAGAGATATGGACACATCTCTCAACACCCATATGTCAACAAAAATCAAAGAATCAGAATCAGAAACGGGTTTATTATTTAAAAACACTTTATTTTCCAATTAAATCATAAACTATGTCAAATTATTAGAAGTTGTTAGTAATCAGATTAAACAGAAAAAAGGGATGGAAGGAGGAAATAATAATCCCTCATCACTTGCTGTTTGCGGTTGAAATGATCTCTTTTGCTGGCCAAACATGCTGGATGGAAAGCAGTGATGTCTCACTTGCCTTGGCCCTGTATCTGCAGTCCCTAAATCAGTCATGTTACTCATTGACTCTTGTCTGTTCTGGTGTTCCTGTTCATTGTTGTCTCCATTGTTGTTCTTGTCTGTTGTTTCTCCTTCTTGTGTGTCCCTTTCTCCTGTTCTCCTTTCTTCATCCTCTACTCTGTTTGGCTCATCTGTGATGACTGTGTAGGTAAACACAAACAAGTATATAAGTCAATCAGTTTCCAGCTCTGTCAAATAAATGAATTTCAAGATACACAAATTTGTCTTCATTAAAATGAGTGTCACCACACTGTCACAAAATGTAATACTAACCAATTGAAAATAGTTAAATGTACATCTCTTGTAGATATCACTGTTAGAGTAGTTATCTGCCAATAGGACAGAATCATTCCTATACAAATGCAGTTTGAGTAATTCACTTAATATATTCACTTCATACTTTAATATAGTCATTTACACTTAATACTCTAATATAGTCATCTTTCTGCATTCAACACTAAGGAAAGCTGTACAATTTGACATGATAATGAGGAAAAAAGGCCTCCGACAATGCAGATCATTTTGTGATCATATCAATTTTAAGATGCGGGTCAAGGCTTAATATTTGGGAGCATAGTGTCCCTTGCTCCCTTTCAGGAGCCCCACTGGATTAGCTTTGATCTGAAAGCTTGTTAGCTGGCTGTCCATCTCATAATGTACACATAGAAACTAGCTGTCAATAGGAATATCAATCAGAAGAATTATAATTTCATGCAAAAATCTGTCACAAAAAGAGGTTGCACATTTAAATTCAGGTGTTGTTATGGCAACGTCAGTGGCCAGACAGCCACATTTACTGCTGCAAATACGTTCAAACATGCTGTTGACACGTAAAGCAGTGGCAACTATGCCACCATTTCAGCTGACTTTTCCTCAGAAATACCGTCACATAACATCCATATATTTCAGTGCTAGGTTGATGCTTAGCTAAGCTAACTATGAAACACTTTAACTGACAGGACTCCGGATCAACTGTGTACTGTAAGGTAGCTTCTAGCTTCATGTCGAACACTGACAGTAAGTCAACATTTCCCAGAGAGCTTTCTTTGAAATCACCAGGTAACGCTAAAAAACACAACATTTAGATTTTATGACAGTGTTTATTTAATATATCTGGCTAGCTATAGCTACTTGCTAACGGTTTAGCTTACCCCCGCGATTCAAAGTAACGTCAACGTAGCTATAATTTATGCTTTGCTTACATGTTGCCATAACTTGTAAGTTTACTGACATTTACATACCTTGTTCACCTGGCTCAGGTGGTGGCTCTGGAGTTGTTGTGTGAGCCACCACTTGAGAATTGCCGTATTTTTTATTTAAAAAATGTCTAATGTCCATCTTCAGAAACTCCGCGTCCGCGGCTGAAAGTTTAAAGTTTAAACACTGTCACAGAGGAGAGGTCAGCCAATAAAACACATTTATTTCCATGTAACTCTCGGATTGGTCTGGTGGTTGCCTCTGTTGCATTCACTGAACACGGGAAATTACATTTCTGCCATCCTCTAGGTGAAGTACGGTTAATGTATTATATTATTGAGGGAGAATTTGTCCGGGGCTAAAGAAAAAACATCCGGGGCTAAAGCCCCGGATGCCTACCCCAGGCGACGCCCATGGGTTAGAGCCTCAAAATACTGAAATCTGTATTTTTAAAAAATCTTTTCCTTCTAATTTGTTATTCTTTTCTAAATAACACACTGTTATTTACTCAACCATAACACACAATTATCCTTGTTTTTATTTATTCGTTTAATTCTATAATCTTGGGCTTTTTAGCCGTAAATAAAGTCACCGGAAACAGACGGGACATTTCGAGCGATACACACCACAAACCCACCGAACTGATTACCCAAGATCCTCAGCTTGAAGCTCGTTGATTGGATGTTTTAGCCGCAATAAACGCTGGGATATGGTGTTAATAAGTTGTGATATCCGAAAACGAAAAATAAAATAATACCTAATTCAGAGTGTTCTTGCTTTTCTCTTTGGAAGTCATCACATAACGGCATTGTAATACACGGTTCGGCTGCATTAAATATTATACATCTGCCGTAGTTCTTTATTTATAGAGCCCTGATGAGAAGACTTCTAGACAAACATGAGGAACCTCCGCCAAAACTGAATACTTGATGTATATTATGTGTTATTATGCTCCAAATATCTGGAACAAACTCCCAGAAACCTGCAGGTCCGCTACAACTCTGACTACTTTTAAATCCAGGCTGAAGACTTTTCTTTTTGTCGCTGCTTTTAATTGACTGCACTGTAACTTTTATCCATGTACTTTTTTTCTTTTAATGTTTAATTGACTGCCATGTATTTTTTTTCTTTTAATGTTTATTTATTAGCTTTTCTTTTTAATGACTGATTTTAAATGCCATTTTCTTAATCTCTTTCATTTTTTGTAAAGCACTTTGAATTGCCTTGTGTTGAAAAGTGCTATATAAATAAACTTGCCTTGCCTTGATGTGGATCATAAATATATCAACAATTAAACAACATCTTCAATTTCTTTTCACAAAATACGTCTCCTTGCAGTATCAATAGTAATTCGGCTGACTTTTATATTTGATCCAATTGGTAGATAATAGGTTATATTTACACCATAACGGTGCACAGCTGATAGAAAAGGACTTGTAGTTTTTAAAGATATTACTGATTTTCTTTGAATATAAGAATGTAAATACTGAGTTGAGAGAATAGTCAGGGGATTTGGGTGATGGGAGACACATCTATGGATTCAGAATTTCAATAGCGTACCATTAAATGACGGATATACCTTTCTGTCTGTGATGTTTTACAAATCAGATATTAATGTGTAGAAGTAAAACATGTGAAATAATATAGCAATATCCTGTAAAATTATGTAAAAACATGAATACAACTACACATCTTCAGATGTTATACATACATAAGTGTTCTACACTAATAATACAAAGTTATTATTAGTATGCTGTGTGTACCTTGTGTGCACCGCCTAGTGGTTAAAGCACGTTATTGAATTATTTTTGTTGAATAATGTTATTTGATGAAAACAATATTAAGAGTACATACTTTCATAGGGGGAAAGTAGAAGGTCAATGATAGAAATATAGAATATAAAAAGTCAAGAAGATACTATAAGTGATCTCTACAATAAAACAGTTTAGTGCCGGATGTACAAAGATATTAATAGGAGGATGTGCAAAACAGAAAAACGAATTAACCTTTATTAACACATTAAAGAATACTTTAGGTTAAGGTCTTATTTTAAACAAGAAAAAAGCTTTGGGGGTATCTATCTACCGATGAATATTAAGCCTGACAAAGTACTTAACGTCTAATATATTGCTTTCCTGCAATGTTAACTATGTTGAAGCACTTCTTTTAACTGATATTATACACATTAATTATACTCTTATGTATGTAGATAGAATAAGAAATGTGCAGAATATGACAGTTTAATGGTGGAGGTACACACATATTGATAGATGTCTTGTAATGCGCTGTTGAGGAACCTGCAACCCAAGTTGTGTATATGATCAATAAACCTTAGAAAATCTTGAAATCTTGAAAGGGATGTGCAAAATAGCCATTATACAGTTTTTAATTAACTATTAGTAGAGAATAACGAGTAATGAATATACTTTATAGAGATCTGCAGATAAATGTTTCGTCTTCTCGAGCACCACCTATCAAATATCTCTCCTGATTGTTGGCACTTGACAATCACCTTCCCTGAATTTTACTCAGGTGTAACTAAAGTCTGCTTTAAGGGTTGTTTATATTTCACATCATTAATCAGAATCTGCAAAGTAACTAAACTAAATGTAGTGGAGTAAAATACCAGGTTAACCTCTGAATTGTAGTGGAGTAGAATTACAAAGTAAGCTGTCGTGTGGGTATATATTAATGCTGCCCATTATGGATATAAGCGATTTTTACCCATTTAGTAATTACATGTTTTAAATGTGTACACACCAATGTGTTTCCTATCGCCTAAACCTCCAGGGCTGTACACAGTTTAATACTGGCAACTTCTAATTTTGGGAAAAACGTCTTTTAAAACTACAATTCCCAGTAGATACGTGCCATAGAGAACATGTTGCGAAACACAATAGCCAGCATGTGTATTTCTCGGGGGGCGTTCGAGTCCAGTTTTGAATAGTCTGCCGTGGTTTCGTTCCATTTCAAAGAGCTTGACGCTCGGCGTAACCTTGACTCACTGCCACTCCAACATCACGGGGTTTGTCAACGGGACTGTAGTCCCAAACGATAGCTGGGGATTATGGGTAGTGTAGTGTCTTCGGCCATCCTAAATCTCGAAATGTCCCGTCTGTTTCTGGTGACTTTATTTACGGCTAAAAAGCCCAAGATTATAGAATTAAACAAATAAATAAAAACAAGGATAATTGTGTGTTATTGTTGAGTAAATAACAGTGTGTTATTTAGAAAAGAATAACAAATTAGAAGGAAAAGATTTTTAAAAATACAGATTTCAGTATTTTGAGGCTCTAAACCCCATTTATTTTCCTCACAGACGTTTATACGATTTAAAATAAAAACAAATAAATAAAAAGATAAAACACTGGCATGTAATTTACGTTAGAATAAATAGAATGGTTTTGAATAATAGATGATAGTAAAATCTACGTCACTTTACAGCCCCGCCCACTTTTGGGGAAACCAACGCTGTCATTTGAACGGCGATCAAGCCTGAAGCCACAGAGCTCTTCTTTTACTGTCTTTTCTTCTTAGAGGAAGTACAGAAACACGTAACTCTGGATTTGTTTTAATGTTTGAGGTAAACGACACAGCAGCTTTTTGTCATGTTCAAACTATTATTTTCTGCCTCGCTCATGAGAGTAACAGCTGGCGAAATTACAGCCTCGCCTACTGATTTTAATTTAACCATATATCGAGCCTGATTCTCGATTTCAAAGGTGTGCTCTAAAACGATATTTATAAATGACTATTATCATTATTATAAGCAAGACAATAAATGGCAAAGATATGTAGAAAATAAACGTATTTAAGATACGTCCATAAGGAACGTAACGTGGGAGAAAATATGTTTCTAGAAGATATGTAGAAAATAAACGTATTTTAGATACGTTCATAACGAACGTAACGTGGGAGTAAATACGTTTCAAGCTAAACGTAATTCAGAATGCAGTTTAGTTCTGTGGGAACGTAATTTTTAGGAGACAGGGTTGCCATGGCTGTGACTGGAACATACAGTGTCACCGTGGCAACAGTTACACAATCGGGGCTTTTCCCTCCAAATCACACCTGATTCTTCTGAATATCGATGTGGGCATCTGTGTGCATGTGGGATGGCTTGTTTATGCATTCTGTCTGCTCTCTGAGTACTGCAGAAGGCACTCAGCTTGAATATACATGTTGTTATGGAGAATTTAGTTTGATCAAATGTGTTATAGAGGGATTGTTCTATGGCAACCCACCAAGGATTTCATTATTTATGAGTTAAACTAAAAGCCTGTCCTCCATTTATGTGATTTAATGGACCAAGGACTTATTTGGGGATTAAGTGGAGGAGAAGAAAGGCGAGGAAGACAGAGGGAGCAGAGAACAGAAAAGCGTAACCCTTGAGAATCCCAATACAATGTGTTCTTATCTTTTGAATGTCATTTCAGTTTCCTATTGGAGACATTCCAGGCCCTGTGCCATGTCTCTGCCATGTGCTTAAACTATCAAGAACACACACACACCAACACCAACATACAGTCGTCACAACATTTCTGTTCTAACAATTATTTTTGAAAACAAATAGTATTGTTACTTGATTTGATCTTGTGTTGGCACTTAGCTGCAATCTCACATTCATTTTGCTCAGAGATATACTTATACTGTATGCTTTAGTACATTTGCTCATTGAGTATAAGAATTATGCAAACAAAAATGGAAAAACAAAGAATTGAGAAGGCTGGCTATAATAGAGGCATATGTTGAGCAACTATTTCAAAATGTTGGAATAAATTGTCTTCCAAGATGTTGTACTCTATTGAATGTGTTCAATGTTATAAAAGCAGGTAAAGTTAAACATTTGTGACTTGGTTTGTATTATAGTAAATATCCACACAGATCTGACATACAAAACAGATGGAAAATACAAAAGCTACAGGATACCAATTCATAATTTCAGTGTTTTTAGAGGAATATATCAGAGAACATTGAAGATGTGACATCCAACAAAGGTTACCACCCAGGGATTTACGATTTTTGAGATGGTATCTGCAGTTGTTTTGGGTGTTGGTTGGTGGTAGCTATTAAAGGTTTACAGGCCATGTGGCTTTACAGCAGCTCCATAACATGGCTCATTACCCAGCTAATGAGACCCTGCTAACTCTCTCTCTCAACACTTCCACCCCTGGGTATCACAACTGGACTGGCCCAAGGCTGGGGTAACTCAACCAAGACTGTAAGGGAATGTGCGGTGCAAATAGGCATTTCTACGTGTACTGTTTATACATTTTGGTATTTATAAAGATTATGTATATGACTGTCATAGGGAACACAGAGAAACACAGACAAATACACAGAAACATACTCACTTGGTGTATCTAAGTATCTACAATGCTGAATGAACGATTACTCAGAAAGTAAGCCTGTATTGTGTTAATACTAAAATGTGTAGTCTATGATCACACATACACACTTTCTCACACATACACAGCTGTTGTCTGGTGTTGTAGCTGAATGGCAGGCTCTGATGTCTGAATGGTAAAATGCAGATGACTGTACGTACATCCTCCCACAGGCACTTGGAGAGTGTGTGTGTGTGTGTGTGGGCAGCAGTTTTGTCGGCGGTTGTTCATCAGTTTTCCATTGTTCCATTGGCTAGCCTCGAATACACTTGTGCTCTATGCTTGCATTTCTCTGATGCACTTTCACAGGACTGGGCAGAGGGTTCAGATTAATTACACAGTGGGAAAACATGTATTTAGAACTGGTGCTTGTGTTTTTTTTTTTTAAATACTCAGATTACCAGAATGTTTAAAAGAGAGATGTGGATCTTGCCTCTAATGTTTTGAACTGCCATATCCGTGATGTCCAAGTTGTTTTGCTGCAGTTGGAGGATCCATTCTAAAAGGGTTTAAATTCAATCTTTTGCTGCTTCTTCCAATCAGATTCAGTTTTCTGCTTTCTTAGTTTAATTTTCTATTAAAAATGTTTTGATTGACTATATTAAACAGAAAAGGGTAACACCTCCAGATGGAGGAGTTCAGCTAAATGTAGTTGCTACTGCAGCTATCAAATTAAGCAAAGTATGTTATCATACTTGTTACATGGAGGTCTAGATACTTAGAGCAAAAGTGAGCAGGGACTCCATGGAGTGGTTTTATGTGTTTGACCCATGTGTTTCCTCCCTGCTAGTTTTCACTCCGCATCGTATTAGACTCTCCAGTCGCTTGTCGGAGTTCATTTTGATGCTGACTGTTTTATCTTCTCCCCATGCTCCCACTGAACTATGGCCATGACTGGATTTGGTCTAATGCTAATGGTCAGCATTAGCTTTTCTCCCTCTCTCACCGTTGGTTAAGGAAAGCTGTGGAAATCCCAGATGGAAAGCTCCCTAGCTTAGCCGAGCCTGAAATTGGCTTGAATGGAGGGGGAAGCAGTGGCAGGTCACCTGAATGGGTCTCAAGGCAAAACACATTAGTCTTGGCTCTGTTGTTGTTACACCACTATACACTAAATTTCATCTGTGGCAAGCGAAGCGGTAGTTTTGACTTATCAACCATTCACTGTGACATATAGAAAAACACCGGCATTTCCCATAAAAAACACAAACACACACTCAGGAAAAGTACCTATCCTTAAACACTCAAATGTGGAACAACTGATTTGTTTTGCCACACATTGATGATGGCAAACCCTCTAGCAAAGTTGCCTTATCACACATCTATCAAATACAGAGCAACATTAGCATTCATTGGAGCCTTGTTTGTGTCCCCCTGGCTCTTGAAAGTCCAATATACTAGTGTGTTCATTACCACAAGTGATACCTTTCACATAGGCTATAATTAGTGATCCTTTGCTTCTACAAACATATTGATTACAGCCACTTGAATTACATTGACATATAGAAATATGCTGGGTGCATTTAATTACACAGATGTGCATCTACATCATTTAAAAATATTGTCATGTGCGCACGTAAAGGAGAAAGTAAATTATCTTCTATAATACAGCAACACCTAAAGCACCCAGATATTGTTCTAAACTGTATTAAAGTAAACAGGTATTATCTTGAACTGTATTGAAGTGAACATGTATTATTTGGGACTGTTTAAAGTAATCCTATATATCTAAACCTTCTTACTTACACTCCATGACCCAGAGACCCTGACACACACACATACACCTCCTGTCTCCATGCAGCACACACACATAAACTCCTTAACCCAGATATCAGCAACACACACACATATGCCTCTGCTTATCAGCATGCACACACACACACATACACTTTCCCTCACTAACACACACATGTTCTTTTTTCAAGGTTCTTTCTGGGAATAATCCCAAGCACCAATATATCTGTGTACAATGTTTGATTGTTTTAAAAGAATAGTTTGTGTGAAACCTTCCCTGGGAAATTAAAGGAGTTGGGTCCGGTGGAAGATAAGAAGTGACTGTCCGCCCAAAATATGTCCATATATACTGTTGTTTATTCATGCAAAATGCCCCCTGTTTCTGACTGGCTGGTCCCGATATCTGTATCGCACGGCAGTAGAGCGGGGAGCCCGGAGTGTTCTGTTTCAGGGCACTCTGTATTTCGTATTGTGTTTTTTACTGTATTAAAATCAGATTATTGTTAGAACTTTTATGCCGGTGTTTTGAACTCCTTTTATTAAATCTGACCAGGCTCATCTAAAGGACGGTGCAGAGCAGAGGTGGGCTTTAAGCCACCACTATTGTGTTTGCTCCTACACACCTCAAACCAAAAGTCAATAGATAATAGATGTTTACTGGTAAGTGCTCTGTTCCTGAGCTCTTCCATGTGTGCTCTATTGATCCTTTGATCAGACAGAAGGCCCAATGTGTTAGCGTGTACAGTTAATGGTTATCTATAGTACCTTACTAGTGCATTTTCTCAACAGGTAAATATTTTACAGGTTTACACTGCGTCAATAATAGAGGAAACTAAACTTTGGTATTGTAGCAGACAAACACTTCAGAAATTAGCATTCTAAATATTTTGGTATATTGTGCAATAGCAATCCTACCTAAAAAGATATTCTAAATGTTCCATGGAACAATGGATTCTAATTTATTTTTCCCATGGTAAATTGAAATGAAATTGACTGCATGGTAGTTGGTTGGTCCCTAGATGCAGTATACAAATAAATAAACAAATATATTGACTTACAGTGTGCAACACCTACGCTACACATTTGCATAGCAATTCTTTTTTAAATGTTTAGTCTGTTCCTCTCCCCGCAGATCCTCTTTCTCCTCTTTTGGGAAAATAGAAAGGAAGGGAGGATGGGAGATGAAGACGGTTTTGAACAATCGGAAGTTGAAAATAAGATTCTTAGACTGGGGCAGTCTTTCATAAAGAGATGTTGAAAGATGCTTACTGTGGTGGGGAAGAACACAATCTTCTGAGAGTTGGAGATGAAGACATAGATCAACAACGGACAATACATGGCACAGAAAGTTTTGCTGTAATGGGATACTGCTGCAGATAAGGGTGTAGAGACTTGGCTAAACTGAACATTTCGCTGAGTTGGCCCAATTGATTAGTACCTTTTGGGAATAGTACGGTCCATATAAATCCTGCACTGTATGTGTGCATTCTTGTTTGTGTGTGTTCTACTTGCTGTGAATTCAGCGACATAATGTGCAGGTACTATTTTGAGATGACTGCAGCACTTTCTGCAACTATCAGCTGGAGAACTGCAGCACTGGAAAGAAGCTCAATATTTTCAATACCACACTGCTGAAGCAGATATAGTGTAAGGTGGTGTTTTGTTCATTGCTTTAAGTCACATTACAACTATAATCTACATGTCTATATGTAATCATCATACAGTCTATGGTAATCATCCTTTAAGTTTTGTCTTGTACTTTATTTTCTTCTGCATTTCTCTTTTACTTTTGTTGGGCTCATGCTCAGTTTCTCTCTGTTTCTGCTTTTTTTCCTCCCTGTCTATCTTGGGAGACATACTATAGACAGAAAAGCTAGGCAAGCAAATGCTGGTACATAATTCCATCTTCACAGTATGCCACTCACTTCTCACCCACTCAGGATAAAAAAGCAGCTCCCACATTTTAGTCTGTTAGAAAAAGAAAACGGATAGACAGGTTTCCATCCCGTCCTCTGTCGGGTCTCTCCTTCCCACCGGCTGTTATCCCGCAGATGCAAGGGGCTGTTCCAGTCATTCCGGTGCTCACAGTCAGACAAGCGCAGACAGAAAGACCAATACACACGAACAGCGTGGAGGGACGTCTGCATTGGTAGACAGGCAGACAAACGGCATGACTGACGGAGAAATATTCACCACCGAGCCCAGTCAATATGTTTCACAGCGGTCTCCTGCTCTGAATGATAAGATGCCACTCACCGTTGCCCCAAATGCATTTTATTTCCAAGCCTAATCTGCTTTGCACCAGAGGTTATCTCGCGGCACCCAGACATAGAATACCTGCAGGGGATTTCAATCAGCCTCCCTCATATGTAATTAAAAGGAAATAATTGGTTTCATTTATTTTGTCGTCTTTTTATTTCTCCAACCTGTGCCTGCACTCATGCACATTATTCCAACTGTCGCTACCTTTTCCTTTCTCCATTAACCACTCCAAAGTAATCTTTCCTTTTTCTTTTGTTGCCTTCTCCATTATTTTCTAAAAGTAAGTGGGATCTCATCCTAAATGTGGTTGTCTGTACTGTATTTGCTGTGTGTGTTGTAGGTCAGTGTGTTGCTGCCACCATCAGGCAGAAACATAAAGCTACACTCCTACATCCTCGAATAAAATCTGCATTTCACAGTTGTCTCATGCATTACCAGGCTTAGACTCAAGTATATTTCTCCATAAATGCCAATGGTTACTTCATGCCGTTCTCAAAAATCCCTAACTTCCCAAACACAAACTACAGTGACAGTGTCCTTATTTCCTTTTGTATCCTGTTGTAATCTCTTCTTCATTCACATCAAGTGGCTGACTTTCTCTTTCAACAGTGTCTTGTCTTGCTGTGCTGTGCCTGAACTGATTCTCTCGCCCCCTCTTTTAGCTCAAGCAAAGTGAAGCCAATGCTGACACCAAAGAGAAGCTCCCTCTACGCCTCAGGATCTTTGAGAAGTTCCCCAACAGACCTCAGATGGTGCAGATCTCCAAGCTCCCGTCTGATTTCACCGTGCCCAGGATAAGGTACGTAGTCACAGACAAATGAACGTATACAGCTCATACTTTTGGGATAACTAAAGTTGAAATATAACGCAGCAGTATGAGTGCCAGTTTAAACAAAGTTGGATTACTCTTTTAAATGAAGCTTGACGAAACCAATAAAAAGACAAAATGTTGGCACTTTTGTATTAGCCCTAACAGAAGAAAGACTGGCTCATCACATTGAACAGTAGTAGTTTGTGAGAACAAGACTGTGACTTGAGCATCTTAAAAGTGTGGATGTTGACACCATTTTTCAGCAGAATCTAACATACTGACAAATATTTCAGATTTGCACCTAACAAATAGTAACCAATTTTGTGTCAGAAAGCTTCTGCTTCAATATATTATATCAATTTGCACCATTATAGTTTGTTTTTATAATATAATGTGGTCATTTCTTCATGTTTAAGCATATCGAGCTCTTAAGTAGGAAACTATGCCATACAATTCATCGTGTATGTGTGTGCTGTATTTTTGTGTACTTAAGGGAGAGTTTTATGAAGCAGTTCATTGATCGTCAACAGCAGGACAACAGTTGTTTGTTCCGGCGTCTCCCCTCTGCATCATCCTCCTCTTGTGACCACTCCAAACGCTCAGCCATCGAAGACAACAAGTATATCGACCAAAAGGTACTTCCACACAAACACAACAATAAATTGAAATAGTGTTGTGTTTGTTGTGTTTTTGGAGGGTACACTACAGTAACAAACTATCAACTGATGGACTTTCACTTTGTGCTCTTTCAGCTTCGCAGGTCAATATTTAGTATCCGAGCTCGTAACCTCCTGGAAAAAGAAAATACGATAAATAAAATCCTACGGTAAGACCCGTCCCAGCATTGTTAAAGTGATTTGCAGGTCAAACGACTTCTACCTTAGAAGTGAGCTGCATTTGGTTCAATTGTATGTTGTTTTTTAAAATAACATTTCAGTGTCTGTAGTTCAATGTGTATTCAGGGCAGCTTTTTATTACATTTTCCTGCTCCACCTTTCAATGTGGTCATAACTCAGGAGATCATAAGATTTTGGATTTACACCATCCTTGGAGACCCCAGCTACTGTAGATGTGTATGCATAATCCCTATCATGAAATACTTCCTAATGTGGGTGAAACGAATATTATACATGCATGCATAATATTATGTAGCTATACAATGCTTTAACAGCACTCAGGCTTTGTTAATTATTCCCTCTCTGTGTCACACACACACAAGAAGACACACACACAGACCCTCTTCAGACTCATTTACTGTCGCAATGAGGTACATGGATAATTTGCTGTTCAGCATGGCAGAGCTGGCACTAAGTGTAGATTAGCTTGCCGGCACCATGTCCAATCTGGCTCACTCTCTCCCCCCTCCTTTATCCAGTCCGTCTGAAAGATAGACACCATATCAGTAGTCATAACACGTTCTGTCTGGCCTGCCATCTTCCACACAAACACACAGTTAGGCTCAGAGCTGCACCAATATAGGCAAACACATACACAGTCCAACATACGCAGGCACTCGTGCATACTTACTGCCAATAAACAAGTAATCTCTCAGAGTCTTCGTAAATGATTAAAGTACAAGCGCTGCCAGTGCCCACAGTGTCATTAGATCTGTTCTGGTACATGACTGGAGAGCCCACACACACACACAGACAAACACACTGACTAATAGAATGATTGGAAACTGTTTCAAAGTAACAGTCTGGATGGCCGCTCACATGGGCCCAGAATGAAGATGGTTGAAGATGGCTCCTCAGGTGGGAGGATGGAGCAGCTGTGTGTATGGTTGCCAGATGGTGACCTCACACACTGAATGTATTGTAATCTTCACTTTATTGAGTACAATCCTGTTTGTGTTTCACAGGGCTTGTACCACACAGCGTATGCTAAGTGGATCTATTGAAGGCCAGCCACTTAAAGAACGCTCCATACTCAGTGTCCAGCATCACATTCGGCAGGAGCGCAGGTCTGACCACACACACACACACACACACACACACACACACACACACACACACACACACACACACACACACAGAAATGCATGCAACTGCAATCTTACACACCTGCACAGTTCTTTGTTCAGCTGTATGCTCATTTTTATCTGCAGATCTCTGAGACATGGTTCCACTAGTCAGAGGATCAGCCGAGGGAAGTCGCTGGAGACACTCACCCAGGATGTGAGCACACAACACACACAACACACACACACACACACACACACACACACACACACACACACACACACACACACACACACACACACACACACACACACACACACACACACACACACACACACACACACACACACACACACACACACATCCTGACACATTGTACTGTGTGCTTGTACAGTCACACCTTTTGTTGTTTATTAAAACTACCAATATTCATCATAATTAAAATGCCTGTATTGTCTCTTTTATTTCTCCAGCATTCTAGTACAGTTCGCTATCGTAATGCACAGAGAGAAGACAGTGAGATCAAGATGATCCAAGAAAAGAAAGAACAAGCAGAGATGAAAAGGTATTCTCACACACTTGGACACACTATCACCCTGTAAAGAAAGATTCTGATTAAAGGAAAGTATGTTGTGCATTCACTACTTGTTTGTAACCTACTTAACTGGTCTTTGTCTCATCTCTGTGTAGAAAAGTCCAGGAAGAGGAATTGAGGGAAAATCATCCTTACTTTGATAAGCCTCTCTTCATCGTGGGTCGGGAGCACCGCTTCAGGAACTTTTGCAGGATGATTGTCCGAGCTCGCTTCAATGCGTAAGATCAGCATATTATCTTTATATGTTCTAAGATTCTATTGATAGCGTTTCCTGGCCCAAAATGGTAACAAATTGGACTTAAGCTATTCAGTAAAAAAATCTGTAAACTCTCTGTTGTACCAATTGTTGCTTTGTTTAATTTGCAGCATACTGGCAAAAATGGTTAATGTCTTGTCGAAATGTGATTTCATTTGTATGAATTCATATCTAGATCCAAAACAGACCCCATTACAGGAGCAGTGAAGAACACCAACTACCACCAGCTGTAGTAAGTGTGATGACTTATTGATTCCTTCACTCTTTATTGATCTGTTCATTCTACAACAGTGGAATACTTATTCATTCTGCACCTTATTACCTGCCTGTTGTGCTTGCCAAAAACTGGTGGTAAGGAATGAAAATTGTGAAGTGGAGTGCTGTGAAATAGATTCCATCTATTATGCAACCTGATCGTAATCCAGCCGAGCGCAGGGTCTGATCATTAAAGTGAGAGGCAGTCCTTTGTATCAGATACTGTTTGGCGCCAGGGGATTTTCACTGACATCTTTCTGTAGGAGAGACGGGCTGCTCACACACACACAGATTATTTCACTCACTTTCTGATTCCTCTTCTCACAAATCCTCCCTCTGTCTTTGTCTGCTCTTCTCTCTTTTTTTTATTATCCCTGAGTATTTTCTGGTTTGCAAACCAAATATCTTTCTTGACCTATTTACAGTCAATATACTATTTCTCTTAAATGTTAATGTGTGTGTGTCTGCAGCGATCTCCTGGGCCTCGTCACCTATTTGGACTGGGTTATGATTGTTGTCACCATCTGCTCCTGTATCTCTATGATGTTTGAATCCCCCTTCACCAGGGTCATGCATGCCCCTTCACTGCAGGTAATAATAAGCAGATGGATCAATGGCTGCATGAGCAAGCGAGCAGATTCATAATTGGACAGATTGTTGATACATCCATGCCCTCTGTTTCAGATCGGGGAGTACGTGTTTGTGATCTTTATGAGCATCGAGCTCAACCTGAAGATCATGGCCGACGGTCTGTTCTTCACCCCCACAGCCGTCATCAGAGACTTCGGAGGAGTCATGGACATCTTCATCTATCTCGTGAGAAAACTCATCCAATATAAACCCTTGGAAAAGCTCTTTTTTCCTTTTTCAATAATAGCTGAGAACTATTATTATGTAAATAACAGCAGTTTTGTGGCCTCACTGTCATCCTGTTTATAATGTTCTTGGATTTCTGAAATGTCTGTAATTTACATGTGGTTTATTCAAAATGTTAGTATATTGTTCAGTGGGGTTGTTGTAGAACATGTCTCATGGTTGGTCATTGTAACGTTTTTGACATAAATCATGGGCGGTTCTATGAAGGGGGCCAACAGGGGTCAGCCCCCCCTTAACATTGGGCTTGGACCCCCTGTGGCCCCCCTCAGAAAGATACACGCTAAAATTGCTAAATAATAATTAATAACACTGTCTTTGTCTCAAATGTCTTAGTGACTGTCTTAGTCCCACACTAAATGTGCCCCTCTCTCATAATATCACTGGCCCCCGGTTAATTTGGTCTAAAACTGCCTCTGATGTAAATCACATGGTGAACCTGTTGCATGAACACACTGCACGGTCTGTAACATTATTTCTTTCCACTCACCCTCATGGCTGTCCTTGCTGTGTCTCTCTGTAGGTGAGTCTGATCTTTCTGTGCTGGCTGCCCACTGACGTCCCTCCTGAGTCGGGGGCTCAGCTGCTGATGATGCTGCGCAGCCTGCGCCCGCTCAGGATCTTCAAGCTGGTGCCCCAGATGAGGAAGGTAGTACGGGAGGTCATCAAAGGATTCAAGGAGATTCTGCTGGTTAGTGGTTAGCTATGTACACTTTCCACTTGTGTGTGGTCAAATAGTGCATATATATAAAAAAAAAGCTTTTAATGTTTAGTTTTTTTTTTGACATCTTTGCATTACAATATTTAAATCTTATTATGTTAATAATTTTAAAAAACAATGTTCTCTATTGATATGCACTATTGACAGTTGCAGATGAATTTGCATAAACATAGCTCAGTCTTGTCCATCTTTAGCTTACTTCTGACCACTCAATCAAGAGAAAACTTAAGGACATTATTTGAAACATACCTGTGTTTCCATTGTCTAGCAGGTAGTTTATTTCTTGGACTTCGGTGCAGTATTTTATTAAATTCCAATGAAGATGCTTGAATCCAACACTTTAAAACTGTACAAATATTTATTAAAAAAATACATAGTTTTGAAAATGTCCAACAGCAAAGGGTTTATGATTTGTAGTACATGGCTTAAACATGTAAAAATACAACCGGAATTTGTACACTAGCATCTTATTCCTCTTTATTGGATTCTGCTGATGTTGTTATCACATTCCCGGCCATTTCTGGGTTTTGATTACCTTTTGCTTTGCCTACCTGTGATGTTATTATATTATCAGAAGCCTCCAGTAATTACTGATTCTCCCCGGGTCTGACTTGGATTTTCACTTCAGAAGTCTCTACATGTTGCTGTCTGACATCCTTATCCTGCTCTTTAATCTCACAGGTTTATAATTATGTTGAACTGTCTACCTTAAACTCTTGATCGATTCTCT
This sequence comes from Gymnodraco acuticeps, assembly GCF_902827175.1. Taxonomy (NCBI): domain Eukaryota; kingdom Metazoa; phylum Chordata; class Actinopteri; order Perciformes; family Bathydraconidae; genus Gymnodraco; species Gymnodraco acuticeps. Next base: position 768,406 of record NW_022990015.1, read on the forward strand.
TGCAGGTTTCCATTCTGCTCCTCACACTGATGCTGGTGTTCGCAAGCTTTGGAGTTCAACTGTTCGCCGGAAAGCTTGCAAAGTGCAACGACCCCCATATCCATATTCGGGTATAGCAAGAAACATAATCTCCTCACTAAACCCCCCTCTCATTGTACGCTCCCTGCTGAGTAAATACAAGGGATATCCAAGTCCAATCAATATTCCAGTGGTTCCTTTTATATACTCCTTTTAGCATGTGCCATATTATATATATTAATTTATTATATAGAAAACCACCTAGAGATGTTTAACAGTATAATGCTCAAACAAGTCTCTACATGTTGTTTTTTATTTTTGGCTATTGTTCCTACTAATAATAACATCATTGTACTCACTAAGATTTATGTTGAGAAATTGTATTTTATCCATTAACTTATACATCAATAGAGAAACATATAACCTGTAAAATGTTATTACTTTTAAATTGTTTAAGATGAGGGCTTCTTATTAACGCCACTTATGAATAATTAAAAAATACTGTCCAGTGTTATTGTTATATTATAAGATGGTTTGTTGCTAAATTAATTGTTTAAGTTTTCATACAACATTTATCGTAAAGCACCTCACTAACAGCCACCTCTTTTACTTGTCGTGTGCTTCCTGTAAACTGTGCTGTTGATAATAGGACGATTGCCACGGTATATTCCGGATAAATGTCAGCGTTTCCAAGAACCTCAACTTGAAGCTAAGGCCTGGAGAGAAGAAGCCCGGTTTCTGGGTACCAAGAGTCTGGTATGACTTATTGCTTATTTTTCTTTTATTACTGCCTGATTTATGGTTGTTTTTCTTCAGCCAGTGATTGATGTGTCCACTCTGTCCTTCCCCAGGGCCAACCCTCGTAATTTTAACTTTGACAATGTGGGAAATGCCATGTTGGCTCTGTTTGAAGTGCTGTCCCTCAAAGGCTGGGTGGAGGTCCGAGATGTCATAATTCACAGAGTTGGACCGGTACTGAACCTCTTGTTACTTTGACTTTTAAATCACCGCCATCAAAGAGCTCTTATTACCTCTGACTTCTATTTTATAAGAACACTGTGACAGTTGTAATACCTCTGTTTCTGCAGATCCATGGCATCTACATCCATGTCTTTGTGTTTCTGGGATGCATGATTGGACTCACTCTGTTTGTGGGCGTCGTTATTGCAAACTTCAACGAGAATAAGGTGAGAGGCGTTTATAAAGATACAGATCCCTAGGTTTTAAGATGACTTTGCAGGTGTTTTTTTCTCTTTCTGTTTCAGTAAAAAGACTAAACAACAAGACAAGAAAGAGCAACGTTGATGCAACAGTTACATTGTATTCATTTTAGACCACCAAGCTAGCAAAAACACCTGCTTCAGTATTCAAAATGTGTGTCTCCCACCACCAGGGCACTGCTCTCCTAACAGTGGACCAAAGGAGATGGGAGGATCTGAAGAGCCGACTGAAAATCGCCCAACCTCTCCACCTGCCCCCCCGCCCAGGTGCTCACACACAAGATAACACACAAAGATATACACCAAATGGTTTAAATTCTGTAAAACCAATCAGTGACAGTCAAAGTATGAAAGTCACGTCTTCACGTCGTGTTCCCTGATTGGTGGTGTGGTGTGCCTTTGCATTGTTTAGCAGCACTTTCATGATTAATCCATATTTAATAGTCCTTGTTTTTCATCGAGGATTGATGCCTTGGAGGATTAATCATGACACCCAAATGATGACTAGCAGCAGTAATAAAAAAATGGAACAGGAAGACTGATAACGCGGATATACCAGACACTGAATCATAAATGTCACAGCCCTCGTCAGGGAATTTTTCACTGAATGTATCAACATTTTACATGTTAAAATATACTACCAGTTTTCTACATTTACAGACGAGCATGAAAGTTGAATACACTTAAAGTTACAGTTCAAGAGCTAAAAACACTACAACCAATATTTGCCAACGACTCAAACTCTATCTTGCTAGCAATTAAATTGGAACACAGGAATAATGAGCATTTACACTGTAGTTTTTCCTCCTGTGAATAGAGTCGTGAGAATAGATGCATCGCCCTGGAGGCTGTGTGGGAAAATGCTTGTTAGTACAGTTGAGAACTAACAGAAAATCAATGGCTTTAGTTCTAGTAGCAGTGCTGCTGACTCCAGCAGTATCTAGCTGACTTTGATCCACATCCAAAGGCCCTCTGCTCTGGCTCCACTCACTCACTACTGGCAGATCATTACAGCACTGAGGCGGCCTTTACTCCCACGGTTCTAATCAAAGTACTTACAAGAATTGTTTCTATGCTCTGGAGTCATATTCAATCATGGAGGCTGCCACTGGATGTAACATTCTTAAATGCGTACTTCATGGCCATTAGATATTCAATTCTCTGCTATGATGTGGACACAAGGGACAGTTGACACATGAAATAAGCATACGATTAAGAAAGTGCATTTGAAAGGGGAAATGCAATTTTGGAAAGCTGTAGAGCAGTGATATTCCTCCTGGGGCAAATATAATATAGTATCATTAGGTAAAGTAAGGTTGGCCTTCATTAATAGCCAATCCCATTAGTTCCATCTCATTCCTCAATCTCAATGGGACCATCTTCGGTTTAGCTACATTTTTGTTTTAGGAGCTGAAATACAGAGTTGGCCAGTAATGTTACAGTAACTGCTAACAATATAAAGGTACATTTTCACTGTGATTGTTAGTTTTGTTTAACCTTTTTCTTGATACAAACCATCTACATATATAAATGCATTTGAACCCTGAGACACAATGTTGTGTAAAAGGAACACAACAAACAGTCCATTAGTGCCATCTGCAGGAGAATAAGGGGTACCACCACAAAATAAAGCATCAGCTGACTTTTCAGATGTATGAATTTGATCACTTACTCTGTCAAAGAGTCCCATGCTGACTGAATGTTAATGCTGAAAATGTTCTGGTCTTTTATCTGCTTGACAGAAAACGGGGGGTTTCGGGCCAAGATGTATGACATTACTCAACACCCCTTCTTTAAACGGGGAATTGCTGTTCTGGTGCTGGCACAGTCTGTGCTTCTCTCAGTCAAGGTAATGCCTCATGTCATTATATTATGTAAATGTCTTATTCACTTTTCCTTTTTTCTATGACTGATTTTGAATGACAAGTTTAAGCAAGCTGCCAAATACATATAATATGTGTTAATCTGCTTTTGTTACAGTGGGATGTTAAAGGTGACGCAACATTTCCCCTTGCCACCTTGTCAGTGGTCTTCACCCTTATTTTTGTGCTGGAGGTGAGCTCTTTTTTCTACTCATACATTAGTTTTAACGTTTGACCATACTTGTGTCCTCTGGGAATAGACGTCTGTCTGATGACTTTGTGTTGCCGTGTTTACCCAGGTGACCATGAAGCTGATAGCCATGTCTCCAGCGGGTTACTGGCAGAGCAGAAGGAATCGCTATGACCTGCTGGTCACAGTCTTGGGCGTCATCTGGATAGTCCTGCACTTTTCCTTACTGGTTAGACAAAATGCTGTCACATTAACGGAACATTCAAAAAATTCAATCAATGTTAAGTATTTTAGCTAATACTACACAAATAACTAATTATTTCCCCCTCTAGAATGCATACACCTACATGATGGGCACATGTGTGATCGTCTTCAGATTCTTTACAATATGTGGGAAGCATGTAAGTATTTTAGCAAATACAACTCCAAAAAATAATGTGTATTTTATCAACAAAAATATACTAATAAATATGTGTGCGTGTGTGCCTTTGTGTGATAAATAAAGGTGACTCTGAAGATGCTGCTGTTGACGGTGGTGGTCAGCATGTACAAGAGCTTCTTCATCATCGTGGGCATGTTCCTCCTCCTCCTCTGCTACGCATTTGCTGGCGTTGTGCTCTTTGGCACTGTCAAATATGGAGAGAACATCAACCGGTAAAGATGGATCTTCTGTTTATCGACCAGACCCTCATTCTGCTTGTTCCCCCTGAAGAGCACTACATGCTGTATGCAGTAGATAAAGTAAAACTAGTCCTTATCTGATTCTGTCTTCCCTCATCGCAGGCATGCCAACTTCTCCACAGCCGGGAAGGCTATCACCGTTCTCTTCCGTATTGTCACAGGGGAAGATTGGAACAAAATCATGCACGACTGTATGGTAAGATGAGCTATAGATCCAGCACACAAACCCACACACACATGAGCAAACCATTCATTCCCAATAATGAACAAAACTGTAAATTGTTAACATTATATATTGTGATGCAAGGGTCACTTCACCTCAATTTGCTGCTGCTACCTCAATACAATGGGGGCCAATAGATTTTTCTATGTAGTTCTCACAGCAAAAATAAAATACAGTTACTCTGGTTACTCCAAGTTGTACATCAAATGTGAGATACTCCACAGACCGCACTGTCAGCAGTTTCCCCCATAACTACTCTTTAGCAAAGTAATAACCCAAAACTGCTGACATGGCTGTCTGCATGGCAAGATGTATCACTCTATGTTTCTGTTGTAACTTTGTTGAACCAAACCATTTACTGTGACATTTCAGGAAGCATTTGGTATGATTTATTATTTATGTTTTATTTCCCTGTCCCCAGGTGCAGGCCCCATTCTGCACCCCCGATAAACATCGCTACTGGGAGACTGACTGTGGAAACTACGCTGGAGCGCTTATCTACTTCTGCTCTTTCTATGTCATTATAGCCTACATCATGCTCAACCTACTCGTAGGTCAGTGTGTGTAGATTGATATCATTTTAAGCCCTTTGAACACCAGGAAAAGCGCTATATAAATGTAATGTATTATTATTATTATTATTATTATTTTGTGCACCAAATCAGTTTACCCCCATATTATAGGGCCTTGCATTCAGCTTGGGCACAAAACGGTGTGCCTGCCTGAAAGCAATTCAAAAGGATGACAAACTTCTGGAAGCAAACAAACAGCAAGGGCTCTATTTCATACGGCTATTTATTGCACAAGACTGCAGCTCATAAAACACAGTTGTGGGGTTTATCATCTCTCCAAAGAGACAATAAAAAGTTTCTCCAGAGAGTATAATGTAGTTTATTGCAGCTTATTATCAACGCAATGATCAAACTCCATCATGCAGAAATGATTATTTCTTGCTAACGTCAGAGGCCACCATAGGAAGAGGGAGAGAGGCAGAATGACATGGAAGAAAATCATATTCTATTGAGTCTATTATTTGGTTTTGTGGACTGTATCTGAATATAACTCTTTTGTATGGGTGGAAATCTTGTCTGGAAAGACACAGATGGTGACTCATAACCCTCAGATACGTTTTACAATAAGAGAGCACCACCACTGACCTTTTATAAAGATCACTTTCTTTACAAAAAAATATCTTAAGGTCACACACAAAAGAAGCAATGGATGATAAAAGCAAGAAGAGCTCGAGTGATTGTTGTATGAATAAAACTAGGCTGGAGAATCGAGTGGAAAAAACTGTATCAAATGAATTATCCTTTTCTTAGGCTCTTATCAGCTTTATTATTTAAAAAGTCTGGGTTTCAATCAAGACATTATTGTGAAACATCCATTTAGTCTCAGACCCACGACATCATAAAGACATTTAGAGCTATAAAGGGCGACAGAACATTTAGCATCCATTGTTATACTATTGCGGGTTATGCAGTTTAAAATGAAATGCTATCATTGAATATTTGCATTCGTGAGCATTAATATATTTTGCTTTTGCTGCAGCCATCATCGTGGAGAACTTCTCTCTGTTCTACTCCACTGAGGAGGACCAGCTGCTGAGCTATAATGACCTGAGGCACTTCCAAATCATCTGGAACATGGTGGATGACAAACGGGAGGTGAGAAATTAGCTATAGGACACCGCAGAGGAGAGAGGGTGGTGATCATATGGCTTGGAGCACAGGATAATATAGAGAGAAAATAAAAACAGGATGATTGCTAATGAGAAAGGCTGAAGGGAATGAAGTGTGGCATTGAGTGATAGGAGTAAAAGTAATTATAACAGTGGGTGCTGGATTAAAAAGGTAGGCCCCCTGTCATTCATCCATAGTGTCATCCCGAAGTACCGTAGGCTTTTCTGATGAATTATTTGTGGAAGCATGTACACTTATAACATACAGAGCAATATGTATCTGAGTCACAAGCTGTAACTATGGTCTGACATCCCATAACCAATGCATGACAATAACTAAACCTCAAGGACAAAATAAAACAGGAAATGATTGAAAAATAATAGTTTAACATAAATCTAAAAGTATATTTAGAATTTAATGTAATATATTTTTGGTAAATACAAAATATGCAGCATTATAGACTTGAATCAGGCCACTGCCTTGAATAACCCAATTGTTTCATGATGTTTCCCCAGGGTTTGATCCCCACATCCAAAGTGAAGTTCCTGCTTCGACTGCTCCGAGGCCGGCTGGAGGTGGACCTGGACAAAGACAAGCTGCTGTTCAAACACATGTGCTATGAGATGGAGCGCCTGCACAGTGGAGGGGATGTGACCTTCCATGATGTGCTCAGGTGACAATGCAACACCACAACCACCTGACGACGTAGATACAGTGTAGAAGTGTTTAAGGCCAACCCACTAAGATAACCCAATGTAACGACAATATCAGGCGCCAACCCACTGGTGTGTAAAGTGAATTTAAGTTTATGTGGAATTATGTGGAATTAAAAATCTTAAAATGGCATTCTTTGTAATATGAAGCAGGAGGCAAATCCACTAATTACTTAATCAATTGTCTTACATACAAATTGATGTTCATTTAGCACATTTTTGATCTACTTAAATAGACAATAAAGCAGTGTATGCTTGGGAGTGTGTCTATCTTGTGATTGACACAAATCTACCTCAGTGTTTTTCAGTGTCACTGCTGCTTACAAAAAAAAGAAAATACGGCAAAAGCCAAACTCAGGCCATTAAAACTGTAGTCCACAAACCAATGATTGATATCACAGTGACTGCAACCACTTCTTATTCAGAGTCTATGGCTAATACTGAGCAGTACACTCGTACCCTCCTTCACTGAATGTTTTCAATTACATATTACAGTAACTCTCTACTAGTCACGTTTTTTAATGTACATTTATACCTATTTTATCCATATAAAATGGTCAAAATGTCAAAAACAACACGGAGAAAACCTGCTTCTAAAGAGAAATGGGGACTGATTTTCTTCACTATCTTGATTGCCCCTGAAAACAAATAATTTAGGGTTTTAAAGTGTAGCGTTAGTCATATAAAATCGAATCATTTTAGGCTTTAGAAGTGTTCTTGTTGGTTTGGTGTTGCTTCTATTCACTTTTGATTTCCACAGCTTTACATGTATACGTAATGTTTACGCTTTAAGGCGCCGATAATCTTTGATTTTAGAAAAGCATAATTAATTCCACTAAATATGTCCCTCTTTTGGCTGTATGTGTGTGTGGGGTGTGTTGTTTGTGTGTACAGCATGCTGTCTTATCGCTCAGTGGACATTAGAAAGTCTCTCCAGCTGGAGGAGCTGTTGGCCAGGGAACAGTTGGAGTACACCATTGAAGAAGAGGTTGCCAAGCAGACCATACGCATGTGGCTCAAGAAATGCCTGAAACGCATCCGTGCGGTAAGTCTCTCCACAGAAATCACACAAATATGAACTCGTTCCCAGGGGAAGTTCCAAAAAACACATGTACAGTCCGCAGTACAGCATCACACACTGACCACATGGCATGTCCGTATGCCCTTGCAGAAGCAGCAGCAGTCGTGTAGCATCATCCACAGCCTGAGAGAGAGCCAGCAGCAGGAGCTCAGCCGCTTCCTCAACCCCCCCAGCATAGAGACCACCTTGCCGAGTGAAGACCACAATACCAACAACAAGGACAACCCCTCGCAGCCTGAGGTAAAGCCCCACATGCATACCAGCCCTGTTTACACACTCACACATGCTCACAGCTTGAAGTACAGCAAGCGCATCATATAACCTGCAGGTGTGCGCTCGCCGTGGTGTAACAAAGGATATCTCTGCTTTGTTTAGATGAGTGGTCTCCAGCAGCTGCTGAGCCCCACGTTGTCAGACAGAGGAGGATACAGGCAGGACTCTTCAGACCTGGGGAGACCTCAGAGGAAGCTGGGACAGTGGCGGCTGCCTGCAGGTGTGTATGGAGCTTCATACTGTCTATTGGAAGCAACTCAGAGAATGTTTTGTTAAAGGGAACTGGAGCGAAGCTTTATGTGACCTTATATTACATTACATATCACTTGTTAGACGCTTTTATCCAAAGCGACTTACATACTCAATACTGTGGGCAATCCCCACTGGAGCAATTTGGGGTGAAGTGTCTTGCCCAGGGACACAACGACATGCTGACTGCAGTGGGGTTTGAACCTGTGACCCCCTTATCCGAACACCAACGCACAACCCACTGCACCACACGCCACCCACAGAAAGGGGATTTTTAAACAGGTCACTTAAAAACAAACTCTTATATATGGCAAGGGGCAAGGGCCCTCTAGTATTTACTTTAACTTATTTTATATATTATTTTATTTGTATTTCACATTCTCACTTTAACTTTTTATGTTTATGTTTTTTTTTTATCATTTTTTAATAATGTGCTTATGTATCTTATATTCCAAAGTGGAGCAACTGTCACTCAACTAATTTCTCCCAGGATAAATAAATAATTCTGATTCTGAGAGGGAAAAAAAGAATACTTAAGTTGACATGACAGGACAATTTCTGACTGTGTAATCTCTGTTATTTGTGTTGTATGTCAGGTCGCACGAGTGTCAAGTCCATAGTGTGCAAGATGAATCCTGTCAACGATGAGGCTTCTTCAGGGTCGGAGGTGAAGAAGTGGTGGACCCGTCAGCTGACTGTGGAGAGCGACGAGAGCAGCGACGACCTCATCGACATTTAAGGAAGAGGTGCAGCGCATCCTGCAGCTTTCTTCAGATGAGACGGGAAGCTTGCTGGCTGACTCAAGTCGTTTCATTTCCTCTTGCTCTCCCCTGAAAACAACACTTTTCCTAGTGTGTTTTTATCCAGGTTCAGAGCTCTCCAAACAGTATGGTAGGCTGTGCGTGCAGATACTGTCGCTGAGGAGCCTTTTTCACATGCAGGGAGGATTTTGTACCTCCATGTTAGGTATTACTTTTCCTCTGTGATTTCCACTCATTCAGAATGCTGAGGTTTTCTACGCAGGCACACATGGCGTTATGGCAGCCTGAGACACGAAAGGACATGTTGCATTCATGAAACAAACCAAGAAGCTGCTGCTCTAAACGTTTTCTACTGTTCTGCTGTTTCATGTAAACTCTTAAAACCGGTAATCACGTTGGTGCAGCTACAATAATGTCTATTGTCCTGCGTTATCATGTCAATGCTTTATCTCTGTCTTTCTGTTTTAGTCCATGTTTCTGATAATGTCTCTTCTGGTCCTCAGTATTACTCTTATAAATATCAATTTTCTTACAGTCACTTTATACTTGTTCGTAGACCAAACACATTAAAGCAACTTCTAGATTTACGACTGTGAATGTAATTAAAAGTCAAATCTATCTTCTATGTATTTGTGAAGGTCAAAACATGACATATTTTGTAAATTATTATAAATCTATTCTAAATATTCTAATAAAAGCCTATACAGGCATTTATGAGCAAAATAGTGGTCAGATTTGATTTCCTTTACATATCAAACTTTGAGCAGACACTTCACCATCCACACTTCACCATCCACACTTCACCATCCACACTTCATTATACAAATAATTGAGTTCAATCCCAACTGATGCTGAACACAAGCACAGTTTTCATCCAAAATATTGAACTATATGGTTAAAACTATTTTCCCTGTAAAGTTTCGGCTCTAGTACAAAACATAAATCTTTTGCTAAATGTTTACCTCCCTACACATGCAGTTTATAGATCATACAGCATTCTGTGTGTCCTGCGCTATGCTAAAAACTGGTCCTTTGGTCACCAGTAAGTCCTTTAGAAATCATGTGACTTCACTATGACTTGTTCCACACTGATTCAATTTATGGGGAATTTAATTACCCCTTTATGAGTTTAAAAAAACCCTGGGATTAGACTAACGAAGGGGGTAATTGAGTGGACATATGCTGTTTAATGATTCTCCTCGCACACATCTGCTCAGATCAAACACTGAGTGCAGTCCTCATCCCTTCCCTGGATAACACTGCCCTCTCCTGGATACATGCTGAGCTGCCCTGAGAGCTGTTTAGCATCTTTTTTTATATTGTCCCAACTTCATTCTTTGCTAGAAATACAACCAAGTGACCAAAGTAGAATTGGATCAAATCTGAGGCTGAGGTGCAAGACTTTTCCCCTTTGACTACCATGTATTTACAGCCTTTTCCTGCTGTTAAGTCATTGCTCGCCCCGCGCCCAGCACTTTCTTTCCTTCACAGCGATGACCTGATGGCGGTCCTGTCATCCGCTGAGCAGCCTCCTGCAAACCTAGATGAGCTCAGTTTGCAACCAGGCGCCCGGGTCAGAATGAAATGTAGTTGATCCAGTGGACAAGCGCTGTGAGTACTCACCACCACGCACACAAACAAACTAACATAAACAGAGCTGTGTGTATTAGCCTCTCATGTATCCCCTGTGTTCCTTGATGATGTATTTCTTTCTTGTTCATTTATCACACAATCATCCGGGGTTGGATCTTAGCTAATTGACCAAGGCACTCGACTGGCGGCTGCACCTAAAGCATTTTTCCTTAACAAGGGCCCTTGTTAGACACAGAATTAGCCCATTAAAAGAGACGGGGTCTTCATTTGTCCATTTCAAAAGCCCGCTAAGTTTCACAGTTGATGGAGTATGTATGGGGTTTGGCTGGATAATGAATGTGAGGGAAAGCAGAGAGAGTGTAGAGAATCGGCAGCCTGTGGGATGCCAACTTGGTCTATAGAAATCATGACTTACTCACACATTCCGGTCCCTCGATGACTGAGTGGCCCCCCCGACATATGGTCCTGTAGGGAAACAGTGTGACATCAGCCCTCTTGCCAATCAACTGTCTTTAATTTCTCTTTTCTCCTTTTTTTCCTCAACTATCGCCTCTTAAGCTCCACTTAGCTCAGAACTATAGCTCATCAAAAGGCTTCTTCTATTTTTTTTCATTTTCACTCTGCGTGGTGGAACACTTTTTTGTCTTTTAATAGCCTTTGCATCACACCGGCTCCTACAGGACCTGTTGTTTTTACCCTCCCTATTGTAATTTGCCCATCTCCCCTGTGTGCGTGTCCACTGCTTATTTAGGGCCTAATTGAGGCACTTTGGTAATTGAGGAGGAAGTTCTTAAGAGCGAAGGGAGTAGAAGAGTGTCTGTGAGTCGAGATTACCTGTAATTAAAGTACATGATGGCTTTGATGGCTTGGTCCCCTCCTGTTGAGATGTCGCCTCCAAATCACATAGACATATAAAGTACTTTCTTTGCTTGTACAAGATCAACACACTCATACGCACACAAAAGCTGTTTGCATGAGCCACTGAGCAGAAACTCTTATGCAAAGACACACACGCTTCACATAATGTACATCCCCAGCACAGTTGCTAATGGCTTTCCACACAGCTAATTAGAAACTAGTTCTGGAGGAAGTAGTTTTGAAAAGTAGTCATAATTGAGAGCACACTTGTCACCCTCCCCAGAAAGTCTGAATCTATCCCTCTGAGAGTTCACACAGAGACGTTGTGACCATGTTATCTGATTATTAATTGGAAATGAGGTGTGATTGCCTTTGAATGTGAAAGTGCTTGCTGTTTTGAATGGCAGGGATGTAAGTGGTTAATTTCTCATGATATGGTTAACTTTCAGCTGACCATTTGCAATAACTTTCCTTAAAGCAAAAACAATACTCTCTGCTTAATTATCTTACCATCCCCGCTGCAGCTACTATTCGTCTATACTGACTTTGATTCTTATGTCAATGCATGTTTCGGTATCAAAAGCATTGCGGTGAAGAAAGACTTGTGAAACAATAAAAGCAAACTCCACACACATTTTTTTTCTATGGCTGCATATAATAGAAACAAAAAAGGGGTGCCAAATCATAAGCCCTCCCCTTCACTCTAATACAAGTTGCCTGTAAATCATAAAACTGTTGATAACCGGCGTCCAGACGAAAGAGAAGGGAGAGGTGTTTTTTCTGCTCATCCGTACGTAAGCATTGATGTGTGCCTTAACAGTGAGACTGATTAGAGTAAATATGAGGTGAAGCAGGGTGAAAGCTTTCTCTCACTGAGCCCCTCGCTATTGTCCATTCGAGACACTATTGACACTTTCTGTCTGCAGCTAAGAGCAATTAAGGGACATGGACAGGGGTTAAAAGAGGGTGAGCCTCATAAGGAAGCCTTTGTTCTTCAAGGCCAAGATGACATCTATTTCAAAAGCAGCACAGTTTATCTGGCTGGTACAGTTGAGCAGAAGTGACTAGTCATTTATCGTTTTAGTGTATGACTAAATAATGAAGTGAGATGCATGGAGGCCCTTTTGTATGTGTTTTTTTTAAAGATAACTGTTCTTCTCTCCATTTTGATCCTTGTTGTGAGTCTTTCTCTCCTTTCCCACACATTCTCAGCCTCATAATAAAGGTGGTGGCAGTGCAAATTAGCCGCCTGTATCTTATGTCAACATCCACCCCGGGTTTAGGCCTGATTCTGTCCCTGTGTTTTGAAACAGATGGCTACTACTACAATAAAAAAGTAGCAAATTATTTTAGCAGCAGGCGGCAAAAGCAATTAACAACTGGCATAATGTGTTGATTAAAATCCATTTCAGTCTCAATGAAGGGAGAAAAAACTCTAATTTTCCGTCAATTGGCGAACGTCCATCGCTTAAAGTATTCTGACCTTGACCTGGCCACAGCTGTCACTCAGCACCAATACAAAGTAGTTTGACCTCATACACTTGATATTGAATATGCCAAAACAATTCCCACTTCTATGTGTTGGTTAATAACAGATTTAAAGTGAAAGTGCGCTTACTTTGCTGCATGTTGTTTCGTCTCTCTACCCCCCTCCTGTGAGTCCTGTCTATTTATTATTAAACAAAAGCAAAACCCCCAAAAATATCTTTAAACTTCCCATTTTAAATAAATACATACAATTGGCGCTTTTTCCCCAAACTTGAAGAACACATGTTCAAATAAGCATTAGTTAAACCAGGGGTCGGAAACCCGCGGCCCACGGGCCGCATGCGGCCCTTTAAGCCCTCTGCTCTGGCTCCCTTGAGCTTATACAAAAATAAGAAGGAAATAAAATAAAAGTATTTGTAGGACTATTTATATTTTGTTGCATGGTTGAAAATGTTTCGTATCTTGTATTTTGAGGTGATACTGTGACACATAAATAAAAAACAAAACGGTTTTAATAATTGACATGGTTAAACCGTACACCCCAGCGCGTGCACTACGCTCTGCATCAGCCAAACGACTCGCTGCACCCTCGCTGCGAGGGGGACCCAAGTTCCCATCAGCAAAAACACGTGGGTTTGCTATCCTGGCTCCAAGATGGTGGAATGAGCTCCCCATTGACAGCTGATAGCTTGCACATCTTCCGGCGCAAACTGAAAACTCATCTCTTTCGACTCCACTTCGAGCGATAGAACTATTAACACAGCACTTATATACTAATAAAGGACTGGCTTATCTAAAGCCAGTTGAGTAGCACTTGAAATGTTTGGCTCTATGAAACCTGATGTACTTATATGATTCTGTTTTCTTCAAGGTTGTGTCTTCCTGGTCGAATGTACTTATTGTAAGTCGCTTTGGATAAAAGCGTCAGCTAAATGCAATGTAATGTAATTAGGTCAACTAAAATATGCGTCACATCCTGCTACGGTCCCGCGCGAGCGCCTTTTCTTGGAGGCGAATAACCTGACCCCCGGCTCGATGAGCGAACTATGGATACATCAAAGAAAAGTACCGGAGGAACACAGGATTTAATTCTGTGTGGACAGAGTTATATGTTTTCACAGCAAACAATGCTGGTTTACCGGTATGTTTGATATGTAGAGAGAAGTTGTCAACGGTGCTGCAGCCTTTACGTATCGAGGAACAACAAGGGAGAGGAAGACAGCTGACGATCTTCAGTCATAATTCAATGGGGTATGTAATTTATTTCAGAAAACACTCCATGGAATGCTCTTAACATCCCGATAGCAATGAATATATTAAATGCTTTGACAATAAATACATACAAAAATGTATCTCTGGAAACCGTAGCGCTGTCAAAAGCACGACCAATCATCTGAGCCGGCCCGGCTAAAATAACTGGATGGCCTACCTGCCTGTCAGCCTTCCATCTGTGCACAAACTTATCTCGTGCCCTCATTGGTCATGTGTGTGTTGGAGGAGGGACTTCTTTCTGTAAGAAAGTCTGAAGGAAGAGGCATATTTTTTGTGTACTTTCAAATTCTAGCGCACTCGAGCTGGTTTCTCCATTCTTACCTACCCTACCTTTAACTCTGTTTAGGGTGCAGCTATATGTTTTATTTATTTCAAAGTGGGCCCATTTTAATAATATTTGTTTTCCTTCAAATGTGCAGAGGACTCCCCAAGTGCTGTTTAATTTATTTTAAAGTAGGCCTGTGTATTATTTGTAATTCTCCTTATAAGAGTTATTTGTTTCTTATTAGAGGTTAACAGTTTTATATCATGTAATAAATAGCCTAATAAATACAAAGAAACTGTAGTTTTTGTCTGATATAACAATAAAAAACTATGAAATATGTTTTACGGCTCCAGACAAAAAAATGTTTTGGAAAAAGTAGCAAAATGGCTCTTTTGGTCAAAAAGTTTGCAGACCCCTGAGTTAAACTGTCGTGTAGGATAGTATGTTATTCCCATTAAAGCATTAGGGTGAGATGAAACTGCTTCAGCTTAAACTCATATTCAAATAAAGTCTCACTATCCTACAAACATTTAACTTGTAATTTTACTGTTTTTCTCTGTGCTTCATAATATCCACATCTGATCTGGGACACGCTGTTTTCTGCCTAATTAGAACAAACATCTTCTATATTTCCATATAAGTTCAATTTAAAAGCCTGTTTCATGCTTGAATTGTATCGCTCATATTTAGACTATGACACTGTGGCTCCTTTGTAAATGTGATGAATGCAGAAAGTCATTTTTCAGGTACCTCATCAACAGCAGTCAATTGCCACCCCACCGATCACCGAGCACCAAGTGAGAGGCTGCACTTTGTCTTTGAGCCAGAAAATCTCATTTTCACTAAACACCTAATCAGTCCCATTCATCTGACTATGCTTCCCTAGTTACCCAGTTCTACACCTGGCTTTGGCGTCTTTAATTACTGGGAGACAGGCTTTGTCTGATCTGGAGCCAAGATAGGAATATGAGTGGCAAATTCGGAAGGAAATCATACGCGCTCAAACCAATTCAATTACCCACCAATCAAAGTAGAAAGGCCTGTAATTGCAGTGAAAGGGTAAGAGCCTGCACTTCAGTCCGAACATTGAGGGTATTATTAGCAAGGAATAATGCCCACCTGCAGGGGGTGCTATGCTCCAACTATTAAATTCACTGCAGCGAGCAATCTTACAGATCACTGGGAAAGCATTCTTTAATGTGATTATAGCCCTCGGTGAGACATTACCTTATAATTTCATGTTTTAAACTCTGCCATTATGTCAAATTGTGCATGAATATGGTGTTTGCGAGCAAGGGAGCAGAAAATGGATATGACATTATTAGGAAGCAAAGCATTCACACTGCCATTTAAATTAGGAACTCCAAAGTAATGTACTAACAATGACAGCAAAAGCAGCATTGTAAAGGAAGGATCAAGGAAAACTCCATGTACTTGAAACAAAATCTGTCATCTAACAATTGTTTCCAACTCTGAACAAATGCCCGAACATCTTGCTCTGTATTTCTGGTGATTTTTGTATTTAACCATTAAAGTGTTTCTAGCACACAAACAAATAGAAACCGGCATCAAATGCTACATTCAGGTCAAGCTGAAGAAGAATGGCTCTCCGTCTCTATCATTGTGCGCTGGAACATTGTGCATTCACACAAAAGAACAACGTGCTTCCTCCTCAGCTCAATAAGCATCCATACGTAGTTTCTTATTCTACTAAGATCAAAGACTGCCTTTAATTTCACTCAGACCGCACCTGCCCACACAAATTATTCTGGAAATTGTGAATGATTTTAATATATGTATTTGTCATCTGCCCCTTCCTTTCTCCATGTCCAACCTAGTCCTTTCAAGCCCCAGACCAAGAGATGTATAAAAGCCCAGACAGCGAAATGGAATGAGTCAGAGAAATGTAAAGTCTGCTGCCGACTGACAGAAACCCCCACTGGCTGCAGAATGGGATAGTTTGGGACAACTCAGGTACAAACTGACAACTTCAATTTTGCCTTTCCTTTGTTTTTCTCTTTTTATTCCTCTTTGTTTGGCTGCATTTGAAGATTGCCAATCACAATATCAAAAGAGAACGCTGTTGTCATATAGTTTGTTTTTCCAAACATAACCTTTCCCTGCTCTGCAGTCACACTCCATTTTGTCAGATTCCAGAAATTCTAACTCGTGTGCCGTGTATGCGCATGCATGCCCGCACCATCACACAGCTCACGCGTGGGTACGTGTGCTAAAAAGCAAACAAACAAAATCAAACGACATCAAACAGTATCAAAGTGAAAATCTGTGTCTTTCATGGGTTGTATGATGTTACTGATTACTTTCTGCTTTTCTTGGCACAGTTCGGATTTTTTAAGACAAAATAAGATTTTGATATTTGGCATGACAACTTCACAGCAATTAATGTCACACAGGGGACAGGACTTGCCAGGAACACCTTCACAATATTTTTTCGGGAACATCTGTTTTAATTGGTTACCTAATTTAATGATCAAAGTACACCTTAACACCCCACTTTTTCTAGGTCATTAAAACGTATACAAACAAGTTGGTGAATGTACCATCAAATGGTTTGTTGAGATCGTTGAGGATGAAGTTACAGGATAGTCCTCAGCACTGCCAGAAACCGGCCTCTCCAGTCTGACTCTGCACACAATTCATTATTACTGATGTGGCTCCGCAGGGAGTCCGTCTCTGTGGGCACAAACACACACAATACCACAATTGTAGGATTAACAGAATGTTGTGTAAGTTTGCTAACTTAGTACATACTGTATATAAGACAGTGGTAGGGTGTAATGGAGGCCAAAGGGATCCAGACTCACTGGAGCGCAGACGCAGGCTTTTGTTGTACGGGTCTCTGGGTGAGAAGCATCCCGGAGTTCAGACTGCCTCCATTTCTGTCCCTCTGACTGCAACAGAAACACACAATCTTCCCTGCGCCTCCATTTGTTTGCAAGTTTAATCTTCCAAAGGGTTTATAATGAGGATATCTGTTGTACACTGATCAGACAGTTGCATATGATTAGCTCTGAATAGTTTCCATATTTGTTTATGTACTTAGAATTGACAAAGAAATTAGCTCCACCTCAGGGATTTTTTTTGTTTTTATAACTTTGCATCACTGAAGAATTATTAAGTAGGAAAACTCTTTAATGTCAGATGAATAAGAAATCCCCCAAAACAGATCCACATTTGGTTCAAAGAGTAACAAAAAAGTATTAACTCCCTTTATGGTGCTCTTAAATAATCTTCACTGGTGGGGCCTGTTGTTAGAAATCACTGGAGATCACCTGTGTGTAATACATGTTGATCATTCAGGTCATTACATCTTTTAGAAAATCCTTTAGCTGGTTTGTAAGATTTCTGGCATGCCTTGCAAAGATAAAGAAACACGTAATAGTGGCCGTACTGCTGAAGAGAAGTATCCCCAGCTTTATCCTGCCTTTTCCTGACCACTCAATGACCAAACAAAGAGGAGAAAGATATAGATGTACATAAGCACATTATCGATCATATTTGTGCACAACTCAATCATTTTATTAAAAGTCCCCTGAGGAGTAAGTCTGTTACCCAATTTGTTCTATTGTGGTATTCATTATTTGTTTGTGTTACATTCTATCCTTCTCCGCTCTCCCACAGAAAGCAATAACATAATAATTAAGTCAATATATTCTTAATTATCTGAGTCGGCATGCAATTAAAGAACACTGTTTCTTTTCCATTTGTTTGTGTCTCTGCTGCTTTTTGAATAAAATAAATGGCTAAAACAATGGGAGGAAATGCAGGGAATACTAAAGACACATTTAGGTGGGTTTAAGGATTGTTCAATGATGGAAGCAAATCCCAGCATCTACTCAGACAATATACATAACAGCAATACAATTTACTGAAAACTAAAGAGAAATATTTAGTGTCATATTTTGAGCACACTTAAAGCGTGTTTATCAGAAAAAACCACATCATTAGAAAAATCAATAACAAGCATGCATTATGAAAAATAACGTTAAGATTGTCTAACTAAAAAGCTCAAACACATTTTCTTTTTTTAAAGTATCCAACCACAGAATAGTCATCCTTACTAATTGTTAGGTGCCAGGCAGGCAGGAAAACCACACAAGTACAGCCTGCCTGGCACCTAACACTAATAAATTAACACAAATCTATTCAACTCATATGCAACATATTTATATAAAATAAAAGATAACTGCAGAAGTTGTCACAATAGCAACTGGTCTGAAACAAACACTGTTTCCAATATGATTTAAATAGTGAATAGCTTTTGAAGTAATTATTAGCGTATGTGTAAAGTATAACTTGTGTGATTCTAATTTACATTAATTAGTTTTTAATGCTTGATCAATGACCTAAGGGTATTCAGATTCAGAATACTTTATTGTCCGTAAAATCTACATAAAATTGAGGTTTGCATCGGCAAATAAAACAACAATCACCGTACACAGGAAAATGTTTTTCCTCATCATCTCTCCTCATGTTGGTTGTTGCATATTTTGTTCTGAATATTTTGTTTCCCAGACAAACAAATGTACTAGAAATACTCGAAAAGTTTTCAGGAACTTTAACATAGACTTCTTGGTTCTTCTTTCTTTTCTTTGGGGATAAAAACATGAAAAAGTCTAGGGGGATTGGCACAAAGAATACTTTTTATAGGCACTGAATACGACTGTTCTTCGTTTATGCTCATTGTAATATCTCTGATGTATTCCCACTGCATCTCATTGTTATCAATGATGACTTCAAAAATACTTTTAGAATAAAGATGCACTTAAGGCATAACCTACATACCCAGAATCACATTTGGAAACACATCAACAACAAGCTCCCAAAACCAACAAGCAAACATACATATAAACGTGTGTGTTGTCTGTGGCAAATTCATCATAACAACCAGTGTTTTATTGGAGGAAAACAACATGTATGTATTGCTAGCTTTGAATGGAAGTTAGTAGAATAAGTCAAAATGTGTTTGTTTCTGAAATATAGTTTAAAAACTGTCTGTAACTCGGAATTCATTTTGTGTTCATAATGGCCCCAAATAATGTATTAAAAAATAGGTAAATTCCATATAATGTGCACTGAAATCCATTCTTTATAATGAATACTATGCAGACTTTTTATTATGTCCTTTTCTCTTGTCCTACAAAAACAGGAGAAGCTATAACTACACAACATGACCTCTTTTTGACTGTATCAGGGAAGGGCATGACTTCTGCAGCATCTATCACTCTGCATGGGCTAAAGTTTAACAGTAAGTGCACCGGACACTAAGCTCCTCATTGACCCACAGCTTTTCTCTTAGCAACACTTCAGATTAAGACCTGCTACGTACCGCTTAATTAATTCCAATAAACATTGATTGTGTACCAATACCATACATACAGTGATACATAGATATAGTGTAGATACAAGTAAAATACTTAGAAAGTAATTAGGTTACAGTTTACAATGAAAGTATTTTTCAACTACCAGATACTTATTCTATTATTAAAGGTAGGGTATGGCCTATTGAGCAACAGTGGTGCAAGTTTGGGGAAGAGATGGAGTAATAAGTTCTGTAGCATTTTATACATTATTTTCAAAATGACAGTACCAGTGTAGGGTACAGAGGATGACAACAAGAGAAAAGGCAAAAAGGCCATTTGGGGGGTATTTACTTATTTAATAAATACAGGGTTAATTTGTGTTTTTACTTTTGAAGCAAACTAGAATGGCAGAGAAAGAGTATTGTCAACATATTGCTCCAGAAACATGAGCAAAAAGCTGCTACAAAATGACCATCCAAATGACTATCCAGCTCGAGGTCTGCTTTGACACTAACTGCCACTGTGAATTGGCCCTGTGTTCGATTGAAGTCATCTTTTACTTCATGTTGTGATAAATACAGAAAATACAGAATTAGCACAATGCAGGTATAAGGGTGAAATAATTCATTGTATTTAACGTGGCAGTTATGATCTTTACAAAGACTGCTCCCATGTACAGTAATAATAGGCGACCCCAGGCTAAGGAACTCTCAACTGTACCCTGAACGCTAATGACTCATAAAGCCTCACTGCCACCTCAACTTGACAAATGGCAAATGTCAGCGGCATATTCTCCTGGTAGGCATAATTGTATTAAGTGCAAATATCACTGTGCTCCTTAGGAGACACTCAAAGGTTAGACCAACAGCTGTAGCAGCTTCATGTGTATTAGCTGGGATTTTTTTACGGAAAGTCAGGCTCCCCTGAGATGATGGACACAACCAGTCAAGCATGAGGAGGGATGCTCTAACTAAATGCAATAAAGAGAAGCTCAGGCTAAGATCATGTTTATTTAAAAGCCTGGGACAATAACCTAATGGATGTCACTAAGGTAAGGGGGAGGAAAAAGGGAGTAAAACAGTAAAGGGGAAAAGAGAAAAGAGAGAATAAGAGACTGGTGGCATATAGAGAGGCAGATCATTTTTTCCATTTATTGGCTGTGGTAATTTGTTGACTCACTCATCCATGAAGAGTCTTTATGTTTAATGCAGGCCTCCAGAGGGGAAAGGGGGTAAGAGAGAGGGGGGGTAGGAAATGGAAAGACTGGCAATAGGCGGTTAGGGGGTACCATAGGAGATTAGCCTCAACCTCTCAGTGTGAGAGACGGAGGTGGATGAATATCAACCCTTAAAGTGGGCCCCTCATGCTAATGGGGACTGCATATTGGACTGACTCTGCTCAATACACCTGCCAAATAATTGATGGGGAAAAATGCATCTCAAAATGATCTGCATTGACCGGTTTAGTTTACAGGTGGTAAACAATACAACCAAAAGTACTACATTGAACATTCTGTAAAATATCATGTTTATTGGAAATACACTGGGAATAAAGATGACCTCAAAAACTCCCAGTTCAATGTCATCCAGCTGTCAGAAGCTTGTCTGGGTTTTGACGTGTGCTGTGGTGTGACACCCATCATCCTAACCCAGCTGTTCCTGGCCTGCCTGCCCTGACCTGGCCCTCCAAAGGGTCATACCCGTGTGGACAAACATTGGTGGCCCACTGCTGGCAATGGCTCCCTGCGAGTCCCATTTACGGAAAGGGTTACCACTGTCCGTTCTACTTAGAGACCTGAGAACATCAACCTGTCCGTACCAACGGCTGTCGAAAACTGAAGCCTGCATTTTTATCGTATTTCAGTGTAGTCACACTGTGAGGTTTCATGGTAAATAAGTGTTAAAATAAGTTAGTTGTTGAAAAACTGTGTGGCAGTTTCAGATCTACTTCCAGAAGTTATCAAATCTATCTATCGTGAAGTAAAGAGAAGCACACATAAGCAGGATATCTGCATGCAGCCTTGACCTGGCTATGGCTGCTCAAACAGTCCCAGAAAGGGAGAAACTCCAAAAACACAAATCAGGAAGAACAATTCCCATTGATGGGTCTATGCATAAAGATTAGGCTGAAAACTCAAAAGCAAAAACTTTGTTAAGAGGGACCGAATTTGCTACAAAATCAAGATGCCTCTATATTCCTAATGAGCAAAGTCTCCTTGGGATGCTGGAACCAAAAGCAAAAATAGTTTTTCTGCCATCAAACTGCAGGTTAAGTTGCTGGGGTGTGCAAGGGTCGGTTTAAAGAAATGAAACAAAAATGTACATTCAATTAGATCAAAGATCAATGCAAATAATGCCATATGCCCAATGCTTTGAATATGCATTCCCAAGCGACAAAACTGTTTGTTTTGATGCTTCACATCAAATTAACTTTAGAACAAAGATGCGATCAACTTTTAACTCTCTTTGCTTGACTTTCATCTATTTGTAGTGCTCTTTGCTGATTTACATCTCCTCAGCATGTATGCCAGAGATGTTACATTGCTATAATGAAGCATCTCTCGGGTACATAATGACATAAATAAAAGCCTGGAGCTACCTCCAGCCATAGGAACTGATGCTCATCTCATAAAGAAATCAGTGGACTGTACCATACACCCTGCTGCCTAAAATAGCACGTCTCTGCATCAAGATGTACAAAACATCTGCGTCCCTCCATGAATCTTCCCCAGTGTTTGGTGAATTCTGCCTCTAGAGCCTGAACACATACACATACACACACGCCATGGCTGGTATGTGCTTTTAATACACAGCTCAAGTGTGTGGAAGCTCCTTAGGATGTGTTGTTTCTACTGTATTTGTAGGTGTGTGTAAGCATGTGTGTGTGTGACTGTGTGTGTGTTCAAGTCCCCAGCCACTTCCCAGTATCACTCCTCAGCACTCTCTCTCCACCAGCGCTGTCATAAGATAATGTGACAGGGTGTCAATCATGGCGGGGCCTGGGGTGCCAATGGCGACAAGAGGGTTTTTGGCAGAACACTTTTGTGAGCAACACCAGGGAGAGGGCACCAGCAGGGACCACAGTACAGAAAAAAAATCCACCTAACCACTGCCCAATCTCAAATATCCTTTTTTTTCTTTCTACATCCCCCCTCTGGCCACACAATTCATCAAACATTAGCCTGGTCTATATCCTGACCCTTGTAAGGAAGAACCCTGTGGGGGTCAGATGCCGACAAAATGTTCTTCCATTCCCTAAAAGTATCTTCCCAGGCATCTAGCGATTGACCTAGCGCCCACCCCATCTTCGCACCCGGGGGGCCTTCAATGTACAGTAGGCTAGCTGGGCGCTGCCACTCTTCTTCTCTGAGCTGTGATGTGTTATGATGGCTCTGTCACTCTCCAATGCAGGGCCATAGACACCTGTGGAGGCCCTGGGTAAAGTTGATGGAATTGGACAGTACTTAATATCCGTCTGTGTCTAGAGAGGAGCGTTGACCAGTGCAGGTGTTGAGGAATTGTGGCAGTTGTTGACTGTCTCAAAGTTTGGTTGTGACAAGCTGTGACAATGTGGCTGGTATTGCTTTTACCTTGTCTGTGTATGTATGTGTGTGTTGGTGTCATGATGAAAACATGTGGTCCTGGAGGCACCTGCTGTAGTGGGAATTATCACAACGGCTGTTTTGAGTAATTTGCTGGGCATTTATTTCACAACAATGCAGTCACAAAACATTAAAGGTGTGTATTTGAGATCAAAAGTTTGAAGATGGGTGTGATCTTAGCAAATGTGCCAAAAGCGCAGTAGTAGGAATAAGAAAAGCGGCCCTGGCCCAAATACAAGTATCGGATGGATGTTTTCATTATCATAATTATGGAGACATGTTTTTCTGAATATGTCTTATACTGTATATTTGAATACTGGAGCAGTGCTGCTAACATTCTCTTGCTTAACTTGGCCAAATGTATTTCCACACTACTTACAGAACGTTTTTTGTTTGTTTCTGCAGAATAATACATTATTCAATACATGCTAAAGGTTCAGTGCTGTCATCAGCCTGGTTTTCAGGAGCAGACAAAGCCAGGGGCGGACTAGGGGGGAAAAGTGGCCCGGGGATTAATTGACAGAGAGGCCCACTTAATGTATCGGCCGGCCGACGACGAAAGTATGTTACTTAACAAAAAACCCTTTGCATTTTATGTTATTTTGGACAATTATTCATATAGTAATCACATTACCTGATCCCTTGAGTTGCCTAGAGCAAAAATAGTTACAGCATATATTTAGTGACTTTAATGTTAACAGATCATTGATGTGTGGCATACAGAGCCATTAGTGGGTTGATATACCTACATTATTAGTAATTACATGGTTAACATGATTTGCATTTAATACAGCTCATGTTCAGAGTGTGGTGAGAATTGTCTGTGTGTTTTCTGATAAGGAATGGTTGGTTTATTGTTGGAAAAATGTAGTGTTTTCTAGCAGTATGTAGTGTCTAACTCCGACCAGCAGAGGGCGCGTTCGCTAAACGGTGTTGGGGACAAAGAGAAGTCTCGCGTGAATACGTTCAGAGAACGTAAACATACACTTGAGTGAAGTCACGGTGTTTGTGTGTGTCTGGCGAACTGTGATAATAATATATATATTTTGGCTCTTTGCAGGTAAGAACGGAGAGTTGGAATTGTGTAATTGATGAGTGAATATGTTATGTGTGAGTTTATGATCCCGGTTGGACTTTATGTAGTAGTGTTTATGAACGTTACTTGTTCAGCAAACGTAACGTACTGAAAATGGCTAGCCAGTAGTTAGCACTGGTGGCCTTGTTAGCTTGAGCGAGCGTGAGGCGGGAAAGTAGAACAATGAGCCGGTCTAAAGAGCCCGGACTGCTCGTATATAGTTAATAGATAAATAAATAAGTTAAAAGAGATACATAAGTGATTTGGTTAATGTGACAATGTTAGGTAGACATGATTGGCTGACTGTATCGGAGCAACAAATTGATATTGAATGTACAAGATGAAACTGGTCTGGAATAGCAATGCAACAGACATGATTATTGTTTGGATGTTGATGCAGATGTTCATTTTGTTTCTGTGTTAGTATAGAGAATACGTTCAGAGAACGTACACATACACTTGAGTGAAGTCACGGTGTGTGTGTGTGTGTGGCGAACTGTGATAATCATATATATATTTTGGCTCTTTGCAGAACAAAATAAAAGACTTTCAAATTAAATGTGTAGTGGAGGGCTACTTCACTCTGTACCACGCTACAGATGCAATAACATTTGGACCCAATTTGTCTGACTTGACACATGGAATAAAACATGGGCGTAGGAAGCATCCTCAATGTGGGTGAGACAATTTAACAGGGGGTGTGGGCAGGTGGTGGATCTCACCTCCTCTAGGGGGGTCCGGGGGCAAGCTCCCCCCGGGAAGATTGTTTTTTAAATGTTGAAGTTAAATGCATCAATCTGGTGCACTTTGAGAGCAAAATTAGGGACTAAATCTATGGCAGTCAGTAGGGGCTTGGACTGTGAGCCGTAGGATCGCCGGTTCAAGTCCCCGACCAGACCTACATTTGGAGTGTGGACTTCTACTTGGAGAGGTCCCAGTTCACCTCCTGCCCTGCCGTGGTGCCCTTGAGCAAGGCACCGGACATCCCCCTTCCCCCCTCACTCCCATTGCTCCGCGGGCGCTGTACAATAGCTGCCCACTGCTCCTAGTACTATCAATCAATCAATGTTTATTTATATAGCCCAATATCACAAATGTTACATTTGTCTCAGTGGACTTCACAGTTTGTACAAAATATCAGTATGACAATACGACACCCTCTGTCCTTAGACCCTCACATCGTACAAGGAAAAACTTCCGGAGAAAACCCACAGTTTTAAAGGGAAAAATGGGAGAAACCTCAGGGAGAGCAACAGAGGAGGGATCCCTCTCCCAGGACGGACAGACGTGCAATAGATGCCGTGTGTAAATTGAAAAGATAATACATTTGCAACATAGGTAATCTAAATGTTTGGAAATGCATGTGTGTATAATAGGAAGATGAATCCACTAGGATATCCATCCATGCTGTGGGCCATCTAAGCTAATTTACAGATGGCCCTGAGCCCAATAGAGATTGCCCTGAAAAATGCACGTGGACGAAATGACGTACGAAGGGTTTGGGGGGCCTCCCCCTAGAACATTTAGATTGTTGCAGGTCTTAAATGCTGTCTGGTTCTCTAGACTGAATTATAAGATGAACCACCACAATATAATATTGTTCAATTTCTTCATTTCACTTGTTTGTTTGTTCTTGTTTGTGTTTGCTCACTTGCATGCCCTGCATAGCTATAAGAAATACTTAAGTTGTTGGTCAAGACACTTCCCATCTGATGAAGGCAAATGCCTTCCCAGATGTAAAAAAGTAGAAAACATTACATTCAGTTATAACTGCCAAAACAAACATTATTTACACTAGTATGGCCCCTGTTAAAAATGTTTGTAATGTTATCTACTGTAAGTTGGTCGAACGAATACCTCCTCATCCGGAAGCTGACCGAGCAGACCCGAGCAGCAGTCGAGAGGAGCCGAGCGCATCCGCCAAGCACACAAAATGGCGACATCAGAGTTCCCGTTAGCCGGCAAATCTCTTCGGTCAAAGCGTCCGGTCAAAATAATTTCCCTTTAGCGCAATACCGCTTCAGTTGCGCCACTTATGTGACAGACAAGAAGAGTATGTGACAGACAAGAAAGTATGTGACAGACATGAATAGTCCATCTAACACTTAATGTGGAGAAAGAGATGTCCTGTATGGGTTGATTGTGCGTTGATCTGTTGGTAATGCCTCGAGGTTCCGGTGGGCATGTAAACAAATGCATAACGCTGCGCTATACTTTGCGGCCTCACCCAGTTGCATAGCGACGCTTATTGTTTAGGTGTCTTTTAATAAGCAGGTAGTCATATCATTAGCTAGAACTAGCTGGATCTGATCGATATGGACATTAACGCGAGTGAAGTCTAATCTGACGGGAGAGAGAGATCAGCTGCTGCTGACGAGTGGACACGCAGCTCTGCATGATCACCTGCAGCGGTGAGCGGACAAAACACACACTTCAGGTTAGAATATCACACGTAGCTATTTTAATTACCTCTCAAACTACCTAAACTAGTTATAGATATGTTTAGTTTTACTGTCGGGTCACTCATTACTGGATCCGCGAGCTGCATGAGACTGACATAATAGATCGGGCAACCAGCAGGTGAGGCTTCATTGCCCGAGCTAAATACTAGATGGCCCCGGGCCATCGGGCAGTCCTTAATGTCGAGCCCTGGGGTGTCTGCCGCCCGAACACAAACTGGAAGCTGATTCCACAAATGTGGAGCTTGATAAGAAAAGGCTCTGGCTCCCATTGTACTTTTAGAGACTCTAGGAACAACCAACAACCCTGCATTCTTGAAATGCAATGCCTAGAACACAGAATAGAATTTAAAATTCTTCTTCCCGACTACAAAGCCCTTAATGGGCAGGCGCCATCTTACCTTAAAGAACTCATTATACCCTACTGTCCTAGGGAGCCAGTGTAAGGCAGCCAGAACAGGAGTAATGTGGTCCCTTTTCCTAACTCTGGTTAGTACACGAGCCGCAGCATTTTGAATCAGCTGAAGCGACTTGACTGACTTCTTGGTACAACCTGATAATAAAGAGTTACAATAATCCAGCCTTGAAGTAACAAATGCATGGACTAGTTTCTCTGCATCGTTTTGAGGCAAGATATGCCTGATTTTTGCAATGTTACGTAGATGGAAGTAGGCGGTCCTTGAAATTGATTTTATGTGGGTGTTAAAGGATAAATCCTGATCAAATATAACACCAAGATTCCTTACAGTCTCACTGGAGGCCAAATTAATGCCATCCATAGTTAGTATATCTTTAGATAATTTGTTTCGTAGATTCTTCGGGCCAAGTACAATAACTTCAGTTTTGGTCGTGTTTAACATCAAAAAGTTTAAGGTCATCCACGTTTTTAAGTCCTTAAGGCAGTCTTGAATTTTATTTAGATGATTAATTTCATCAGGCTTGATTGATAAATATAGTTGAGTATCATCCGCATAACAATGAAAGTTTACAGAATGATTCCTTATAATATTGCCTAACGGAAGCATATATAATGTGAACAAAATAGGTCCGAGCACTGAGCCCTGTGGCACTCCATGGCTAACTTTGGTTTGCGTGGAAGATTCATCATTGACACGTACAAACTGAGAGCGTTCAGATAGATAGGACCTAAACCAGCCTAAAGCAATTCCCTGTATGCCAACTAAGTGCTCTAGTCTTTGCAATAAGATATCATGATCGATAGTATCAAATGCAGCACTGAGATCGAGGAAAACAAGAATAGAGACAAGTCCCTTCAGGGTTTCCCACACATAGACTATACTTGGGCGGGCCGCCCAGGTATATTAATGGCCGCCCAAGTATATTTCGCGACTCATTTAGTTTTTTTTTTTTTTTTTATAACATTTTTTTTTAATATTTTTTTTTTTTATTCGTCCGTGACCACGACGCCATCTGCGATCGATTAACTTGTAGACAATGATCCCTCGCTCCCTTGCTCTGATCTCGCCTCCTTCTGGCCTGTTAAGTGGCCTGCCTCACACAGGGTGACTGGCTGTCCACATGATGTGGCCTGCCGACATGGCCACTGTCATACAGATCATAAATCAAAGCCCTTGATTGGTCTCTGTGTGTCATTCAAGCTCGGGATAACCTCAGCTCAGGTGAGGTAAAGGACTCTGAGTGTTTAGATAGTTAACTTAGTCTAAGTTCTCAGTGGGTCTCAAACGGTGTGGTCACCATTTATGTAAACACATATTTCCATTTGAGAGGGTAGTGATTGGTCTAATGGATAGTGAGGTGGGCTGAAGATCGGAAGGCTGTGAGTTCAAATCCCGCCAGGAACACCACCACTAGTGTGCCCTTGAGTAAGGCACTTAGCCCTTAGTTACTCCAGGGAGAATGTCCCTGTAATCGGTCATTATAAGTCGCTTTGGATAAAAGCGTCAGCTAAATGAAATGTAATGTGATTAGTAAAATATGCATGAATAAATAAATAAAAAGTTAACTAGGTGAAAAAAGGTAAGATACACTTTTAAAACTTGTTGAGAGAAAACTAGTCTTTGCTGCTGCCTCAAAGAGGAGCAGGGGGAGAGGATGGAGAGGGGGGAGAGGAGGGAGACAGGAGAGGCTGATTCAGGAGCACAGACACACTCACAACTATAAATGAACCAAAACTAAATTAATAAACAAGTTTCAGTGTTTTTTTCATATTGGAAATGGTATATTATTGGTTATGGCCTTGATTTTATGATTATTGAAATGTATACAGTTCTGTTAAATATAGGTGTTTCCATAGATCTAGTCTCTTTATTTCCCCCTCAAAATGCACCAGATTGATGCATTTAACTCCAAAATAAAAAATAAAATCTTACCGGGGGGGCATGCCCCTGGACCCCCCTAGAGGATTTGAGGTCGACCCCCACTAAAAATCACATGGATAGGTTCCTAAATACATTAATAAATACATTAATTTTTTTAAATAGTAACCCATTTCCATATGTTCATGTGTGGGTAGTATATTTAAACTATAGGGCTATCATTATTAGGGATGGGTATCGTTTGAAATTTATCGATTCCGATTTCGATTCCGGTTCTGCTTATCGATTCCGGTTCTTATCGATTCCCCGTTTCGATTCCAAAATTGTAAAATAAAGAGGTCAAACGTTTAGATAACAAACATATATTTATTCTTAAAAGCTTTAACTGAAATTGTTACTAAAAAATATACATGCAATACAAATGTATTGCACAATAGCTGTGCTTTATTTTAACTGAGCTATGCCTGTGGCAAGCTATTAACAGGCATTACACTTTGCCTTTTATTTTTATTTTTTAGTGTAGTGGAGCCTCACTTCAGAGTGTTTACCGCGACCTATCTTTGGTGTTATGAAGTGACTGAGCTCGTGAAATGTCTACGGGAGGGCGGGGGAGCATCGCTGCGGGGCAACTGTGGACCTCTGTCGCCTGTCAGCGCAATTTATATGATGCCGTTTAAAAAAATGAAGGGCGGTGCCGGCCGTCAACGGCCCGCTGACGACCGGCCGTTCTGTGATTCTCCAGGTCCGCCCTGTATTCCACCGGGTCACCGCAGCACCGCGGTGCAGACGGACCCGCTGGAATACAGGGTCTACCGCGTTTAGGAACCGTTAAGCAGAACCGAAATTGTGTATTTTGTATGGGTACCCGGTACCCGGCATTTTCTTATCGGTTCTCATCTGGAACCGAGTTTCGGTTCCCAACCCTAATCATTATGGACCCTGCCTGTACCTGTTCGCTCTGCCATCGCATGAAGGGTCTGCTAACAAGCGACCAACAGAAAGGTTAATGTTGTTGCACGTCACCTCAACCCCCCCCGCTACCACCACCCCCCAAAGTATATTTCAGATCTGTGGGAAACACTGGCAGTTAATGGACCAGCACCAGAGGCATTCCCATACACACAGGCGTTGGAGCTGTTCTTCATGAAATCCCAGAAGGATGAAGTGCTCTGACAAACAGTGCCATCTTTGCGCAAAATGATTATACCGGAATAAAAAGTCAATAAATAATGTTGTTAAAACTTTTTTTTTTTTTTCGCGCACCCCCCCTAGCCACCACCCGCCCAAGTATATTTCATATCTGTGGGAAACACTGCCCTTGTCAGAGGCTATTAGAATGTCATTTGTGACTTTAACCAGAGCTGTCTCTGTGCTATGATGTGTTCTAAAGCCAGACTGAAAATCTTCAAATAAATCATTGTTTTTTAAGTAATCACACAGCTGTTTTGCGACTGCTTTCTCAAGAATTTTTTAGAGGAACGGAAGATTAGAAATAGGTCTATAATTGGCTAAAACCTCTGGATCGAGGTTGTGCTTTTTAAGAAGCGGTTTTATCACTGCTACTTTGAATGATTGTGGAACATAGCCTGATAATAAAGACATATTCATAATATTTAATAAAGAAGTGCTAATTAATGGAAAAACTTCCTTCAACAGCTTAGTTGGAATTGGGTCTAACATACACGTTGATGGTTTAGAAGAGAGAATCATTTAATTACATTTTTCAAGGTTTATGGCTGAAAAGCATTCTAGTTTACTATCTAGTGTAATATTAGAACTTACGTTTCCGGGAGCTGTTGATAACACTATACTGGTCA
Source organism: Gymnodraco acuticeps (assembly GCF_902827175.1). Lineage (NCBI taxonomy): Eukaryota > Metazoa > Chordata > Actinopteri > Perciformes > Bathydraconidae > Gymnodraco > Gymnodraco acuticeps. The sequence continues at coordinate 799,408 of NW_022990015.1, forward strand.
AAGGCAACAGGTCATTAATTTTGTTTCTAAGAGTAACAATTTTCTCGTTAAAAAAGCACATAAAATCATTACTACTGAGTGCTATGGGAATAGAAAGCTCAATCGAGCTGTGGCTCTCTGTCAGCCTGGCTACAGTGCTGAAAAGAAATCTTGCATTATTCTTATTCTCATCTATTAATGAAGAGTAGTAGGCTGCTCTCGCTTTACGCAGTGCTTTCTTATATTCATTGAGAGTAATATGCCAAATTAAACGAGATTCTTCAAGTTTAGTTGAACGCCATATCCTTTCAAGTTGTCTCGACTTTTGCTTTATTTTGCGGGTTTCGGCATTATGCCATGGAGCTAATCTATGTTGTTTTATTTTCTTCTTCTACTAGACTCCTGGTACTAGGGTGGGTTAGAAGCAGAGAACACATTTCACTGTGTGTGCTGTGTGCTCTGCATGTGTGACCATTAAAGAGGGTTTCATCCCTCCCAATTCTTCTTCTTCAACACCCATATAAAACAGAACTGTAAACAGATTTACTTTTTCTTTCAACATTTATTTGAACAGCAAGTGGAGGCAAAAGTGATTGCACCCAAAACAATAAACCTGCTAGCTAAATAGCCTAAACTCAGTAACAGAAAGTGGGCAACACGTTCTTCTCCTCTTAGTCAGACGTCACTTCCCCCTTTTCTATCCTACGGGTACAGCCGTACAGCCACTCCCCCTGAACCCCGTTTCCCTGCCACTGAGCTGGGCTGGGCCGGAACACTTACAAATGTGGGCCGGTAGGATTTAGGCAAGCAAAAAGAAAAGAAAAGGGAGTGGCCGGAACACTTACAAATGTGGGCCGGTAGGATTTAGGCAAAAAAAAAAGGAATTTTTTTTCAAAATTTATTTATTTGTATTTGTTGGCCCACCGGGGAAACTCCCGGTATTCCCAATAGCCAGTCCGCCCCTGGACAAAGCGCACGACTTGCTAGTATTTTTTTGTTTTGTTGATAGAGACCAAAAGAGATGCAGCCAGAAACACCACAGAGCTTTTGATAGCAAAGACGGCGAGTTCATATATCCCACATCTCCCATTTAGGATTACAAACCATTTTAATTTAAGAACTTTTGAACATTACTGTCCTTCAACATTATCCAGTCTCAAACCGCCTGGAAGATCATTAGTTTATGCTCAATACAGTCGAGGCATGATTTGCTTATTATGTGGTTTTTTTTATTGGCTGGCTGGTAATTGGCTCCAGTTTATAAAATATATATTAGTATTAAAATATATAATTGTTTGTGGTGGTCCTATAAGGTCAAAGTCTTTCCTCTGCTTCCTAGAAGAAAGGAACGAATATGAATATAAATATGGTATATTGCCAATAGGCACAATAACCACCTTGCATGCTATAGTTTTTACACAACACATTTCTGTTTTAAGTCCAGTACAGCTTTGTTGGTGAAGCCTGATGGAGACAGCATGTGATTTTCCCACACAATATGTATGTGACCTTTGTGACATGCATACAGAGATATACTGTAAAACACACCACACAAGTAATCTGTGCTGGAGTGCAGTCAGCACAAATGTGTAGCTATGCCATCACAGCAAAATGTAAATACAATAAGAACAGAGGTTCTCAATGGTGACTGCATGATGGACGCCAGTCTCCTGGGTGGCTCATGTTGATGTAAAAAATCCCTTATCATAGAGGATCACCATCCCCACCTGGCTATCCTTCGGCCTCATGTAGAGAACAACATATACCATCCCCACCAGCCATCTACAAAATGCACACAACCACACTCACACACACACAATTCAGTGTGTAGAAAGCTGAATCCATTTTTACACAGATGTAAGGAATGACACACGCAATCATGAATATGGGAGCTTCATAAAACATGGCTACGGACAGAGAGATATGGACTAAGGCTAACACAGAATAGTGTGTAATTATTCCTTCTCTTACCTTCTATTCCCTCAGGTACTACACCAATGTGTCCGCGCTGGATTTGTGTTGTTTGCCCTACGCTTCAAGATGAACCCATGACTTCAAAAGTAAAACATGCACGCATAAAAGACTAGTGGCATAGAACACATCTTTTCAACTCTGTCTACCCATAAGCCCCCCCCCCCTCAATCAACTTCCTCTTGACTGCCTTTTTATTTTTTACTTACTTGTTTGCCTGTCCTTGTTTGTCTACCCTCCCTCATACTGTAAAGCGTATTTGAGTTGTGAAAAGCGCTATATAAATAAAATGCATTATTATTATAGTTTACATTTTAATTTCTATAAATACGGCTATAAGAAGCATCTTTAAACTTGTGCATTTATAATTTAGATAATACATCTTATTTATTTTTGTATCATCCTCTGCATTTTCCACACTAAAATGAAACAAGCGTATTGCTTACAAAGGAGATCTGACTGACGTCCAAAAGTCCAGGAAAAACACACAGACTGCAATGCTAAGCGTTATGAAATATACTCATCTTCTCCTCTTGCCAAAAGGAAACAGCTAAATAAAAGAAACAGCAAAGACCAATTTCCTCTGAAGTCTTTGAAAAGAATGAAGTTCTCTGTGACACATTGGCAGCCTAATGAAGCTGCAAACTTTTCAGCAGAAAATAGTACCTCTAGTTAGTCACACATATTCTTTAAGAACAAATTTACCTTGTTTTACTGTAAAATGCTTACTTTGCACTTATGCATCATTATTATAATGTGTCACCTCATCGCTTTTTTTTCTTTAGGCAATGGATATTAGCGGCCATCTTAGCTCTTAAAGTGATAGTTTCTTTGCTCCTGCCTGCTGTGTGTCCCCTCATTAATGCAAGCTATTCTCCATCAGCGTCCTCTGTGAAGATACTCTCCTCATGCAGGCCACACAACTCTGACAAGGATGAAATTACTGTTAGCTTTCACACCTAATTAAAGAGTAGATGGATCACCTTCAATGGAGTTTACTGCATTGATGTCATTCAAGGCTTTGACTGTAAGTAGCCGCACTTATGGTCGCTGGATGGATCCTGTGAACGGTGTTTTTGAAGGATTTTTAGGTTGTCCTCCATCTGTCAGACAGAGTCCAGCTGTTTTCCATTCAGCTGTAGAGTGCATGCATTGCCTAACAAGTTTTTTCCAAAGATCCTGAAATTACAGCACTAATATTAATAATGCGAAGGGATATGAACGTTTCACTCAGGTTCTGCTACATTCATTGCATGTTATCTTCAGAAGTATTTAAGGGAACAACAGATAGGATAATACATGTTAAATAAAAGCTCTGTTTAACACAAACATTAAAAGAAGTCAAATATATTATTGTCCTTTAAAAGCTAGTTGTTTGCAATGAAAACCCTGAGTCCCAGGGCCCGCCAAGAGTGCAACATACATTATACGAGGAAAAGTAATAATAAGTAAAGACACACATCGCTGTCACATCATACCCGATAGTGATTTTGAAGGTTGAAATCATTTTTAAAAAATCATTTAACTTGGGGAGCTTGCAGCATTCAGTGTGCGGGATCAACTGATTTAAAAAAAGACTGAATTCTCTCCAAATCCCAGTATACCAATGCACAGTATGCCGAACTAAACTCTGCTTTCATTCGGCTAGAAGTTGTTTTTTGAAATCCTTCAGTGGTCTTGTTATATAAATGCATTTTCAATGTCTGCAAGAACATGCTGTATTTTTCCAAGCTGCTGAACAGAAGGAAAGGAGAGTGAGCTGAAGAGAAACTGTTACCATCAGCTGTGAGTTGAACAAGCAGGGATATCAGAGAGGAAGGACAGGTATAAATAGGTTTCTTGCTTAAAGTCAGTTTTGTGCATGTATCTGTGTCTACGTCTTGTGTAATTCTGCACACTCTTACTGTGTGTGTGTGTGTGTGTGTGTGGGGGGGGGGGTTGTGTGCTATGTAAGTGAGTGACAAAAGGTGGGAAAATTAGCAGTTCTTACATGCAGGTTGGCAGGGGGAGCTTTAGAGAGCCTTGAACATCAGCAGCTCCTGATGAAGAGCTTGGAAGTGCTTGAAACAGCGTTTGATTTTCCACGTGAAGTCCCCGTGGCTCAGCTCAATCGTGTAGAGATTTGGATTCAGCACCTTTGAGGTGAGCATTTCAAAAGAAGACAGTTCAGCTCCACCGCATCAATAGTCGCTTACAAGAACTTTAGAGGAGATGAAACACGTATAACGATATAATACTGTCTTTAAGGATAAGTTTTGAGGGATAGTGATATAAGAAACTTTTGATCAGAAAAGGTGAGGCTTACAGCTTTATCAAAATAATGAGTGAAGAGCGCCTTTTAAAGAGGTTCAGACAGGGCTTATGACAAGCGATGACTTAGTACTTGGTTTACAGTCAATTATATCTCACTCACCTTTGTTGTAGATGTCTGTTCCACCTCTGTCACCCAGACAAAAATAGGAATGTTTTCCAAGAACACTTTGGAGACCAGACTCTTTAATGAAGGGGAAGTTGTTGAGAGTCAGAAATGAAATGCTTCTCGCTTCGAAAAAGAGAGCAAGCAGAACAAGGAGTTGGTTTTACCTTATTCACTGGGCTTTAAAAGACTTACTGTATGCCTAATGCAAATATTTAGCATCTTCACCACTCCTAAATTATAAAGGACACCGTTCAAAACCACCGGTTTGGCTATTTTTGTTCTGTGTACTTAAGGTCTTGCTATACTGACTATGTTTGAATGACCATTGCAGCAGAAGAGCACCTTGTCCAAGGACGAGTACTCACTTAGCATGGCCATGTTCCAAGAAAGAACATTTTACGGCTAACAAGATGTTTTGACCGTTTTCTTCCTGCCCCTCCTCTTGTGTGTGATTTCAAATCAATCAATTTTATGCCAAAATATTTCTCTATTATGTCCACCACATTCAAATTAGGTAAGTTCTTCATTGTCTTAAAAGTCCAGTGTGCCGGATTCAGGAGGATATATAAGCAGAAACTGAATATTATATGCATTCTTGTGTTTTCATAGTGTGTATTCACTTTAAAATATGAATTGTTTTGGTTAGCTTTGAATAAACCCTTCATATCTACACGAGGAGGGACATCTTCCACATAGTCTGTCTTTTTTCAACAGGACCCCAGAATGGACAAACCAAATACTATTTCTGTGATGTTCATGCAGAAGAAAATCTTCAAAGTAAGTGGATATTGTAAGTATGTCAACAACACGCCCAGTACAGAAAGTAAGGTTATACAATTGCACATCCAAAAGTTGTTCTCTCTTTGAGTTTAAGTTTGACTGTACTCAGTAACAAGGCATAAGTCAAAATGTAATACAATGCATGTTCATTGGCTTAAACCCATACATATTTCATGTTTAAGGTCTGAAGGGGATAAACACACATTAGCCCATGAGATTATTTTTGTCCCGGGTGCAAAAGTTGTTCTAGTACATCTATTTTTGCCAGATCTGTAATCTTTAAGAAATGTATAATATTTCACACAAAGCATGTTTTACAAGTATAAACTTTGCTCTTCATTAGTAAACATTTTCTTTAATAAACAAAGCTTTGGAGGATATCGCTGTATATCTCCCGCTGAGATCAGAGAAAATACAATTGTTCCAACTGAGATTAACAGCTAATGATGAAAAACACATGCAGGCTGCATCATTCATTTGAGGACATTGCGTGATGCTTAACCATTTCTTCACTTTCACGCCATTTGACCCTGACCTTTCCTTTCTGCTGTGATTCTCTGTCAGACTGCACACAATCAATGTCTGTCACCTTCTGCGTGATCACAAAAACAGCAGACCCTCTCTGACAGGGACTCCACTGTCAGCCCTGTCTCCCTGCATTTGGGCCACTCGATCTTCTATTGGTGGTTCTGGGACATCCTCCCTCATTATCTCTACTACCCCACCCTGACCAGCCCACTGGAAGTGATGCTAATAACATGAATACCAACTGACGGACATGGGTGAAGAACCAGGAGATGAAATCCATACTTCATGCATTTTGTATGGAGTGGTAATTAGGGATTTTTTGGGTACTAAGTGTTTCTGTTACATATCCATGTTCTTGCTGGGAAAGGGAACATTTAGCTTCAGCTTGTAATATTAAGGCCAGATGCAAAAACGGAGTAAATTCTGTATAATATGAGCACTCTGAACTGATTTGAACATTTTGAGTAAAACCTTGAAGCTTCACCCAACTGGTAGTTCCCATAAGTATGATGTTTTGAAACATGGCCTTAATTATGTGCTTTCTTGCTGAATAAGTGTCTGCTTCTCTAACCAACCCTAAGACCCATTTTTAAGGTCTGAGAATGTGCCCTTGACAACATTTCCCCCCTCGTCGCCCTGGGCCCCTGGCTCTGGCCATTAGGGAGATTCCTAGTCTTCCTTAAGCAATGACAGGTGAAGTGGAGCACAAAATCCTAAGGCCTGCTCTGGGCCTCAATAACATAAGCACCTCTAATTCTTAAAGACAATCATCTTTCCATTACCACTTCTATCCATTAACATATATGACAGACAACAGATTACTAGTGTTTGAGACTTCAACCACGCAGTCTATGACAGAGGAATACAGACACCGAGCTGTAATTCTTTCTGCACACTGACTAAGTAAAGCATAGCACCAACACTGACTAACACTTTTACTTTCAGTTGAGGCCAATGCAAGATAAAAGCTGGATAAAGTTGAACATTCTCCGTCATTAAAGAAGAAGCTTGTGTATCAGTTTCCTTAGTGAATAGATTATGAATTTGAAATTATGTTTCAAAGTTATCTCTGCTCTGCCTACCCTGTGAAATACATATCATGTAATGACAAATGGTTAGCTATATGCATGTTCTCTCTGGTGTTGCATTTTTGTTTTGAGACTGAATTTAGCATAGTCCTAAATACACTGAACAAAAATATAAATGCAACACTTTTGTTTTTGCTCCCATTTTTCATGAGATGAACTCAAAGATCTAAAACATTTTCTATATACACAAAATAACCATTTCTCTCAAATATTGTTCACAAATCTGAAAAAATCTGTGATAGTGAGCATTTCTCCTTTGCCGAGATAATCCATCCCACCTCACAGGTGTGGCATATCAAGATGCTGATTAGACAGCATGATTATTGCACAGGTGTGCCTTAGGCTGGCCACAATAAAAGGCCACTCTGAAACGTGCAGTGTTGCTTTATTGGGGGGGGTCTGGGGGGGTCCGAAAACCAGTTAGTATCTGGTGTGACCACCATTTGCCTCACGCAGTGCAACACATCTCCTTCGCATAGAGTTGATCAGGTTGTTGATTGTGGCCTGTGGAATGTTGGTCCACTCCTCTTCAATGGCTGTGCGAAGTTGCTGGATATTGGCAGGAACTGGAACACGCTGTCGTATACGCCGATCCAGAGCATCCCAAACATGCTCAATGGGTGACATGTCCGGTGAGTATGCTGACCATGCAAGAACTGGGATGTTTTCGGCCTCCAGGAATTGTGTACAGATCCTTGCAACATGGGGCTGTGCATTATCATGCTGTAACATGAGGTGATGGTCGTGGATGAATGGCACAACAATGGGCCTCAGGATCTCGTCACGGTATCTCTGTGCATTCACAATGCCATCAATAAAATGCACCTTTGTTCGTCGTCCATAACATACGCCTGCCCATACCATAACCCCACCACCACCATGGGCCACTCGATTCACAACATTGACATCAGAAAACCGCTCACCCACACAACGCCACACACGCTGTCTGCCATCTGCCCTGAACAGTGAAAACCGGGATTCATCTGTGAAGAGAACACCTCTCCAACGTGCCAGACGCCATCGAATGTGAGCATTTGCCCACTCAAGTCGGTTACGACGACGAACCGGAGTCAGGTTGAGACCCCGATGAGGACGACGAGCATGCAAATGAGCTTCCCTGAGACGGTTTCTGACAGTTTGTGCAGAAATTCTTTGGTTATGCAAACCGATTGTTGCAGCAGCTGTCCGAGTGGCTGGTCTCAGACGATCTTGGAGGTGAACATGCTGGATGTGGAGGTCCTGGGCTGGTGTGGTTACACGTGGTCTGCGGTTGTGAGGCCGGTTGGATGTACTGCCAAATTCTCTGAAACGCCTTTGGAGACGGCTTATGGTAGAGAAATGAACATTCAATTCACGGGCAACTGCTCTGGTGGACATTCCTGCTGTCAGCAGGCCAATTGCACGCTCCCTCAAAACTTGCGACATCTGTGGCATTGTGCTGTGTGATAAAACTATAGGTTACTTACGTAAACCCAGTTCTCAGAGTAACATGAAGTGAGATGTCTCACTATGGGATGCGCCTCATCGCGGAGCAAACAGAAGCATCAATCTCATTACGCCAATCCTGATTGGCTGGTGATCTTGACGTCAGCGTCAGGGAATTCACCCCCTATAAGTAGCTTGCGCCACAACGCATGCGTCATTCAAAATAAGCACCTCTTCTCGCTTCACCATAGCAAGGAGGGCCGTCTGGTGAGACATCTCACTTCATGTTACTCTGAGAACTGGGGTTACGTAAGTAACCTATAGTTCTCATTCATAACACTCCGTTCGATGTCTCACTATGGGAAATTGTAGCTCCCGTATTGTCAGACAAGCTTATCTCGAAAATCACCAAACCAACCAGAACTTAACAGGTAGAGCTCTGACTCAACCAGGTGCCCAGCACTGCTTGAGTCACACTGGGAGCAGAACGTCCAGCCTGTTAAGAGGCGTAAAAAAGTGAGCGGCGAGGACCAGCTCACTTTGTCTCTGGGAGACATCCTGGACAGAGCCCAGGATGCAGCCAGACCCTGAGTCGAAAGAGCTCGCGGACCCGAGGGTGACTGCAAACTCTGACTCGTATGGGCCCCAAAGCAATTGCTTCCACAAACCAGTGGGAGAGCCGTTGCTTAGTAACAGGCTTGCCCTTATAAGGGTTAGCCCAGGACACAAGGGGTTGGTCATTATGACGAAGCACCCTTGATCTGTCCCTGTACGTGCGTAAAGCACGGGCTGGACACGGCAAATCCGGCCGCTGTTCCCCGGAGGAATACAGTGGCGGGGAGGATGCCTCAATGTCAAATGTGGTACCTGAACCAACCGCCTTAAGATAAAGGCAGGGTTGGGCTTCAACCACACTCTGTTTGCCCTGGGGTGAACTGAGTGCATGAAGACTGTACAGATAGCGCATGAGTGCCACTGGCTCGCTTGGCAGCTGCCAGGGTCAGCTTCATGTCACACTGTATTCAGATTGTACCACTCACGGGCCAGGCCCATAGAGCCAAGCGCTCTGGGTGTGGGTGAAAGATCGCCCCCCCCCGCTTGGGACAGTATGTCCCTGCGTAGTGGGAGCTACCATGGCTGCCCGCACAGCAGCTGATATATCTCCACAGAAGGCCCGTGGGCCAATCGTGCGCATCCATGCCTAACGGTGCATTTAGATCGCGCATCGAAAAGAACAGCCGACACTGAGCGTTGTCTTTCGATGCGAACAGATCCACCGCGGCTCTGCCGTAACGCACCCACAGCTGGCTCACAATCCTTGGATGTAGAGTCCAGTCTGCATAAAGTGGTATACCTCTGGACAGTAGATCTGCCCCGAGGTTCATCACTCCCGGTACGCTCTCAGAGAGAGGAGACGTCTACCGCTCCATAGGATCAGTTTGCGCGCCAGTGTGTGTAACTGGAGAGAACGCAAACCCCCTTGGCGGTTAATATACGATATTGTGGTCGTATTGTCTGTCCTCACGAGGACGTGATGTCCCCTGAGGAAAGGCAGAAAGCGTTTTAGGGTTAGAAACACCGCTAAAAGCTCCAGGTAATTTATGTGCGCCCGCTGGAGGTCTCTGTTCCAGAGACCCCTCACCGGGCGACCTTCATAAATACCTCCCCAACCTGTCAGACATGCGTCCGTGGTGACCACTTTCCGTGAAAGGACAGCACCCATAGGCACACCTCGTACTAGAAAAGTCAGGTGCAGCCAGTGGCGCAGTGCCATTACGCATTTCACAGTAACCATCACATGGCGCACAGGGTTTAGTTTTAGGGCGGCCACCCAGCGCTGAAACTCCCTCATGTGTAAGCGTCCCAGTCGTACGACCAGGATGGCTGACGCCATGAGTCCCAGCAATCGCAGGCATGATCTGAAGAGAACATGTTTGCGCAGCTGGAAAAGAGCGAGACAAGCTCTGAAAGCTTTCACTCTTTCCGCTGACAAGCGGGCTGTAAAGGGCACCGAGTTCAGGCGTAAACCCAGGAAGAGTATAGTCTGCGCGGGGCACAACATGCTCTTCTCTGTGTTTATTATGAAACCCAGGTTGAGCAGGTGCTTTACGAGGACATTTGTCTGCGTAACAGCCTCCTGCTCCGACTGTGCGAGAAGCAGCCAGTCGTCCAGGTAGGTCGCCAGGCGAATACCCTGTTGTCTTAACGGGGCTATCGGGGCTTCCGTACATCGTACAAACACCCTTGGACTGAGAGACAGACCGAAGGGGAGTACTCTGTATTCATAACAGATCCCCTGAAATGCGAATCTCAGATATTTCCCTGTGTGGGTAATATACTGGGATGTGAAAATACGCATCTTTCAGGTCGACTGATGTAAACCAGTCGTCTTATCGCACGAGCCGCAGCAGAGATGTGTGAGTGAGCATTCTGAACTTATATCTTTTTAGATATTTGTTCAGAACCCTCAAATCAAGTATTGGCCGAATTCCGTTCCCTCCCCATTTGGGAACGAGGAAGTACTTGGAATAGAAGCCGCCCTGACTCTGCTCGGCGGGTACAATAGATATAGCCCTCTTTTCTAGGAGTGAGAGAATCTCTCTCTCCAGAATATGGGCTGACTCTCCTCGGGCCTGCGAATGCAGAATGCCCGAAAAGCGAGGGGGGGTGACGGTGACTTGGAGTCTGTAGCTCCGTGTAACTGTCTTGAGAAACCCAAGCAGATGTCGTGAGCATTTCCCACTGTATTCTCCTTAGAGCCAGCTGAGATGTCACGTCTCTTCCCCTCTGAGTCTCTATTTGTTGTGTTATGGGGCCCTCCAGTGTCTGAGCACTGTGGTGCCCCATTTCGACGTGCCCCATTTCGACAATCCCCACCGACACAGCGCATGCGTGTGGCGGTGGTGCCCTTACGGCTCCAGCCGGCACTGCGCATGCGCGTGGCGGTGGTGCCTTCACGACCCCAGCCGGCACTGCGCGTGACGGTGGTGCCTTTACAGCCCCAGACCCGTCAATTGTCCGCCCATAGCTGCTCTCAGAAGGGGAACAGTTGACGGACTGTTTTATTGTTTTTATTGTTTTTCTTTTCATTTTTTCGAGCTGCGCCCTTGGCTCGAAGCCTGGATGCGTCAGCGGAAAATGTTTTATGACATAAAAATCAATAAGTGTGTGACATGTGTTTATGCAGACTTGAGGATGGTGTTGAGGCATCTCTTGAGGCGGCGGGAACACATTTAGAGCTGGGGAACCGTAGACTTCCAGCTCTGTCACAGAGGGGAGAAGGAGGGGCTGTCACGCCGCTCGCTTCTTCTTCCTCGACTGCTGGCCGAAATTCTGGGTTGGCTGCGCCTGGGCTGCAGCCGGAACCGGAGATTTTCTAGGCCAGCTCGCCCTCGTCCCCTGCCTGGGCTGGGGACTCGGGGCGGACTGCGACCTCTGCGTTTTCGGTATTTTGAACCGAGCAGGGCTCGGGGCAGCTTGGACGAAGGGCTGCCGCTGCGAAGGCAGCGGCTGGGCCCTTCGAGGGAGGCAGAGGTGGAGGGCCTCGTCCTCCTTCTTTTTCGACTCGCATCTCCTCTGCATGGAGGCAAGAGCGGAGCCGAAAATCCCCTCGGGAACGATGGGCATGTCAAGCACATCCTCCTTTTCCCGGTCTGGGAGGTTGGTGAGGTTGAGCCATCTAGCTCTTTCCTGCACCACCATGATCCCCATTGTTTTGCCCGTGGCCTGGACGGCGCAGCGTTGGACATGGAGACAAATGTCTGTGACCGCGGCCAACTCGTCCAGAACGGCCGGTCCAGGATTACTCGACATATCCTCACAGAGCTCCGCTTGGTATGCGGTTAGCAGTGAGGAAACGTTCAGAGCCCTGGCAGACAACGCTGCGGCTCTGTAGGACCGTTCAGTCATGGTCGACTGGAAACGGTCCACCTTCGCTGGCAGCGTGGGGTTCCTGCTTGGTGACGGGCCCATCCTCGGTAGGAGGTGGGCTGCCACCAGCAGTTCCATCAGCGGTATGCGGAGCAGGCCGAGCCTCTCCATACCGTCGCAGTCTAGGGAGGAGGCACCCTGGATTGGGGCCTTGTTGCTAAAGGGTCGGTCCCTCCACGAGACCGACACCTCATCCAACATCTCCGGAAAGACCGGGAGGAGTTGTCTCCTTGTCCTCGTTGCTTGGGGAGAATGTTTCCCCTCGTAACGGGACCTGGCGGTCTCCTTGGCCATTTTGGGCCACGGGATGTCTAGCCTGGACGCAGTGCGCTGACACGCGGCCTGCAGGTCCAGGGCGAAGCTGGTGTGAAGCGGGTCGCCCGGGAGAGCAGCCATAGCTCCCGGCTTTGCCGTTTGAGCCGATGACATGAAGATATCTTCTTCTTGCTCATCCGAATCAGACAGGAGGAACTCAGAGGTGTCCTCTTCGTCCTCCATGTAGTCTAATTCCAGGACATCCTCCGCGGGCGAGACCATGGTGAGGTCTCGCCGGGAGCTCCCGCCTGGTGAGGCGTGGGGCTCCGTTCCCGCGTCTCTTGCCGCCACCGGGTCCCGGCCTGACACGGCGTGGGATCCCGGTTCCGCAGCTGCCGCTGTTAGTGAGCCCCAGACCGACACAGTGAGGGGCTCAGTCTCTGCGGTGGACGCCCCCGTGTCTTGATTGCCAAACGGCGAATCAGTGGACATGAGGGAGTCCTGTTCCAACAAGCTAGCTTGGTGTGCTAGCCGTCGGTGGAGGCTCTTTCGGGTGAAACGGGCACAATGCCCGCACGAGCCGGGGTTGTCGATAGCCTCCTGGGCGTGTTCCAGCCCGAGGCAGGACGAGCAGACCTGGTGTGAGTCTGTGCCTGCTATCTTCAACCCGCAGCCGCATGACCGAGCCTCCGAGTCCCTGACTCCTCTGGTGTGAGGGGGAGAGGCGTCCATCTTGTTCGCCTCGTGGCGTGGAGAGGACCCGCTCGTAACAGGTACGTCGTTGAGAGAAAAAGTGTTACCAACCCGTCCTTAATCCGGAGAAAAAGGGACGGTGTGGGTCCTTTGTTCTCAAAGAATATTGACTGGTGTGTCAATATACTTCTAATCCTTTTCTCCTCCGTGAGAGAGAAAAAGAAAAGCGTCCTCGCTACCGTGGTGTCGGTAGTAAGGGGAAGCTAGCTAGCAACAGGTGCGTAGCTAGCTTGAGAAAAATCAAAACCTTACCTTACTTTCCGGGGAAAGAAACGGTGAGGTCGATTTTAATACTAACTGGCGTTAGTATTACCGTCTTCTTGCGAAGCAGAAGGAGTAGCCGGCGAGCGCCCGTCGACCGAAATGGTTATATTTGGGTTCAGTCTGTGGACCGTTAAGCTTGTCCGGCTACTATAGAGATGTGCTCTGAAGCGAGAAGAGGTGTTTGAATGACGCATGCGTCGTGGCGCAAGCTACTTATAGGGGGTGAATTCCCTGACGCTGACGTCAAGATCACTAGCCAATCAGGATTGGCGTAATGAGATTGATGCTTCTGTTTGCTCCGCGATGAGGCGCATCCCATAGTGAGACATCGAACGGAGTGTTATGAATGAGAACTGAACATTTCAGAGTGGCCTTTTATTGTGGCCAGCCTAAGGCACACATGTGCAATAATCATGCTGTCTAATCAGCATCTTGATATGCCACACCTGTGAGGTGGGATGGATTATCTCGGCAAAGGAGAAGTGCTCACTATCACAGATTTTTTCAGATTTGTGAACAATATTTGAGAGAAATGGTTATTTTGTGTATATAGAAAATGTTTTAGATCTTTGAGTTCATCTCATGAAAAATGGGAGCAAAAACAAAAGTGTTGCGTTTATATTTTTTGTTCAGTGTACATAATCCCATATCAAAAGTAACATCATTCTTCATGTACATTTTATTTTTTATTAGAGTGTACAGATTAAAAATCAAGGACAGATCCATGCATAACATGGAGATTATTTGAAGCTGAAAATCTTGTTTACAACAATCTATCTGAATCTACATGAAACAGTTACTTCACTGCAGTAATGATCCTGTAAGTAGATGTATTAAAGCACTTTGTCATTTTATACATGACCAAGTTACCATGCATTAACAAAAAATAAATCACTCGTCGAGCAGTTAACACAGCTTTAAATCATCTTTCAATCTGATGTGTTGAGTTCCTCATATCTAGTGGTTAGCTTTAAGGTGGTAGGATTGAAAACAAATTAATATGAAAGAAAGATAATAACTGAACTTTGTTTCATGCTAAACTAGGAAGCTATAGGTCAAAGAGAAACAGTGAGAGGTGGAAGGTGTGGCGAAAATAGATCTATTGTAAAGCAAACTGTTCTGATTAAGTAGACTATTAAGATACTAAGTCCTTTTGAAGGACACATGTGCAAGACAGGTTGAAGAGCTTTTATCTTTTCACAATTAATAACTATCAGTTTGATTTTTCAAAAGAATTGTATGAGCAATAAACGTTACCTGACAGACTAAATGGCATCATGTGCTAGTTTTTCCCAATTAAACCTGTAAGAGCTTTCAAAATATGCTCAATATGCAGTTTGTATGTGGCCTATGTGAATCTGCTCCACTTACTGCACAGTGCACACCACAAGGAGGAGGAGGAGGAGGAGAAGAAGACTACAGCATTCAACTATTGGCTGAAAATGAACACGTGACCGCTGGACAGGAAGTGTTGCAGCCTGAGCGTGATATTTGTTTACAACGGTGAGTTGCTCCTTGCAAGGGCTGTATTTTGTGACAGATGATCCTCACAAAATATTAAGAACAGAAACCGTAGAACGGATATTGCTGTTACCAAGTGCATGTCATGTTTATGCCGTATTCATGGTAAATGCACCCGATAAGAAGACTTACTAGCATGCTAACTCAGGTAACGTTACCCTTCACGTTACAGCGTCATGTGTCACTCATCATGCGTAATCATTAAACCTCTTTGTAACAAAGTGCAAAGCTAATCCCCATGCTTGTGTGCAGGTACGAGTGTTGGCTCATTTTGTGGTGAGTTAACATTTGCTAGTTAGCCAGCTGGTGAAGAAGCTAACATGGGAGTTAAAGAAGACACTGTGACCTCTCACAATATGCCTCTCAAAAGATAAGGTATGAATCAACCCATTGTAAAAAGACAGTGTTTCTTTATTATGCATGTTCGCCCTTTTTTTTATAACACACGGCTGTATCAGCTGTATAATATGGCGGTGTCTCTCTGCACTCACTCCCTCAGAGATGATGATACTGAATGACCTACGACCCGGTGCATCATGGCATTGTCTGAAGTGTATTGGGATCGCCAGATACCCCTCCCAAAGCTCGCACCGGTCCAAGCCAAGGTCACTGTCGCCCTGGTGGCACTGCTGTGCTTCATGAACAGTTATGACGGGGAGTTTGTGTTTGATGATTCTGAAGCAATTATCAACAACAAGGTTGGTTGTTTTTTCCTGCAGTAATGCACGCATGTTCACATTTGAAAAAAGAACATTGATGTAATCTCTTGTATTGCAAAACGTATATTGTCTTTATTACATTGCCTTTGCAGCATTAACAGTGGCGTTCTGCATGTTTTAATGGCAAATGTTATGTTTTTGTTCCAGGACTTGAAACCAACAACACCCCTGCACAACATCTGGAGCAATGACTTCTGGGGAAGCAACCTGAGTAGCAACTCTAGTCACAAATCCTACCGACCTCTCACTGTCCTTACATTTAGGTAAGGACACATATCTACTGTATGAGCACAAACACTAATGATAGACCAAAGTTACCAAAAATATACTTGTTCCTGGTCAGCTGTCAACACGTAATGTGTGGTGCCTGTTATAGAAATGCTGTATTCCCCTAGCAATTTAGGAAAACAAGGACTCTGGCATAACAACCTATATTTTGAACTTCTTACAGCTCTCCAAATACACATGATTTGTATATGATTAATTTCAAGTGCTTCTAAACAAAGCAGTTGAATGGACATTTCATCTAACTGCACATTGATCGTGAAATTGTACATTCATTTGTTTTGAGGTTAAAAAAGCTCAGGCTGGCAGTGGGTATGTCTGCTTTTTTGGCCTTATTCCGTTGGTTTTCCATTTACAGCAGTCTGTGCAGCTGTAGTGGTGCTTGCTTATGACCTAGCTGCCCCTTAATATGCAAAAGCTTTTCATAATTTCCTTAAACACTTGCTTAGGCCCTTGGTGACAAAGTTGTTGGTTTTAGTCCTGAATGAGCAGCTAAGTGTGCTCTGTGGGAAAGATCAAGGACTGCGTGGCGTCGTCTTCCTCCTGACACATATTAGCTGCACATATTCGTCAAACTCTGGTGCAAGGGTAAGCATTCAGTTTGTCACAGGTAATGACGTTCTAGTCACTGTGGATTTTGGAGGGATCACAGAAGTAACTCATCTGTCTCTCTGCCTTTCACCCCAGGTTTAGCTGGGGCCCTATCAGTCCACTCTCTCTCTCTGTGTTTGTAGGGGAAATAATGGGCCTTGGTGCCACTGGTGCGGCCCGGTCAATTCTGCTAATGTCCTGCCTCAGGTTTTGTTGTGTGCAAGGTTCCTAGGAGAGTCTACATATGCTGAGTGTGCAGACCTGTCAGCTCCTTGTGCCCACAGATATGTTCACGTGGATAGATTTAGCCTTCATCCACGTTAGCACTGTGGTTGCATTTGACCACAGGAGAAAGACAATAGTGGGCTAATTTTAAAGCAGCTTGCTTTGCAACGTTTAGCTCCATTTAGGGAAGCATTCAACTCAGGGCTGCCTAGGGGTTTGAATGACCTTACTTTGACAAAGGTGACTATGATGCTGCCCTCCTCGTTCTCTGTAGGTGGGAGACGTGCTCAGAGGCATCACAGAACATGTGTATCAGTCAACACTGGTCTGAGTCCAGTGCTGCATGGAACTGTTGCCGGTTGTCACATGGATAAGTCTCTGATAAGGACTCTTTTCCCATTCTCTCTTACTGCTTAATGCAATCTTAGTGAGGTGCAGATGTCAATTAAGATAACTGTGCTATCCGCTGGCAGCACCAAGGTTACTGTCCTTTATAAAAGTTCCTACAAATACAACACACCTTTACTGATACTTATTTTTTCCCCACACTGCCCTATCACTGCTTTCACTTAGCTCTTACCACCCTCAAATATATCTGTACTTTCCTAAATCTGCCATTCACTTATGGTCAGGTATTTCCCTCTCTTGCTCTTGCAGGTTGAACTACCTCTTGGCGGGAGGCCTGCACCCTGTTGGCTTCCATGTGCTGAACATCATCCTCCATGCTGTCATATCTGCCCTCATGATTGACATGTTTGCTATACTGATTGGTGGACTGGCCCATGATGAGAATGGTAGGATACTGAACAACGCTCCCAAGACCTCTCTGCTTGCTGCCCTCTTGTTTGCCGCACACCCCGTCCACACAGAAAGTGTAAGTGGAGTTCAAGTTAAAAAAAATTATGTTTTGTTTATTTGTATTGAGTACATCCTCATCCTTCCTACATGCAGGACGGACTATATTGTTAGTACTCAAAGCAGTAGAATAATTCACTAATGTCAGTTTAAGATTTATATTTACAATTTTGTTATCTTTCTTTATATCCTTTAGAATAAATACAGCCATATTTGAAGTCGGGTGACACAAAAACCAAAGCTGTTTTTCAGTTTGAAATCAAATGCTTGTCCTCTCATAACTTTTTAGACAACCCAGAGAACTAAATAATGGTGTCATTAAAGAAAATGCTGCAAAGATTCACTAATGAACAAATACAGCAAAAAGAAAAACAACATACTTTTTTTGACACCGTTCATCAGACCGTATGTTTCACAGCAGTAATTGCTAATACTGTCAAAACAACGTTTTATAGAAAAAATAAGCAGCATGCTGGACGGGCTTGGAAGCTCTTTTGAACATTTTCTCTTTAAGTAACACAGTATGACAAAACCTGATTGTGCAACTGTTGCCCTTTATAGAAACATAATGTGTGTTTAACATCAATGTTTTTATGATTTATCCTCCAAGCAATTTATATTTTAATGTACAATTTATTTTCAAATTCATTTTAAAGATATTATATTATATTGCTTCAATAGATTTCCCCTGCATATGCTCATTTCTTTTAACACAGTATGTGGCAAATGGACCATATAACACCATAATTGGTCACAATGCATTTAAAAAATATTGAAATGTTTCATCAATCATGGTGAACCAACAACTAACACCTGTTTGAACTCATGACACATCAGTGCATAAAGTAGAAACAGTCATCAAATATTTACATCAGCTTATTCCCCTTCTATATCCTGATGCACCAGTTGCCAAATCATGCTAGCTCCAAATCTGGCTTTGAACGTGGGCTGGGTCACAAGTTCACAACATGCATGTACTGTACAGCTCCTTGAGACAATTCACTGTTTGTGCTTTTGGGCTACACACTTTTATTATCAACATGGATGCTCTACAGCAGCCCATCATGGCATATTGACATGCTAGTCGGGAGGTTTTAATACTAAACATGCAGTGGTTCCATGCCAAGAACAAAAGCCTGGTCTCAGCTGGCAGTGCAGGGCCAAGGTGCGAGTGGTAGCACGGCCTGATTATTAGTTGTGTTGGGATGCTTATTGACCAGCCAGCACATGTGTGTTTGCTGTAAAGCCTGGCTGGAAAGCAGCATTCCCCCTCTCCATTCTCTTTAATCGTGCAGGTCAAGGACTGGGTGAGACCTGAGGGGTGGGAGGCAGGCGGACTGTTGGCTTAGGCCCACTGTATATATCAAAGCAGGCAACCCTGGGATGCCTACCATACTGTACCCACACACTGTAAACAACGCACACACCTACAGGTGGTGATGCTGGTAATGAGAGATGTTTCCTATCTCTGTTAATAAGCTTCTATTCGTAACTGGATGCCCTGTGCAAAATAAGTGGTGTGATGTAAGGAATGTAATACATAATGTGGAAATTCATGAAGGGATGCAAATGATGATGTTTTCCAATGTATACTTGGTAGAGAAACTTCTGCCTTTCATATCACATATTTAATTATGTTGCTCTTTATATGTTTATTTTTCTCTGTATCACTAGGTGGCTGGTATAGTGGGTCGAGCAGATCTTTTGTGCGCTCTGTTCTTCCAGCTGTCTTTCCTCACCTACTGTAAAGCTTTCAACCGAGGTAGGTATTTAACAAGTTTGATTCTTCGTGTACACTTTAATAGGGCACTTCAAAAGCCTGTCCATATCTGCCGTAGTGTCAGAATCAAACATCGTGGAGCTACTTCTTTTTAAATCCATCTGTTTGAACTCCTGCAATTTGAGCCCTAACTGTCCATAACGGGCTTGGTCTCGGCTTTGTGTTCACAGGGAGTGACAGAGATGACAGGTTTTCTGTCCAGTGGGTTGTGGTCAGCCTCTTGCTGTGTGCTGCAGCAATGCTCTGTAAAGAACAAGGCATCACAGTCTTGGTAAAACAAATATATATTTATTTATTTCAAAGCCATTTTGTTGTGAGTTGATGATTTTATCAGATCCAGTAAGAACAATGTTAAAAGAAAATCCTTCCAAATTACACAATATAAATATGTTAACACCTAATGAAAACATACCAATTGATGTCTTCTTGTTCTTCTTGCCCACGTGAGCAGTGTCATGTTTTTCACATGTATGATAGGAGCTAAAGATCCTTTATTTTTGCTGACCTATATACATTTTAAATGCCATTTCTGCTTCCTCCTTCATGTATTTTCCTTCAGGGCGTAAATGCAGCCTTTGATGTCCTTCTGATCTGTAATGTTAATGTGTATGAACTCAGCCAGAGGCTACTCCTCAGGAAGAACCCGCTCAATGTGAGTTATAGTTTATATACCCCCCCCTCTCCTTTATGTCATAAATTATGCACTCCCTTGTATGATTAATGTCACATCACATACATTTTCTATGTAAAGCAATATGATTTTGACTGAATTGTAGTCCTGAAATGGCACTTGCAAGTAACTACCAAGCGTGGATATTTATCTGTCAATGACATGTGGTTATATTTTCTGACAGGTAAGTGAGATATTGCGAACGGGGCTGCTTACACGATTAGCTCTCATGGGTCTTGGAGGACTCTCAATGCTCTATGCACGCTGGAGGATCATGGGAACAGGACCACCAGCATTCACTGAAGTAGACAACCCTGCCTCATTTGCAGAAAATATATTTCTAAGAGTAAGTACGATTTTTTTTTTTTCTTTTCTTGAGGTTATTTAATGTGAAAAGCATTATTTAATCACACACTAAAACTAGACACAATTTGATCCTCATTAGAAATATGTTAGGATCTGTGTTACAATGAATTGTCCAATGAAAGATAGTGATTGACTTCTCTCATGTTTCCTTACTCTCTCCCATTCTCCACCCCTCCTGTTCCTCTTTGATTGGCAGATAGTGAACTATAATTACTACTACTCTCTGAATGCCTGGCTGCTGCTGTGTCCCTGGTGGCTGTGTTTTGATTGGTCCATGGGCTGTGTGCCTCTCATTAAGTCAGCCACTGATTGGAGGATGGTATGGCTGCTGCTGCTCTGGTGCATCCTGATAGGCTTGATAAGCCAAGCCTTATGCTCGCAGGACAGCCAGAGGAGGAGGTAAGCGAGAACAGCCATCTCACCCTCGCTGTAGACGAGAGGAAGTACATGTTGGCCTCTCCAGACTCACACTTGATTATGAAAATTGTACCATGTCTACTGCAGTGTGACCAGAGCTCCACGTCTCGATTGAGTTTTTAAAATTCTCTGTTGGTTTAGAGACATACCGACGAGTGTGCTTCACAGGGAAAATGTCTATGTTCAGGATGATTTTTGGAGTAGTTTATTGAACCTGAATATTTTATCCTAACGTAATTCTTCACCATACACTGCCCTTTTTGAGTGTCATTGAATGTATATAATCCTCACTCTATGTCCTCTTCCTCAGGACACTGACCTTGGGCCTGGTGCTGCTGGTGGTCCCTTTTCTGCCGGCTTGTAACATATTTTTCAGGGTGGGCTTCGTTGTAGCTGAGAGAGTTCTCTACCTGTCTTCAGCTGGATACTGCCTGCTGCTGGCCTACTCTGTGGGACACTGCTGCTGCCGCTGGTCCAAATACAGGGTAGAGCTAAATCATACTAAGATAATACACTAAAAACAGGATTCCACACCCTGTTAAACCTCAGAGTGCAATATGACAACTCAGTGACCCTTCTATTTATACAATCTAACAGGTCCTGGTTTCAAACTTCTTATTTCACCACCTGTTTAGGCAGCTTTAATGATTCAGTGATGCAGAGCAGGTACAGGCATGAGGAATGACTAATGACTCACCTATAAAGGGAAGATAACAGCAGGTGGTGTCAATGTGTCCCATAGATATATTTGCAGGCTGTTAACTCTGAGTCACAGATAATTGATTTTTATGCATCAAGGCTATATTGATTAACACTATATGTTAATACATTTTGTCGTTTTCTGTTTGTTTGTTTCCTTTCCCATTCAAGAAGCCACTGTGTGTGTCGGTGCTCGGGCTGTTGTGTGTGTATGTAGCTCGCTGTGCTCTCCGCAGTCACCAGTGGCGGTCAGAACAAAGCCTCTTCACCAATGCCCTGTCTGTCTGTCCACTCAATGCCAAGGTAAATCTTTTCTTTTTTACAGCATTGGTCAATACATTGAGGCCACACAATTCAAGTCTCTCTCTCATGCCTTATCACTTATTCCTCAGGTGCATTATAATGTTGGTAAGAACCTGGCCGACAGAGGAAACTCTACTGCCGCTATCGCATATTACAGAGAGGCAGTCAGGTATGTCTCCTCACAAGAAATCAGCTAGATGTATAATGGCAGTACATGTGAGTGAGGGCTGAGTCATGTTAAATGCATTTTTCTGTGTCTTTCAGCCTTCACCCTACCTATGTCCATGCTATGAACAACCTGGGGAACATCCTGAAGGAGAGGAATGAACTGATCGAGGCGGAGCATCTGCTGTCCAAAGCTGTTTCTATTCAGTATGTCGCCCAAAATAATCTATTTATTACAGACCAGACCATCATTTAATTGATTCCAACATGGAATATCTTTTAAAAAAAGCTCCCTTCTTATAGCGTTGTATTTTTCTTATTCCATGCAGGCCTGACTTTGCAGCAGCTTGGATGAATCTGGGTATAGTTCAGAACAGCCTGCAGAGGTTCGAGGCAGCAGAGAAGAGCTATTGGAATGCCATCCGCTTCCGCAAAAAATACCCCGACTGCTACTATAATCTAGGACGCTTGGTGAGACTCCAGGGTTTAATCATGATTAGGCAGTGCTGCTTTTAAAAAAAACTGTCTCTCGGTTTACAAACGGAAATTAGATTCATAGTCAGTTTAATGGTGCTCCTCTACAACCAGGACTCTAACATGTACATACAATTACACATATACATCTGTTTGGGGACCGATACATCAATAAAGGAGAATTTTATAACAATATTTCTCTCTTGTCTTGACAGTATGCTGACCTGAACAGAAATGTGGATGCCCTGAACGCATGGAGGAACGCAACCGTGCTCAAACCAGACCACAGCCTGGCATGGAACAACATGGTCATACTGCTGGACAACACTGGTACTGACAACATGTGCACACACACATACGTGCTGTATATACAGTACAAAAATGTGTAGTGATTTAATATAACCTTCACACATGAAGATTGGAACCTGCTATCACTATTCGAGAGTCTTTTTAAACCCAGATTGACACTTTTTTCATGCTACTAAAGAATGCTTTACATCAAACATATTATAATTAAGTAATAATAAATATAAAATGACAAAATAATAAGCTTCCATTTGTGAATTGGTTTTCATGTATCAGTCTCTTTACTTTGAAAGATCTCTCTGCTCTGGGTGCAGCTTGTTTCAGCATTAACAGCCAAAAATCACAGCGTTGTTATTTTGGAAAGGCAGGAAATCTAAATGGCCAACAAGATTAGACCGGAAGAGCAGGAATCAGCAATGCTTGAAATTTATGTATTAAAGCTTTGTGTTGTGAGTTTTGAAGGCACTCTTCCCTGCCGTGTGGAGAATGCTCTGATTTCCAAACGCTCGAGCCGTTTTGTCAGAAGCAGCTCCCGCGGGGGCGGAGTCTCCCAGGAGGGCACTGGAACTGTCCAATCAGGGTCCAGTATGTTCCTGATCAAACGTGGGCAAGCACAGCCAGAACAGCGCCCCCTCAGAGTCCCCCCTCCGCATTTGTTCCCCAAATCTGACATAAATAATTCTACCCCTCTCCCCTGTTCCCCACCAAACAAACAAAAAAGAGAGAAAAGAAGAACAATAGGTGTCATTTTCAAAAAGCATGGAATTGGGAATATTCTTTTCTCTTTGTTGTTCACTACCGCTCTTTTGTTTTGATCATTACACAAACAAAAGGAGGAATCAGTGTAGATTCAGGCGCTCTGACACAGTCACACATGTACTCACATGTTGGCACGCTGTGTCTGAAGGGCACAGGCCATGACTCAGGACGTGACTGCCATTGTCTTTCTGTCTGTCTCTCTTTCTGTCTGTCTCTCTCTCTCTGCCTTTCAATTTCTGGCCAGACATCAGACGGGTCTGTGACAGAGATCAATAACCCAGTGGGCCTTGTGTTCAACCTTAATTAGGAGACTAAACCGCTCTTCCATGTGTGGAGGGGAAAAACTCTGCTCTAGACCCTGCTGACAAATAAAATCAAATTCTCGTCTCAGCAGCTCTTATTATAGTATTATAGTTAAATGTGTATGAATGTTAACACAGCAGTTTAGTTTGCCATGATATGTAACTCACACTCATTGTAAGTGTTTGTACATCCAAGCTGTATTTGTAGTGTGTGTGTGTGTATGCCCAACAATTGTGTATTGACATATTTTGGTCCTTGTCTGCTCTGTCTTTAAGGTAACCTGGGTCAGGCTGAGCTGATTGGCCGAGAGGCTTTGAAGCTCCTCCCCAACGACCACACTATCATGTTTTCATTGGCCAACGTCCTGGGGAAATCACAGAAATATAAGGTCAGTCAGTGTCTTATAAACATTTCAACACAGAATATCTATATATTGATATTGATGATCTTATTACTAACAGGATCCAACACGTCTTCCAAAAGTCAGTAATAGTTATAGTAAAGATAATAAAACAGTGTTTTTTCTTTGTCCTCAGGAGTCAGAGGGCTTCTTCCTCCATGCACTCCGGATCAACCCAAATTCTGCTAGTTGCCATGGCAATTTAGGTAAGCTACTTGGTTGTACCACACATTTTACAGAGTTCATGACAGATTCTGGGTGATCAAAAGATAAAATAACAACTGTGTTTGATAGCAGAAGCATTATTTTGCAGCCTGCCTCACCCTTTCATGAATGGCTGTAAACCATCACAATGGTTGCTCCTTCTCAGCTTTAATCTATTTTTCTCAGCTGTTCTGTATCATCGCTGGGGAAAGCTAGAGCTGGCAAAGAAACACTATGAACTGTCTCTAAAGTTGGACCCTGAGGCTCCTGGGACCAGAGACAACTACAAAATGCTGCGACGCAAACTGGACCAGCTCAAACAGCCCGCACCCTGAGGGAGCCTATTGGGACCCCTGCCTGCCGTAAAACACCTTTTTACATTGTTCCACTTATTATTATTTTTGACCATTTAGAAATAAAGAACTTGATCTGCGTATCAGGCTCTTGTTTGGTTTTATTGGGGGGGGGGGGAATCAATATGTGTCACAGTTGCAGGTTGTCCTGTTGTAGCTTTTACTATTATTCGAGACTTTTGTAAGTATGAGGCTGTTTGTGTACCAAGTATCTAATTTAATGTCATGGGTATGAAGTGTGTACAGGCAGGTGTGCTGGATGCCTGAGCTGGTTACATGGTCGTCTGCGCTGTGCTGTTATGTTGCTTCGTTTGAAGGCCATGTGGAACTGATCCATGGTGAACCCCATCCTCTTTTCATCTCTTACCCTGTGTTGTGTCAGCTGGACGGAGCACCATGCATCCAGAGAATCTGTTGTCAATTGTATTTGATTTGGCCTTTTTTCAGGTTCAGTTCCAAATGTCCCTATACTCAAAAGCAGCCATAGCTTGGACCAAGAGTCTGCGCACAGACACAATGTAGTCTTTATTTAAGCAGTAAAAACACAGCTGAGTGTCGCTGAGAGGCTTCAGCTGGTTACTGCTGACTGGTGCGCTAATGTCGTTAGCATGTTTGTTTTTGAATGCCCGTCTCTTTGTTCCTGAGTGGGATGGCACTCCGAGGTTCCGAACCCCCTTTACCCTCTCCTGCTCCTAAAAGCCTCTGTAGTTAATAGGAGAAAGGTGTTTGTGCCGGGAAGTTTTTCTGAAGTGTCCGCAAGGAGACGAGGGGTCAGCTGAGACAGGAAGCCCATGGCCGGTGCTGTATGAAAACAGCTCTATAGCATAGAGCCTTCAAAGGGAGACGGGGATGATCTCCCCGGGGACCATGCACGCACGCACACACAGGCCTGCTCTTCTTGAAGAATGCGGCTGAAGGAAAAGGCGACCCCAGTGTGAAACATCAGTCAACAAGTGTGCACCCGGGGTCAAAGTTCAACGCACTTCTATTTTTTCACCTGCTTCCTACAGCTTGAAGAGAACTTTTGAAGCTCTGGCGGGCTGGTATGGCTTTGCTTTCGGGGCCGCTCAGTTTGTTTACACATACAGTACAATACACCAGTTGATGCTTTGATGCTTGGAAGATGTTACTGATACGCACGTCGGGGGGGGGCCAGAGAACACACGACCATCGATGTTCTCTCTATGTGAACTCCTAAATATGCAACTAATGTCACATGATGAAATGTCCTTGATGCTCAACTCTGTTTTTATTTTTGCTGCTTTGATGTAAAGAATCCATGGTAGATATAACTGGAACCACAACAAATAGCCTTTAAGGCGCACACTCAAGTTATTGTTTAGTTAAAGATGGAGTCTGTTTCAACAAGGCTCATGTTAAGGTCAGTACGGTGAAAGGGCTTCATGCTATGGAGCGAATGCAGACAGAATAAGATCAAAAAGCTTTGGATAGGGACATTCCAGACTGAAAGATTTCCCCTCACATTATTTTTGGTCATGCAGTGTAACATGCAGTGCTGCTGATGTACGGTTGGCTGGAAAACCATCAGAAATTCGCTTTATGTACTTAAGTATCCATTCTTTACTTTCTGTGTGATCCTTTCATTGGGTGCCTGCAGCTGACTGTCTAGCTGCACAGCTGTGCTGGCACACCAGTGGGGGTGCCCACTTTTATCATAATCATTCTTTGAATACCTTTCATTATCATAAAATATGTGAGTATTAAAGGGATGGATTCCCCGGCCCCGCCAACATCTTCATTACCCATTCTGACTGACAAAAACCTGCTGTCCTAGGGAGTGACATTAATAAAAGATGGGATACTAAAGCCTTGTGAAGTCCTCTCCTTGTTCTCTGGGTTTTCACTGTACACCTTTTACCTGCTTGAATGCTCCATCACAATGATTCAACAAAATCAACTCTCAGGAGGGGTTCTCTATTGTGTTCTACTAATCACACTGATGAGTTTTGATCATAGTAATCAATGGATTTGGGAGAATAAAGTCTGATTGTTCACAGCCAAAATCTGAAATGCTAAAATCAACCAACGTGTTAGGAAAAAAAACACATTGTTGTCCCTTTGTTGTAGCAGCATATTCAACAGAAGAACAAAAGGCAGGGGAGCACTAATTTGAACCCACGGAGGGTGTTTTGGAACAGTAGGTGTGCTATTTTGCATCTGATAAGCACCAACAGCCACCCCCTAACAAAATAAAAAAAACACCAAGCTTATCCAAACTGCTACAAATAAAATAAAATAAAATAAAATATAGCCGCAGAGGGAATACATTTAATGGGCACCCTAAAATTGAGTGACAGTGCCTTTTGAATGTATAATCATAGCTGTATTGTTGGGCTTTTTGGGAGGTTAATATACCGCAGTGTTGTTTCATTGTATATGTTGAAAGACTGGATGCAGGCGGGGCATATTGTGCGGGGCACACACACACACATCGACACACACTCACAAGCATACCGTACATCTGTAGGAGTGGCTTTGACAGAGTTCTCATCAATGTGACAGGATGTGATCAAGAGCAGTCCTGTGATGTGTCCGCTGGGCCTCTGCACGGCCCTCACTGTCCCTCCCTCCCACCCCCCCCCCCCCCCAAGCCAAACCACAACAATCCTAATGGGCTCTGATGGGCACCTCCATCTTGCCTGTCTAATTGATGTAAATACTGTGCATTTGAACCCGCAGTCCTTCCCACCATCCCGGCCGGCCCTTCCCTCTGTTTCTTATAACAGTAGGGATCAGAGGTTAGGCTGACTGAGTGATCATTAGAATGGCAAGCCTTATTATAGGAGCAGCTTGTCTGAAACCCCATCCTCATCCCGGACAGGGAGCCTCCCTGTCCGCTTCATCTAGATCATATTACATGACACGACCTCAGAACAGATACTACCAGTGCACTACAACACTGTAGGCCACTAGGGCACGGTGGCATTTTCGGAGGGGTCCCCTTGCCTGTCACAGCACTTCCATGACACCACTCTGTCCGTCTGGCTGGGATGCACTCTGTCATTTTAAGGAGGGCTACTGTCAGCGGGTATTGAGACCGTTGTGTCTACATGCCCTGGCATTTTCAGTGGCGTTCCTGTAACGGAGCATCCAGCCACCCTCTTGAGAGTCTGTGATGTCGCGGCCAATGATTAATAGTTAGAGATGGGCTATAAAACGTCCAGTGTGGCCAGATGCTAGTCAGGGCTTTGCTGAACTGATATAATGGACATAGTCTGCCAATTTGGCTCCCTTACAAAGCCTGGAAGTTCCCCAAGATTGATTCTGTTTCTATGTAGCAGTGCCCTGGGGGCTGAATGTTGAGGATGCACTCTTGTGAAAAATGCTGTGGTGTATTATCTTCAGCTGAGAAAAGCACTAAATGCTCATGGATATAACAAAAAAGCTAATACACTCACTGACATTTGCATGCAACAGTGAAAGTTAAAGCGGATTTATGACCATTTTATTATTTCTTAGGAAAAGCTCTCTGGTTGTGGATAAAAAGGGTGGGGGTGCTGGGATAATTTGCAGCAGGAGCCTTCTGAGGCTGTTTTGCAAAACAAACCGAAGCAGCTAGACCCTTATTGAAAAATATAGTGCAGTGAGACGGACATTTATTAACTGGCACCAGTTAATGTGTGCATTATTCATTTCTGGTGAGCATGAAAAATGATCTAAAGAGGTTTGAAATTGCAGACGCGCAGGCTGACTGCACAGTGGCTGGGCTTGCTGGTTCGTTTCATCCTCTTGCAGGGGTGTTTGGGCAGAGAGGTGGAGGGACAGAGGGTTGGAGGATGGAGGGGAGGAGTGCGAGCCCCTTTCTGGACAGTAGGGCTTTCCAGTAACAGCTGTGCTTCTCTCACGAGGGGGCGGCAGGAGCACTGGGAGAGAGGCTGCTTGGGACAGATGGACCAGCCCAGCACTGCCTCCCCTCTCACCTCCCACCATCGCTTCTCTTATTAAAAATATATTTCCTCCATTAATGTGTTTAGCTGTGTGAATGTACATGTGCTCTCATGTGAGTGGTAGAGTAACTGCAGTAGGAACTGTATTTAAAGTTGTGTGAGTTGTGAGTTTAGGGCATGATTAGTTTGTTTAATTTTTTCTTTCCATTTATTCCTTGCTTATTATTCCCTCTCTTGTGTTATAGCTTTTGAACCCTCTATCATCTTGCCATTTTCTCTGACTTTTCTTCTCTCTCTCCACCACTGCTACAGTAGGAGGCAGTGCCAGTGGCATATGGCTTTCCACTGTGCTAAACATTCATACAAAAGACAGGCCCATCAGTCATGGCTGTGGCCGGATGAGGGGAGAGAGCAGGCCTCTGATGAATGGTGTTTAGGACTTACCTGCTGTTAAAACATTACCTCCCAAACACCAGCTCCCAGAGGCACACACAACACAGAAGTGTATAATATCCTGAAATACGGCCCTTGTGTGCACACATCATGTACGCCAGGTTATAGCAAATAATAAATATGCTTAGTAAACCCCTTGCACAGAACCCCAGGTCAGGCCTTCATAGACCAATTAATGCAGAGCATCTGCTGTATAGAGGGAGCATGCTAGAGAAGTTCCGAGCCATTTTAGGCAGTTTAATAAGGAGGAGAGCCGCTTCCTGCTTGCTCCAATAGCTCTCATTGCTAGAGTAAGCATGGAATGGGTCTCCTCGATTAGACCAAATTAATCCATTCTTCAGGGATTCTTTTTCTGGTTCTATGGTGAAACCGGCGCGCCTTTGTTCTTCCTAGAGCCCCGGTGTTTTTTCTGCCAAATTTAACAGAAGGCTCCGAGGGTAACAGGGGTCCAACCCAGTATCACCTTCTGGAGCAGAGCAACTAGCAGAGAAAGACAATCAGCCTGGACCCCGCTGTCTCCAGCACAAAGTGAAAAGACTCTAATTGGGCATTTTTACGGTGCATTTTCCTGCAGGATTGCTGGATCATGAAAAAGCAATTAAACCTCAGAGCTGCAATTCATTCATTCTCAATTTTATCCTTTCATTGGAAATAGACAAATTTGAAATCACTTATGTGAGTCAAGACTTATGCTTTTGGAGTTGGTTTTTTTATGTGGCAGAGAGCAGCTGTCGGCTTAAAGGATCCTATCACATATTGATACAAATGGAAATATAGTCATTACAAGAGTTAAGGTTCTTTAGTAAATTACCGCAAATGTACCCCTTTAAATTCAAAGGAGATCTTCAAATATGCAATCATTTAAACCGAAACCCCTACCTTTAAAAACTGTTATACACATATTGATAGGAGTGTAGTTCTCAATGTTACATCTAGAGGCAGTGCTCCCCACAAAAAGCATGACCTCAGGACTGCAGAGAAAAAAAGTCAGAAAACATTCAAGAGGTTTCATTTTTATAGAATATTGTTTTTATTCAGCCATAAAAGGAGATATACATGTACTAGTCAAAAGGCAAATAAGTGGTGAATAAAACATCAAAACATTTCTTATGGATTTTTAAAAAAGTAAATCCTTAAATACTATTTTGATTACGTTTTTTTTTTTAAGACCTGGTTTAAATGTGTGATCCATGTGCCTATTGTTGTCACACATGTCTCAGTTAAAACAAAAGGAAAACGTTATATTACATTTAGCTAGATTACATACTTATATAGACGGATATAATATTGAGAGTGATTTGACTGAAACATTATATCTTACATTTTGTTTTAATTTAATCAACCTTCAGAAATTGTTCCCTAAACACCTTGTTTGAGTAAATATTGTATTTAAACAAAATAACCAGGGAAGCCTTAACTAAAGTGACTATGTTGTAATAATTGTTAAAACAAATTAAGTGCTTCTGCATCAGGCAATACAACAAAATAAACCTCTCAACTAGGAGCGTTATTATTATGGAATCTGTAAAAAAAAAAAACACATCTGAAAAAGAAAGATTCCAAATGAACAAGTATCTCAAATATGATGCTCATTTTAGAGAACATGTACTGTCAGTATCATTTCAAAACATGTTGAGTGATAAGACACAACCAAATACACATTAAAATCTCTGCAAAAAATTACAGCCAAATTAATAACTGTTTTAATAAACATACCTTTTGTAATTTATAGATATAAATGTATAGATATCAATTACAAAAGGTATATTTATTAAAACATCAAACACGTTTGACATAGTGTCACATTGATTTAATTTAATTTTAAATGTTTAATATTCCATTAAGTGAATAATTCAACTCAATAAATTACCTTTAATAGTTGTCTTACAAATGAATTATTAAGGCCAAGTGTTTGACTTGTTTTTTTCTCACTATATTATATATATATTCACAGCAATAACTCATAATTAGAGACAGACAAGACGACCACCAGTCATTGGACTCATTTTCAATCCAGGCATTGTTAACCAAGCGCTTAACTATCTCATAACACCAAATGTTCCAGTCGGCGGACTCCATACATTGTAAATTAGGTCTGTTAATATACTCTCTGCTCCAAGACACACAGAGGGACACTGGTGGGTGTAACCACACACACACACACACACACACACACACACACACACACACACACACACACACACACACACACACACACACACACACACACACACACACACACACACACACACACACACACACACACACACACACACACACACACACACACACACACACACACACAGACAATGCAGTAGGGTGGGCTTTGCAGGCTCTTTTTTTCTTTTTCCCGACCACGCACAAAGTGATCAACTATCACACCCCAGACGGTGAGGTGTCAACATGAAATACCTTCATTTGCATCAGCTTTTAAAACTGCCGGACTTCTTGTTATGCGAGCGACCCACCAGTGTCTACATAAAATTCACTTTAGCCATGGGGGTCCTGAGACCTTGCTAAATACTGCCCCAATACTGCTGTCAACAGTCCGTCAATCACATGACAAATCCTTCTGATTAAACAGAGCTCCACTGGCTGCTTCACAATGGCCTGGAGTCCACTGAATTAAATCCGAATGTGTCTGTGCTGCAGAATTATGTCGTTATGTTTTTTATAAAGGCATTTCTGCAGGGCCGGAACATTTTACGTTATGCTAAAGATAACTTTTTTTAATCCAAATTTAAGGCATTTCAATTTATTTTTCTTTCTACATTTTGTATTTGTATCGTCTTTTTCTGGGAAAACTATTACATTTTTTGATGATCAAATTGTTTATTTTATTCTTGCAAATAGAACGTTTACAGTTCAAGAGTTGCCTTGTGAGTGTAAACATGGAAACGTTTAAAAAAAAAAAAAAAGCATTAGATATATTAAAATCTATTTGCAGAAGCATTTGTACCAAATACAAATCTTAAAATTACTTATTCATGTGCAGGTTTCACTTTTCTAAAAATAAAAGATGTGAACCACTTTACCAACTTTTTGAGTTGTTATAGAGTTGATTTATAGTGGGTAAGAAGCACAAATTGACAAATAATGTTGTAGGTGCGCAGTGGGTGGACACATCATGCAAATCAAGCTGCCTTGCTAAGAGCATCTAAGCAGCCTGCAAAAGCCTCAGACAGACAGCTGAATAAAAGGCGGCTCAAAAGACAGGCTGTGGTAAGATAAGAGGCAACATCTAATCTGACTTGGATAGTTGATACAGTCCTGCCACATCCAAATCCTAGAGGTTTGGTCTGAAGAGGAAGGGTTTAACTTAAACCCCTTTCAACGTGCTAAATGTGTTTTTGTAATTAAACCCATACAATTAACACTGACAAGCACAGGTCAAAGAGAGCACAGTCCCTCTGTTCAAACGGACCTCCGCAAGAGAAAAGGGACGGAGAAACAGAGGGACAGATAGAGGGAGAGAAAGGGAGATGCAGAGGGACAGATAGAGGGAGAGAAAGGGAGATGCAGAGGGACAGATAGAGGGAGAGAAGGCACATGCTGCCGAACTACACAAAGTTACAAAAGCTGCCGAGCGAAGGGAGAGATGGAGAGCAGTGAATGCATGAAGGGTGAGGAGGGGAGAAAAGTGAGAGGCACCTTCATTGAAGTTGTATGGATTTCAGCATTCAGGCTATATAGTGCTCTGCAAGTTAACCTCCAGACCACAGTGTTTATTCTGGGACTGTGTTCCAGATCTGGGGGGATATCCAGTTCCTTTACTTCAAAGACACAGAGCTGTTGGAGCAAAGCTTCTAGCTGCTCCTTAAAGCTCGACATTAAGTGAATTGGAGCAGCTGTGGCAATTTGTGACAATATTATTACTATAAATACTGCTCCACATGGCCTGTGGGTAATGGATTACCAACAGCAGGAGTACTGTAATTCTAACACGAATCCGCAATGAAAAAGAAACACAATCTGAATGCATTACCTGAGACAGAAAAGAGTTGAAGTGCTGTTAACTGTGGACTCATAGAAACAAATGTACATCCTTTTAAAAATAAAATGAAGATTGTTTATAATTACATTGATTTGATTTTAAACACTACATTTTCACTGCATCTTTGAGTGATCCAGGAGCTCCAAAAGCTGAAATATTATGTTTCTGTTTGAGCACGTAATCCAGTGTATTTATCCCTGATTACAGGTTAAAGGAGATAAGCAGCAATCTCTGACAACCTTCATTGTAAAAGTATGCTTTCAAGCTCTACAGTGAATTCTACACCGCCGTTTACGAGGGCATTGTGTTACTGTTATAGAGTTACACTGTTCTGTCAGAAAGAGTGTTGTTTTTTAATGGCTATCATGTAGCTTTTTACTGCTTTAGTTAAAGATGACTGGAAAAAAAGGAAATGTATAGTTGTATCCAATTTAGATCAAACAGTGGTCATGATGCATTCTGGTTCTAAAACATATTTTAGAAATAAGTTATGCTCCCTTTATTCTTTAATGATATTGTTTGTAATACTTAATGTTCATTTGTTTGTTTATTGGCATGCCATCATAACATATTCAGTTTTACTTACCAGAGCTTGTCTGACAGTTGTATTATTTTGACCAATTTAACAATCATCAATACAATTTTTAAGTAAGGTAGGGGATTATTTTTGTTCTCCCTACCATTTCTTCTTTTGGTATCCTCCACGTGCAATACAAAAATAAAGGTTTGGATTATTTCAAGTGAAGCACACCTTTTAAAGAACACACAGTTAAAGCTCTGCCCAACCAGCCATGAAATCATAATGGATCTCTTTCAGAGGCAACTATGATGGTCTACTCATTATTGTGGAGCCATTGAAAACATTTGCTGCCAGCACCACATGCAAAGATGTAATAGAGTGAAGTGAGGCCTGCAAACTGAAAATGAATGAAAGAAAATCTTCTTCTAACTCTGTGTTGGCTGAATGATCTATCTAATTATAATTATAGTTCACTGCTGCTCTTCGGTTTCATCCTGAAACATTTTTAACCAATCTGTCTCTTTTCAAATTAATACATTATGCACAGTGTCAGCCACAATAATAACGGGCTCCTGGTCTTTTTCAACCAAGGCAAGTCATGGATCTGTTTTTTATTTACACAATTACAACCTAACAGCCAGACATATTTTGAAGCAGTACAGAGTATGCTATCAATATACATTACACAATCAACGTTGAACATTGTGAATCGTTGAATGACAAATGATAAATGAATGAGTGAGTTTTTATTTTCTTAAAATCACAGAGAAAAACATAGTTTTCGCTGAGGGTCAAGAGGGAGCCTCTGCACATCTCCTCCTGCACAAACAGCTAGAAGATCTGCCATGATCTTAGCAGTCTCTGAGTGTGTGACCGATGTCACAGGCCTCTCGGCCTGATGGACACAGCTGTCTTGCCGCAGGCAAAAAGGACGAAGGAGGGATAGTGGGAAAAAATACGGACAGGAAAAGGAGAAATATATAGAGGGAGGGCAAGAGAGAGTGTGTGTGTGTGTGTGTGTGTGTGTGTGTGTGTGTGTGTGTGTGTGTGTGTGTGTGTGTGTGTGTGTGTGTGTGTGTGTGTGCACGTGCGCGTGTGTGTTGGCTGTGGTGTTGATTGTCCTCTGGCACTTTCTGGGGCATGTGCCCACTCAGCATGGCAGCCCGCTTATTCACCACCCCACGCCGACCCCACCACAAACTCCACACAACAGACAGCAGAGCAACACACAAAGTAAAGTCACAAAAAACGCTTTTGGACACAGGACCTCTCATGTTGCTGACCACGGAGCACAGGGACACACTCACATGAACACTGGGCAGGTAACACCAAGACACATTGGACACAGGTGCTAAACATCGCCCAGCAACATGACGATACATAGCTGGTGAAGTTGTTGGACTCCTTTTAGGACAGAGACACAAATATCAGACATCCTCGTATGAAACAATGGGATGAACACAGATGCCACGGGACTTGGCTGAGAAAGTCTGGGAAACAAGGTAACGATATTCACAGAAGAGTGGAGTTTTGTATTGCATGCATCTCAACTGAGACTAGACAAATGTTTTTACAATATTAGGCAAGGCAAGGCAAGTTTATTTATATAGCACCTTTCAACACAAGGCAATTCAAGGTGCTTAAATATTAGTGTTAGTGTTTCTGCAAATGCTTCAGTAAGAGATAGCAAGAGGGATGGTTATGGACATTAACAAAACACATTTAGCCATGTGTCATTTAGGGTTGAAACATTTGAAATAAATCACTTTTGATATTATATAATTTTTTCTGGTGTGGATGAGTGTAACATTATATTGCAAATGTAAACAAAAATCCTTATATAATTGAGGTATATATGTATTAAATTGCAATTCAAATGGTACAACAGTTTGCTCAATAACACCAGGATATGACCGTCGTATTCTGACCATACGATTCTGCTAAAAGTCAATAAATTACAATAATGAATGGATTATTAGACGGCACTGTTTGTTGGTCTGTATAATCTGTCTTCAGCTACAGTAAATGGCCTGCTCCTCTGTGGGGCCTGTCAGTGGTGGACAGGGCCTCACAGAGCTGAGCAGGACTGGACAGGGCTGGGGAGGCTCAGAGCGCATGTTAGGAACAGAGGAAAGAGCCACTCCGACTGGAGGAGAGCCACATGTGCCGGACCGCGGAGAGACACTCCGACACTGCTCACGCTGTCAACATGCTGACATATACATACGCAAACATTTGTGTGGAGGTACAGACACACACACACAGACACAGACACACACCAGTGCACATACACACTGCAGGGCCAAGCCAATTAACACCCTGCCACAGCACAGATCATTTTCGGAGCCGTAGTGGAACAGGGGGGCATATGTGGATAATCATACATGCAAATTAGATGAACAAGACAGGCATCTAAATTCTGGCATCAACTTGTGATAACACCTTAAAGTAGAGCTTGACTCACCTATCAATAATGTGTATCATTGCATAACATTACAAGCACAATTTGAACCCATTTATTTTTTTGTTCTTTGATTTAGATTGCATTTAGGCAAAATTCTAAAGTAAAAATGAAGCTCTGGAAAGTTAACCCTGACCGAATTTAACAAGTGGTTTGTAAAAAAACATTTTTATATGAAATCATGAAATATATCTATTTGTATATATATTGATCTTTTAAAGCATGTTTAGCATTTAAAAGCACTTAATGTCCTAAATATGAAATATGGAGCACGGAAGGTCTCAGGGCAATATTTGCCATATTTCCCTGAAGTTTGACTCCAAAACCAGAAGATGGCAACATACCTCTGGCTCAGACATCGGCCTGCCTCCCTGCTCCTTTACTTATTCATGCATTCATGTTCACCTAGTGCTTCATTTATATATTTATTTATTCATTTACTTGTACTGAAATACAAATATTATAAGTCTTGAAGAGAGGAGCAGGTAAATATAGTGAATTATTCACAAGGTTCCTGACTTGACTACTGGTGGTTAGGCAAGATAAAAGCCAGA
Organism: Gymnodraco acuticeps; assembly: GCF_902827175.1. Taxonomy (NCBI): domain Eukaryota; kingdom Metazoa; phylum Chordata; class Actinopteri; order Perciformes; family Bathydraconidae; genus Gymnodraco; species Gymnodraco acuticeps. Next base: position 836,085 of record NW_022990015.1, read on the forward strand.
CACACAAATCCCTAAGGTTGGGTTTGAGTGTGTGGTGTACATGCATGTGTATAATCAAATGTGTGTGTGTATATATGTGTGTGTGTGTTTTTTCAGACCCCACAGGTAAAGGAAGATGATGGATGGAGGGAGAAGTACTAGCTGCAGAATTTAACACACATATTTTAACATTCCTCACTCTGCAGAATAGTTTGCTATTCTTTACTACTTCTTGCTCATTTCACTCACTCTTCCTCTTCCTCCTCTTCCTCCTCCTCCTCCTCCTCCTCCTCCTCCTCCTCCTCCTCCTCCTCCTCCTCCTCCTCCTCCTCCTCCTCCTCCTCCTCCTCCTCCTCCTCCTCCTCTTCCTCCTCCTCCTCCTCCTCCTCCTCCTCCTCCTCCTCCTCCTCCTCCTCCTCCTCCTCCTCTTCACTGTATAACGTTTGTTACATAAGCAAATGAACGGAGACCACTGCAGGGTTCCAACGTTAACACCCAAAAGCAGATATCAGCATCAGTCCTGACTAATGCAGAGAATGTGCCTTTCCAACAAGAGTGTGTGAAGAAGTGAAACAACACAGTGAAATAAGTATACAGTAGTATGACCCTACTATACAACAAGGGCTGATCCACTTTACCCACTACGCACAGCAATGACTGTCACTTCAAATAGACTGGGCTAGGACGAGTCTATTTGCCATGGTAAAATTTTTAATATTTGATGTACAATAGAGTAAGCAACACTCCCCTCATCTTTTTTCTCCCCTCTTCGCTATTTGTTTATGTGTGTGAGGCAACGAGAGCATTTGAGAGCATGCATAATCTGTAAGAAAGATGACGATGAAGAAAACACGCTGGGTGCTAAGTAAACACTTGGATAGGATATAGATGTGAGTTTGATGGCTGCCACTATGTTAGAGGAAAATGATTTTAAAGTCAGTACACTCTAATCAAGCATGCAAAACGCACATATTATAAATGTCTAGTTTAAACATGTTGCTAGAAATACCCACTGACAATCATCAACATGTAACATTTCTTTCATTCTCATGTTAAAAGAACAAAAATACATTTGATATTCTATTTCTATTGTGAACTTTATAAAAAATAATGTGTTCCATAATTGTAACGTGTGTGCCAATGAAAGTCTTACTTTGCATCAGTAGAAATTAGGTAGAGACTTTTTCAAACTCATTTTGACATTGGAAACATATTTTGTTGGCAGCATTTGCAAATACATATTCAAATACATAAATGAATTAATATATACAAAAATAAAGTGCTGGGTAATATTTAGTATTGATACCAGAATCCAGAGTTCTGCAAGTGCCTCAGTCGTCTTTGGCCATTCATCTGAAAGAGATTCCATATCAACATCAAACTGTACAGTTGTATTTAAACCCTGCGGCTGTGGGTCCATGCCAGAAGGCCCATGAGGGCAATGTGGCACGACCAGGAGGAAGGAGCCAGTTGGTTGGCTGAAGTGTAAGAGCTGGGAGCAGAACAATTACAGCAGTCACTTACCATCACAGTGTCTGGTTGAGGCAATGGCACAGCAGGACGCCGCAGGGTAAGAATGAAGCTTTCATCCAGCTGGTATCACAAGATCAAGCTGGTCATGCCAGAAATGACAAAACAATATGCTGAGCACAGTAAAAGGTTTCAAACATGTTTTTTCTTCTTCCTTTTTAATAATTAAAACATACAAATTAGAGATGGACTTACCTGTTGGTACCAGTCATTTGAAATGAGATCTAATGTTAAAATCTACTATACTACTGTATGTCTGACATATGAATGTATTCCTCTTGTTTTAATTAAATCAGCTGTTTTAAACTTGATTTGTTATACGCATCCTCAACATGTGTCATTTGGCATCTATCACAGTTTTGGTAAGTCTATTAGCAGACCTGACAAACATTTAGAGTTAAACTCTGTCAAAATGTTGTCAGCTTTCAAAACAAATTGTAACATCCTTTTAGCTAATGAAATATTTCAGGTCCAGATGGAGAATGTGACTGGAGTGAAAAAGTAGGAAAAAAAACATGAGTGCATGTGCCAAAATAACCACCCACAGACATGGGCCTTCAAAAGCATGCATCTGCACAGACGTTATATCTCCATACACACACACACACACACACACACACACACACACACACACACACACACACAACACACACACACACACACACACAGAGCGGAGGCAGCTGACCGCATTTGCCCCTCGTCCTCAGGTTCAGTGGTGGCCATTCCTGCAGCCTCACCTCCCCCTGTCATGTCTGATTCTCCTGGTAGGATCCATCATCTGGTTGGCAGTCTGGGTGCCAGTCAGCTGCCTCCCAAGGGACCCACAGGCGATGGGAGCTGGGAGGCACTGGGCTGAAGCCTCCCCAGCCTCGGCAGCAGCTGTGTGGGAGACAGAGAGAGGTGCGGCACAGATGTGGGAGTCTGGAGCCAACAGAAGGTATGGCTGATTTCAACGTCGGCCATGTTTGTTATTCCACCTTTTCCTGGGAGGAAGAAGCAGGCCCTTGATCTGGCTCACAGCTAAACACTTAGCTTTTGTTCCAGAGATGAATAACTGCAAGGGGAACGAGGCGCGAGGGAAAACGAGGGAGAAAAGAAAAAAGACTCGGAGGCCAGAGGAGAAATCCGGTGACCAAGTGCAGAGTGAGGCTTGTCATTCTATACTTTGCTGAAGCTGAGCCCCTAATACAGAACAAGAGCCTCTGAGCCGTGACACACCTTTCCTTTTCCTGCAAATTCCTTGAAGTTTGAGGTTACCCCTAAACTATACATCTTCATTTATGAAATGTGGTTACATGGGAAGAACAACAAATTCCAGTGTACATTTTGTACCTTTTAAAGAAAATAACAAGTCAACAATAAATTGAATTTCACATGAGCACCTTATACGATTTTTTACTATAATTCTCTTTTCTTTATCTTCTAACTCTTCTGTTCTAAAGGTGGGAAGAGATTCAGCCCACTATAAACAAATATGCTCTGCTGACTCTCAGAGGACCCATGTGATGAATAGTACCAGTCAAAATCAAAGCTAACGCTCATAACCAGATTTTCACAGGGAATTTTGCACAACTTCATTTTGTAGTAACACTATCCACCTTGTAAAAATGAACACCCTCTCTTAACAGCACAAGTGAGAAATGGGATAGTTTTCCCACTGAGTTCCCAGATGTAGGATTGCCATTGTATTCACACACCCGGTGTTAGCCCAAGACGGCACCCTCAAATACAGCTCTGTCTTGGCTTTGTAGAAAAAACAAGACTGTGATATGGAAGAGGTGGCAGTGTGAAGCTGTCAGTACAAAATGCTTGTTTATACTAGAATAACCCCGAAAACAACATTCGATTTGAAATCTGACAGTCTCTTCTCGTGTTGCATCTAAAAACCATTGTCCTAATAAATATTTTAGTTCCCATGATGTGCCTAATGCTAGAAAAAGCTGTGCGTGTCTGTGTGCGTGTGGGAGTGTGTGTTTGTGTGTGTGTGTGCAGTACAGCGGAGCAGAGTACATCTGCACTGGTAAGGAAACAGGCTGTTAGCATACAGCTTTGACAACTCCATCAGGCCAGTCTCAAGGTAGCTGTCAATCACAACAAATCATCTCATCCCTCAGCGCTGCGAGGACCTCTCTCCACTACTACACACATGACAGGCCCCTACAGCTCTATTTACCCATGCACACCCTACCCGAGCCAATGGGTTTGTAATTAGAAAACAGCGAAAGAGAAAAGAGACGAGGGTAGGTGGTAGAAGTAAGTCAGTAACAACTTTGGATACAAAGCAAGTGAATGGTGCCTTTTCACCAGCGACCTTGGCATTTGAAGAGTGGGTTGGCACTTGCATGGTGGCAGTGCATTGAAAAGCAAATGCATTCTCATTCATTCCTATTTAGGGGACAATGTGAGCGTGTGTGTGTGTTTTGTGTGCGTGTGTGTGTGTGTGTGTGTGTGTGTGTGTGGTGTGTGTGGTGTGTGTGTGTGTGTGTGTGTGTGTGTGTCTGTGTGTGTGTGTGTGTGTGTGTGTGTGTGTGTGTGTGTGTGTGTGTGTGTGTGTGTGTGTGTGTGTGTGTGTGTGGCGTAGGGTGGGCTGGCGGGTAGGGGTGTCACACAAAGTCCTGATTTGCAAGACTCATTTTCAGCTATCTGTAATTAGATTAATGTGGTGATGGCATAGCACAAAGCCAAGCCTACTTCACTTCCATCCCAGAGCATTTGAATTAGGGACTGAACACGTTTCTCTGTTCCGGGCAGAGAAAGTGGCGGTGTGAGTGTTTAGCATACCCCTTATGATGGGGAAAGATGTTAATTGTGCGCCATTACCTCTAAACTGTTTGCTTGTTGTATTAATCACTGTGCTAATTGATGCAGAAATAAAATTGTTGCCACAGGCGAGGAAGGGAGTGAACCAGAGTCAGGGATGGCGGATAAAAGATTATCGTAGTGAACATATGGAGATGGTACTGCTTTGCTCTATATGCCCACCAGCGCCACATGATGATGAGTGGAGTGCCAATAGCATCACCACTTCCTAATGTAAGGTTTAAGCAGAACGGAACAAAGCATGCAGGTTGGTTTGTCTGCATATTTAGCAGCAGACAATAAATAAGTGTAGACAGAAGGACTTTCATAATATGATAATAGGGACCTTGTCTTTGCTGAATGAATAAAACATATGCAAGATCGCAATCATATATTAAATACAGTTTTATTCAGAAAGACTGTGCTCGGTTTCAATTACATTACAGGAGCCCTGAATAGTTGTCAGTGCCTTGCTCATGTACACTTTGGAAAATATGGGTTTAATATAATCCTGCTTAATATTCTCCTGGGTGCAATAATGCCATTTCAAATGCCTTTAAAATGGAATTTGTGAGGTTGTATTTTTGTCAAGTACACAGTATATTTTGCATTCAAGCGGTTTGAGATGGTTGAACACTGATGACAGCGAAATGTATTTACTTATAACATTGGTTTGTGCATGTGTTTGTAATTTAGTGTGATTTTAGTTATTACAAAGCAAAAACCATTGAAAGAAATGGCCTTGGACAAATAGGAAGCATTGAATTAAAAGCTTGGCTAATAGCTCCAGAGATTGGATCTGAAGCAAGTCCTTTACAATTAAAGCATATAAGAGAAAATTAACCAAGAGGGAAATAATGTTCTATAATTGTTTTCTAATGTTAGTAATTGCTTAATGCTATAATCATTCTGCATGTTAAGAAGCTAGATATGAGAATACAAATGTTGTATGTTTTTAAGAATAATTAGCTGAAATCTTAATAGTTCATTACAAATTAATATAAAAATCACTACAGGTGCATTTTAAGTTGGTGGTTTAGTTTTGTTCATATTTTTAAAAATGGAAGCAATGAGAGGGGAAGGTTTGCATTAACACAGAACTAGATTTTTTGGCTTTGCCTGTGGGGGAAACTATCAGAAACATTTACTTTACATGAATAATATATCAGTCTGCCAATCATGTAAAACCTTCTTTTGAACACAGGCAATACGATCCTATTCATGTCTTCCTTTACTAATCTGTACTGCAAAACCCTTCCTGAACGTTTTTTAAATGTAAGAATTTCCAGAGTTTCTGTGTGAGATATAGCTGGTAAAAGGAAGTGCAGGTGCCAGCCAGAGGCACAGAGTATTTAATGTGTGCCTCAGCGCCTCACTAACCACCAATGCAAAAAGGGGGATGAACAGAGGCGGCCATTTAAAGAACTATAAATCCATAAGGAGCGGGCAGTGAATGAAGAGATTCAGAGAGAGCTTCAGAGGCCCTCGCCAGTGGACCAGCCGCTGCCTCTAAACCCGCTGTGTTTTTGTATGCAGATTCCCCTTGTCAGAGTTCATTTATTCAAAAGGAGTTATCTGAGAGAGCGGGTTATGAGACAAAAATAGTCGCATTCACATTCGTCTTGGAAAACATTTGGAATGCTAATGCCATGAGAACATGCCGTTGATGTGCTTGTGTTTGCGTAAGAATCTGATCCCGCGCTCCCTCGGCTTGCCGCAGTTCACAGAGACAGGAGAGCACTGATACCGCTTACAGGGTTCAATAGTCTAAAGCTGCACTTGGGGAACACTTTTTATATTTCCAGGAACATTTCCCAATGGCACCCGCCGCATGCAGCAGTTTGATCGTGTAGCACAAGCCAAAATCCATATTTTTCCAAGGGTCATTAGATCATTCTGCTCACAGCCAATCTTCATACAACTGCACCTTTGTTTATCAAAATAGATGTCCTCGGTGATGATGACAAAATTGCCCGCGTAAACTAAGAAACGATACATCTTCAGCGCTTAAACCATGGCGTCACAATCTTGGTCTCTCTGTCTGTTTGTCTCACTGTTTGTCTCGCTCTTCCCTGCTTTCTCTTGCTCTGCACAGGTGGTAGGAGCTTCCTGGTTGAGTCTTTCTTATTCCTTTTTGTTCCCCTCCAATTGCTCTGATCGGGAGCCGTTGATGATGATGACAGTGCTGGCTGTCCATTGATTTGCTGTGGCCCCTAGTTGCTAGTTCACAGCAGATGACACTCTTCCTTTGGCTTTAATTAGAGCTGCCCCCATCTTCTCTTCTTTCCTCCCCTGGACGTGGTTCGACACATGAACACAAAAAGCTCCTACACACAAAACTCCCTGCTAGGAAATAGCCAACACTCACCTACTGAGCCAGTATGTCATGCCTTGACTGTAAAACTGCATAGTCAAGAAAGAGGTTAGGTTTCTTGTACTATAAATACAAAACATCCCACCATACAGCTTACATGCATCATTTAGATTAACATAATGCATGTTATTTGAACACATTCATTATTTGTTTATACAACTGCGTTCCCATAATGCTTGAACATATTCAGATACATGGATGCAGGCATGCACTTCCCCTGAATATTATCCTGATCTAAGATTTAAATAAAATCAGCTATTAAACTGGTGGTAATAACTAATTGTGTCCTTTCTTATTATTACCCATCAGGCATTGTCCCTTCCTCTGCTTTGCCAGGAGATACAGGGGCCTCATTTTACCATCTGTCCAAACTAGAGCCACTCCAAATGTTGAAGGAGAGGAGGAGAGAGTGGTCGGAGAGATTCCATGGTCTGGGTAGGGACTATTATCTCCGTGGTCATGGGTCCTTGCACATATTTCATGGTTGCCCCCGGGGTGTCTCCTCACAGCTTTTAGCAGACCGTATTCATCTGAAGCACTTGTGGGTCACTCGAGGCCTGCAGAGGACTCTTCAACTGCTCAAATAAACAAAAGAGTGAAGAATACATTTGACAAAATGTGATGGGCCATCATAATACCCTCAACTTCCAATTACATTTGGTCAAACTCAAGCTTTCACATAATTTATGACATCTCTTTCTTTTTCTCTTACTCTGTGAAGGGGGGAGTGGCAGTTTCTAGCCAGGGACAAGGAGACGCAAGTCCACTGAGATACTGACAGACAAGCTCACAGCTGTCCATCAAATGCTAAAAGCCTGGTAATGAGTGTATGGCTGACCATTGTCCATAGTTCTTGTATTGTGTTCAATGCCTTTGTACACCGGTCTGTAAGAAAGTTTTTTTTCTGACCTATTTATTTGGTGTGGTTTTTCCTTATTGTTTCGCCTCAAACATTCAGCTCTATACTTGCACTACCAGAAACCAATGAGTTGACAACACCAGTACAAAGCAAAGCAAAATGTTGCAGTTCATGTTGCAACTTTCAGCAGACATGTTCTTAATTTGTATTCCAGGCATGATGAGACTGTTAATAAGGTTCAAAGCAGCATAACATTGTTGGCTAGTATGCTTTCCTTCTTTTTCCATGCATTTTTGGTTAAAAAATACTTAATTCTGCCTAATTATTTCACACACACTGGTGCAGATCATATGTGTATCTCAGGGATCAGCTGGTTGTAACCTAATCTTTGTGATGTGTTACAGTACAATTTTTATAGCAAAAAAAGAGGCTCCAATCTCGCTTTCTCTGCGATACATGCGAGTACAGTAGGTTAGAACACAGAAACATACACAAGCACACCCACACAGTCACAGATCTGAAACCTGTGTCCACAAAGAGTACGAGCAGATGCTAAAATGCACATGCTTGACTGCATGCCTGCAGACAAGCACATAATCAATGCAGTCTTACAGCAGGGCTGACCAGTGGGGGGGCATGACCTGCCAGGTGACCCATGTATGTCTCCACTAGTGCCAGTGCATGCCTGTGAGTGTGTATGTCTGTGTGTCTATTAGAGTGAAAGTCAGCTGTTCATCCATGCGAGGATAGTATATGTCAGTTTACAAGTTTAAAGGGGTATGGTGCAACAGTAAGCAACATGTGCCACAGACACCAATAATGTACAGCATAAGTAACTTATTTTATTCTGTCGACCCATTTTTTTATCCTCTCACAGCAATTCTGGTATTCCCACATATCAAATCATTCTCTGAGCATTACACCTACCAGAGCAGCCTAACTTTAGAGTTGAGGACCCACACATGACAGTAGTACAGACCAGAGTGGAAGTCCTGTCATAAAGCCAATCAGGGGAGTCCTCATTGGGCCTCGTAAATCTCCCACTTTGTAGGGTTACTGGGAGGTCTGGGAAGTGAAGATTTCCCACTTATTATTCTCAGGAAACCCCAGACAACCTCCCCCTGAACTCAGGTCACGCAAGGTTGTGACCTTGGGATTATGATCATTGTTGTTTCAGTAACTATGGTAATCAGGCTTCACAGTGATGTGCAATTCTCTAATAATAATAATAATAAATAAATAAATAAATTTTTTAAATTTACTGCTATCAGTAAATGTCATTTTATCTTGGTTAATTTTGCATTTTGTGTAGAATTATTTACACCATTTTATCATCATTTATCATTTATTATATATATTTTTTTAAATATCAAGTTTATTGCCATTAACGGTATTGCAACACACCTATTCAATTTGTACTGATGAATCTCCTGTGGGAATATAATGTGTTTTTAGCTCACCTAATATAATAAATATTAAGATTTCTTCACCAGACATAATAAACGTTGTCAAAACATGGTATTGTGAAAATGTGTGATTATTTGAATGTAGTAGCATTGCCAACTTTGTTTGTTGTTGTGTTCTGTGGTTTTCACTGCTTTGTGCCAATGTTCCTGCAGACACCTTAACAGGCATGAGACACATTTCCAGTGGGACACCAACCCTGTCCCTCTGTCTCAGCAGAGAGCAGTGCCCCAGTGCCAGCCTGGTGCCCACAGCACAGGGATTAGCTTTCTGAGGGAACATCGACAGGCTTGCAGAGTCTCCTGAGGCCAATCCAGACCCGGGGGACGATCAGCAGGCTCCCAACAAGTGGTCTTCAGGGAACCACAGGCTTCCTCACTGTCTGACAACTGAACCACAAGAAACTATGTGCCAGGAGCTGAAGATCAGTTACAATTGTACATTTCACTGTATCAAAAGTCCAATGAGTCCTGGCATACATGCAGCACTGCAATTTGTACAATTTAAAGGTTGAAAGGTCAGCCGGTACTGCACAAATGAAAAGAAAAAACACGAAAGCATGACAGGAAAACCTTAATTTGCTGAAAAGTATATGATTCATATTCTCACAGCTATAAAACATTATAGAGGTAGACCCTATAATTTCATGATGTGTTATCATCATGTTAAACAACCTGCCTGTTTTCCACATTTACCACAGAATCTGAAGCAAAACATGGATAAAACACACCTCTCACCTCTAGCGCTTAAAAAGTTTCCCTTAAAACGTCAAAATGTCTTTTTATGACTTCTGTTCCACTTCTAGTTCTTGTAACAGCCATATAGGCCATGCCAAATGTGCCCAGAAATAAGCTGGGCCTCCCCACTGTCTCTGAGATTGCCCACCCAGGAGTCTGGCACACGCCACAGCGAGCAGGAGGCCCTCTGGATTACAGTAATACACACTATCTCATAATGGAAAGCTGCCTTGCACATTTCCCTCTCTCCGCCCTCATTGTCCACACTACCAACTGCACAATCAGGATATGAGACTGTGATTGCACCCGTTAGCATGTGTGAGTTTCCCGGCACCCCTTTTTTATGAGCTAGGCACCGCTTCCTACAAGGTAAAAATGACAAAAATGAAAACTAGTAACCATATACTGCTAAAACGATGTCATGACATGTCAAATTGCCTCACAAAAACAGTATTTCTTGTGAAAAACACTTGAACCCCCAGACATGGATGGCTTGATTAATTTCTGGCAGCAGATGTCATGGGTCATGGGGAAACAATGGCATGGACATATTTAACCCAAGATACTAACATGGTTAAATAAACAGTCAAAGCTGGCCTGCTTGGACCCGCCACACTCCAGACAAACTCCGCCACTTTCCCTCTCACCCCGTAATCACCAGAGGCTGTAATTAATGGGGAGGCTGACCTACAGTTCAGGGCAGTGGAGAGGAAAGCCAAACAAAGTTGAAAGCCATTAAAGAGGAGAGGGAGGTTGAGGGGAAGAGAGAGATACAAGCATTGGGGACTTTGTTAGACACCCAGTCATCCCTTGGTGGCTCACAAAGGTGCAGGTGGGCCAGGGGAGGCAAAGGTGCACTCTTGCTGGAGTTTAGACCACCAGGTTACCACAGACTCTACGTAATTACACCACAGAGGTCATTTACTCCACTAAGTGGCTTGCCAACCAACCCCGTTGGTGCGTGCACGCTAATCAGGCTTGGTGCACCAAACAATGGACCATGTGTGCCTCTGAGTGTTGTGGGAGGAGCAGAGGTAACCAGCAGACCACTGATCAACATGGACGAGATGTTTCAAAAGGACACAAAAGCTTTATAATAGGGAGGGCACAAGGAGAGGCCAGAGGCAGACAGACGGACGGAGACAGGTCCACTAAAGTTGCAGACTGGCACGTCTTCAAACCTGTATTTATCCAGGAGGTTCTGGAGGATAAAGGCGGATACAGTGACACTTGGGACAGCCGTAGAACAGATGCTTTCTCAAACAAGGACAAAGGGGATTTGAAGGCATTACCAAACCACAAGTCTCAAATATCTGCTTTATTAAAACGTTATTGGACTTTGACTTTCATTTGCCGTTACTGCTCAGAACATTGTATTTCAGGTATAAGGCCTTGTAGACTAAAACCTGACAAACGCAGTTTAATAGTAATGCACAAAGTCCTGTATATCCTTTTTGGGTAGGTCTACCTATGACCATAGAGAGAGCATTGCACTGCTGTGACATTTAATCCTCTGCAGTTTGTCTCCAGTTGTGCAGTAGTATCACTAGGATTGATCGTATTTGTCATAGAAAAATATTACGTTTATCACTGAGGGACTTTAACATCACTGTTTACTCATGTTTACACTGCTTCCTAATTTAATACTCACACTTTTAACACTATTATCCTTATTACATTCCACTACCTCATTAACTGTATATGTTCAATTAATTTGTATAATGCTACTAATTTTTGTTACAATGGATGTTTATATTTTGGATTTTCATCTAGTCACTTGTGCTTGCCTTTTTATTTATTATGTCACTCTACTACTCGTTTAATCTTGTTTTTGGTTTAATCTGCACTTTTCCTTCGCTGTGTGATGTATAAAAGATTCATCTGAAGACATAACTTGTGACTGCACTAACTGTTTACATCAAGATACTATCAATTGTATTGCAAGCGACTTTGAGTCCCAGAAAAGCGCTATTAAATGTCGTATTATCAGAGTAATATAATGTTGTAGTAGTTGGTTCTTGTCCTAACTTGCTCGCTCCTAAGTAGTATTTGTCTTTTCAATTTTGCATTGCAAACTGTTCAACTTTGGCCATCCAAAAACAAACCTAATAATGAAAGGATCTGCACCTCTGTCAGTTACATAGGAGTTTGGCAGCTCTCAAGGATAATATATGTGTATTTCACTAACAAGCCAATCAGCCCTGCCAACAGAAGCAGTGCAAGCAAAGAGAGCCATTAAAGGCCTGGCTGCAGCTACACAAACAAAACCTATCCACCTGAGACCACAGTGGGACAGGATGCAGGCTACTTATAGCAGCCCAAAACCAACCCACAAGAATAGCAGGAAAAACGACTCGGTGCGGGAGCTGCACACCAAGCCTTTTGAAGTGCACCACCTCTAAACTATTCCGATAAGCCACGACCAGCATCTTTGAAGGCAGGTTATCCTCCAAGTCCGTGTGTCCTGTTGTGGACGAATTGTTTCCTCTTTCACTTTGTCTCTATTTCCTGTAGAAACTGACACTGTTTTATTGTTCTCCTGGGCCACAATGTTGTCAAGTGGAGCACAGGGGACGGGACCTCTCGCTGATCTCCTGTTGGTGAAGGACAACCACGGCGGGCGGTGCCTGGTATGGACAGTAAGTCGGTCACAGGTGACGCAGGGGCGGGTATCTCAAAGAATCAGCAGAAGGATGACCCCCTGCTTATTGCAACCATTTCCTCTATCCTCAAGGTCGCGACCTTACAATGCCCTCTTGCCTAAGAATGGACCATTAGAGTAATTAATCAGTCAGTGGTCAGTGATGTCACTGCACAAACATGGCACAAGAATAGGGAGAACAGTGATATATTTTGTTGTCTTTGGTGTGGTGTTGATAGTTCTGCTCGTAAATACTAAAGATTTATGGTGAGGCAACATGCACCTGCCACTTCTTTAGGAAGAAAAACAAAAATAAACTGGTAAAAGCACACAAAAAAACAAGCACTGCACTTTCAGACTTGTAGCAGTAATCGTGAACTTAAAATCTCATGCCTGGATTTAAACAATAGTTCTTAGGTAATCATGGCTCTGAGGCAACACATGGATTCATCACAGACAGAATATGCCCTAAAATGTAATACAATCTAACCAAAGTGTTTATTTTACAAAACATCAATACATATGTCATACTCCCAGAGATGGTAATAGAGGCAATGATGCATGCTTTGCAAAAATATGTATATAAATATAAAAATACATGTTTTCACCTCTGCTGCCTATAGCAGTGTAACCGAGTATTATCTGTGTAATCTGAGATAGAGGGTACATGTGCCTCCCTTGACTCCTGTGGAGAAGGAAAGCTCACTTTAACACTCAATATCAGGGAATCTAATTGCACTTACAAATCGTTCTTTTTGGCTTCCTTCTCTGGAATAAGTCTATGGCGTAATATCACAGCGTTATAAGGCTTATTACTGGCATCAATTCCGAGGCACAGAAGAACATCATCGACAGTGTGATATAGAGTCGGATGTACTGTCTGCAGAGTTCATTTAGAAGGACCTGCGTAATCCAGAAATTGACGATTTTCAATAATTGTATGAGGAAACAAATACAATAATTAAAAGAATACAATTACATCTAAAAAATAACTTTTACTTATTAGGCTCTGCCGTCATGGTCATATTTATTTGTTTTATGGTCATATTCTTTTATTTTAATCATCTATGTAGGTATATTCACAAATCAGGCTGTGATCATCAGTCACATGCTGCTTTAGCTCTTTTCCAATCTAATTATTCTAGGGTGCTTTTCCTCTCTCCTGGTTTTGATTTTATATCGTCGAAATTATAATGACAAGGTTCTGGCCAAGAAAAAAAGGTCGGTCAATCACTTTGTGATCATTAGCTGACACCGGGAAGCCATGCCTGCAGCCAGATCCCAATCACCAATCAAGGACTTGTGAGTGACATTGAACAAGTCTTGATGGGAAAACAAGGAGAGGAAAAGACTCATTTTAAAAGCTCTGAATATAGGAAAATAAATTGTGAATTTCTACAAGACTTAAACATCTGTTTCTCCATGCAGAAGCTTTTCCCACCATGCACAATGCAGCCCGGGGATGATGCACTAACCACTGATTTAAATATAGCAAGTGAGTGTTTTTCATCCAGTAAAAGTCAACACTAACTTGTATTATTGTGGCCTGGTTCAAATGATCCACTACACTAGGCATTGCTCACACACTCTCCTTCTCTTTGATCTTTCTACATGTATTGTATTGTGCACTTTGGCCTGAGAAAGCTCTGGTATTTCCTTTGAGAAGTCAGCTAACGTGCAGATCAGCACAGATGTTATGGGCACTGGATCAAAGGACAGTCTGAATGCTTACTAAAAGCTAAAAATAGAATATTGGATTCAGAGTAGAGGTTAATATATCTCACCTCTGGCAACCACATTGTTTACATTCCACATGGACACTGATTGGTCTATTTGATTAGTTTCCCTGTCTTTGTTTAGGCGAATCCACTTCTACACTATTAACGTTTTCTCTCCATTTGCACTTCTGCCGATACTGTTCTTAAACTGTGAATGCAGTGATGATCAAAATATCCAATGTATTCAGTTTTGAATGTTTTCCTGTTTTATAATAAGTATAATGTAGAAAGCATATTTTGAAGAAAATGTGACTTAAGTGCACATAATGAGTCTCATTCACTGCATGTAAAAATACAGAGTCACAGAACAGTACGAAGTGAGATATAAAGGGAAGCCCAAGGCCAGTTTGTCAACAATGAAAAGCAGATAGAGTAGGAAATACATATGTGATGTAGGATGTGCAGATTGGTTCAAAGAGAGAAAGTCTTTAAACGTTGTGTTATTTGTGTTATAATGGGCACTATCATTCCAAATTATGGAACAGTAAACAGTCTGCCTTAAATGATTGTTCATTTTAGATTCAGATTATGATTGGATGCATTGAGTTGAACACATTTGTCCTTTTAGCTTCCTTAAAAGGAGAGATTATTTATTAAAATGTAAGTATTGTCTTCTTTAGATACCATTGATTTAGAGCTATTTTGCAAAACTGGGCTTATTTTTTCTCAAACAATGCATCAGAACAAGGGACAAAATCTTTTTGACACAAGTATTTCATGCAGATTCATTTTGTGTCAGTACATGTGAGATAGGAAATTGCCATTCATTTAAATTAAGAGAGCTAAACAAGAGAACTTAAACTAATAGAATATTGCTTCCAATAATGACACGAGATGAGAATAATGAATTGTTAGTTTGCTTCCTAATGACGCTAGATATCCGGCGACATGTAGATAGGCACATTAGAAGTCAATACTGTTCCAGAATAATAGGACGGCTCAGAGATAATGTACTCTCACATGGGGGCCTCGACATTAGCAACAGCCCAGCAGGACTCTGCCTGCACGTGTGCCAATGACGCATTAAATCCCTCAATGACAAAAGATACAAGAAAGGTAAATCTGTAGGCACATTCTTTTGCCATCATACACCGGGCACCATATTGTACATACGGCAATAACACAGAGGGATGTTGAGGTCATTGTTAATTGCCTAGGGCAGGAAAACACAAGAAAGTAGAAATTGTAGAAATAAGTGGAAAATGATGTTTGGATGTTACATTACATTACATTTCATTTAGCTGACGCTTTTATCCAAAGCGACTTACAATAAGTGCATTCGACCAAGAAGATACAAACTTGAGGAAAACAGAATCATATAAGTACATTAGGTTTCAGCCAAACCATTTTAAGTGCTACTCAATGATGTTCATCATTTAAAGGCAGGTTTCTGGATTGCCTAAATTAATATGAAGCTCATTGCTGCCTGAAAGACACGACACTCATTGCTCACAATTGTAAAACAATTATTTTTTTAAAAACACTACTTACAAGAGTCAAACATCTTTAATCACCCCACACTGTGATGAAAGCACCGTTCCAGTGTGAAACTCACAAGATGAAAACACAAATAAGACAAAAGAACGAAAGTACAGATGACATTAACTTCCGCTCAAATGAGCACAGCAGGAGAGCACACAAAGTATTTAGCACCGCGCTTTCTGTCTTTTGATGTTGTTTGTCAATTCACAGCATCCACTGCAGTATTTAGTGTCTTCAACCTCTATCTTCCCTGATGGCATGAGAGCAGGGTGGGTGTAATCACGGCCCTCTCCTTCATTATATATTAATTTATTCATTACATGTTAACTCTGCGAGACCTTGGAAGGAGGCACCAGGTGACTCTTCTTCATTTGGTCCCCACCGCTCTCCACTGGGCCCAGGGAAACCACAGTAATGCCACGCAGTTGGGGAAGTGGAGAACAAATTATTCAGCTCCATAGAGAGGGACTCTTTGTGGTAAACACACGGTGGGATGCTTGTGCTGTCATAATTAAATCTGCAAATCCATAAGAGCGGGGTGCTTCCATTTTAGTGCATAAACACATGCAGAGTGATAAACACAATCAAGCAGAAACAAATTACAAATACATACATTTGTAAACCTATATATATTTATATATATATATATATATATTGATTTTAAAGTTGGTTATTTGTCACACTGCTTAAGTTAATGTCATCGCTGTTAAAAAAAATCAGAAATCCTAAATATTTGAGAGAAAAACTGAAATAGACTGACATAAGAATAGGGATTGGAGGGGATGATAAGGGGCTTTGTAACTTCCTTATATGAGAGCAAAAGAGCTCTCAATCTTCGACCGAGCCGAGGCAGTTCAGAGGAAAAGACGCCAGAGAGCATCAATCCCAGCTCCTCTCAGTGGCCCATCAATGGGCTAAATCCCCAGTGAACAGGCAGCCTGGCTAATCCACAGCTAAATGACACCTCCAGACGCTAATGCCCAGACTGACCACAGAAGCAATCCACGGCGACTCCTGCACACATGTACCCACTGATGCTTTTCAGGCGGGGGAACTTGAAAGGGCCGGGTCCGGCTCTGTCTCTCTGTGTGCCACCTGCTTAGCATCCCCGCGCTGCAAGCTGCTATAGAGAGACATCTCCGGCAGAGGAGAAAGGCCCATTGTGTCCAGACGCCTTTGAGGGCATTGTTCTGCTTCACTGAGGCCAGGCCGACATCTGCACCATTCACACTGAAGGAAGTTGTAATCACTCCCCTGCTCTTAGCTCTGTGGCTCCAACTTCATACCAAGAGGGCTTGTGAAGTTGGGTCTGTGGTAAACAACGGGGCAAAAGGAGGGGGTGTGGGTGCATAGGATTTGGAAGGGTGGCTGTTGAGAGGCATCAGTTTAAATAGAAACTCTTACATACCCCCATACAGGCCCCCTGATCCCCACTCTCCTTTACAACCCTTCACTCACCCAAGTGCACTTACTCTCTACAATACAAAGAAGGCAACTGCTTTACAGAGTTACCTCTCCATCAAAAGAACTGATTAATTGCTTTTCTTTCACAACTAGGGCAAGAGATTTCAAAAGTGTAAAGTCTAAAAACGTCTGGCTGCTGTGTTTTCAAAATGCTCTTTTGCTCTCTTTTCATTAGGAAACTAGAGGAGAAGAAAACTAAGGCACTGAAAGCCAGTATTGTTTCAGTGGTCAAGTTGAGAAGGGGTTTAATGTAGTTTTCATTTACATATAATTACACTTTAATGGAAGTCTGACTGGTGTGGGGTAAGAGGCTGGCCATGCAGGCTGCGGAGGAGACCCCCTATGATACAGGATGACAGCCTGTAGCACGAGCTCCATATCCGGCTAATTAAACGAATCAATTAAGGGACTATTGTTGTAACTGTGTAACTGATGTTCTGTAGTAGCAAAAATGGTCCCTTGGGGAGGCCTAGCTTCCAACCATATTAAAACCCCTTTCCTCTACATCTCCATCTGATTCCAATATAGACACTTATTTGCGCCTTGCTGTCATGTCATTGGAGGCGGGCACATTATGGAAATTGAAATGGAGGGGTTGAGGGGAGCAGGGCTGAGCTCAGTGTGAAGCGGTGGGGTTCACTTCCCATCACCCTCCAAGGAGAACTCGCTTCAGCAAACTCCAAAGTCCCTCAAAGTTCCCTAATAGCAGAGCTAGAGCCAGCACACCCAGCTGTGTGCATCCAGTCACTAGGTAAGGGTCGCGCAATTAGCATACTCCTCCCTGCCAGGCGAGTCGCGTTGATGCAGATAAATTATCATATTAGATTTACCCTCCTCAGTTCAACTGATTGGCTCCCAAATTGTTTTAGATGGCCGTCATTAATCCTTAGCATAGGCTAAGTGCTTTGGCTTCAGATCTGATTGCATAGAGGCGCCTAGGGTCAAATTAACGGAATACTAATGTCTGAACTCTATCTCATTTGCAGTGTCAGGATGCTGCGTCTATTATAGGAAACGGTAAAGAGTCAATTGCCATTTATCTAATATAAGACTTAGAAACTCTCAAGACGATAATTGAGGTCCAAGGTAACAGCAGAGAAGACATTATAAAGTAAGCTCTTTCTCAGTGATCATTTTTTTATGTATATATATATATATGTGAGAGGCTGTCCGCTAAGAAGCTTTCAAAGAATGCCAAAGCATGTTTTTCAAAGACAGACAATACAAGGTAGTGCAGTGCTTCAAATGCCCCAGCTCTTTTCTATATAAGTAAGACACTCATGGCCACTTGTAAGTTGTCAAAAGCAATCAAGACAGTTTGATTTGCTTAGATAAATCAAATAAATAGCAGATCTCTGCTCGGATAATTCCCCCCCCCCCCCCAGCTGCTGTGAATATGTCTGTGTGCAGGGAGACTGACAGATTTATGAATAGAGAAAATCTGGGGACTTGACTGAGATTCCAGAGGATCCTTGTCACTCCTTTGTCTTTGTGAACTGACCCTGTTTGTTTAAGGCCCACGGAGCTGGCACCACATGAATAGAGTTGGGCTGCCTTGGCGCCTGGGCTGTCCTGGCTCCTGTGGCCAAAGTCAGCATTGGCATGTCGCTGAGACCTTCTGATGGAGATCAAGGGATTATCCTCACCTCACACACACACACACACACACACACACACACACACACACACACACACACACACACACACACACACACCCACACACACACACACACACACACACACACACACACCACACACACACACACACACACACACACACACACACACACACACACACACACACACACACACACACACACACACTCAGAGAACGTATATTCAGTAGATTCATACACATATTTAGTTACTTTAAACTTGTTTAATCTCATATGACATTTGAAAAGTTACTCTCACATATTTCTTGCACAGATGATAGGCTACACAGCACCTGATACTGTGCTAATGTCCCATCAGGCCAAACACACCCCATAGGACAGCAATCTGAGCAAGGGCATCAGATTTCTGAAGAAACAGTGCAAGACGTCAAAGCCTGGGACCCTCCAAGGCAGCACAGACACTGTATAGCTTGAATGTCATCCTTAGATCCTCAGATCTCAGACAACACTACAGGGTGTAAGGGTCTCTTTGACTGTTATGGGATGGCATTCAGGTTATATAGACCACCATAGTTGCACAAAAGTGCACACATGCACACATAGGCACATAAAAGTTGTTCAAAGTGCACATAAAGCTTTTTATCTTGTATAAAGTTAAATGAGAATGGACCGAATAAAGTCAAAACCTCAAGTCGAAATATCGAATAATGTCAACCCTCTCCCATCCAATCAACAATGTTCTGCAAAAATGAAAATAATCTTAGCTCTAGTGGTACCTTGTCATGAAACAGGTACATACATTGGGAAATGTACAATAAAGCACGCAAAGGGTGCTTCTACCTGGAATAAGACGCTATGATTTGACATGTTTGTGGCCTGACCACTATCAGCCATAATGGCTAAACCAAAAAATTAACAAAACGCAATTAACAAACCTGCAAAAATCCTCAGCACAATGGGACAGTGTCGGATCTCCACGTAATATAACATTAACAACAATGGCTTCTTGTAACAAATTCTTAAAACAATTATAAACTTCCAGAATATAGTGCTAGGGCTGTAGGAGGTATATACAGAACCCTTAGAAAATAAAAACTTCAAAAGGTTTTGCATTTTGTCCATTTTTTACTCGTTGCTCTTTGATTAAAACACAACTCTCTTGGGGGGATTTATTCCCAGCTGTTTTGTTGAGGTCTAACACCTTATTCATTGTCCTTCAACTGGCTCTGTATGTGTGAGCATGTCTATGTGTTGTGTGTAGGTGTGGTGATGATGAAGCAGACCCTGAGTTTCTTTATTTTTGCCTCCCGAGTCTCTCTCCCCGCCCCCCTCATACCTGTCATCTGGCAAGGCTAACCCCTGGTAGCTCCCCGCCAAATGCACACACCTACACACTCACACACGTTGTAAATCCCCGCCAAATGCCCGCCCTTCCAGCCCCCACACACACCAGCCGGTGTCAGCGAATCAGCTGAACCGTCTCCGCCCCGAGAATAACCCCATGACAGACAGCCCTAGTGGCCTCCCCTTGTCAACGCAGCCTGCCTGGAAAGCTGACAGCCAGGGCACAGGGTGGACAGGCTACTGTGGGCAGGAGTTTAAACTGGGCTGGGCGCAGAGAGGATGGGCCTTGGGGTGAGGACAGCAGAGGGAATGGCGATTTCCTGTAGAGATGTGGAGTGGGGAATAGCCTGGGATATAGATAGAGGTTATATGATTACAAATGCAAATCAGAATAGAAGATTAGGGCAGGAGCAAGGTTTGGGATGGGAATCCATAGTGAGTATTGCTGTTGTAACTTAATAAAGTGTGATTAGTTGTTCACTCTGCAGGCTCAAATCATCAAAAGAAAAGAGCACCAATACATCAGAAAATAGGGATTATGATTGTGCGGAGGTCAGCTCTTGTCAAGGTTACTGCAGCATTCGGTGTACAGTACTTTGCTGGCAGAGCTGAGTGGTCAGTCCCTGCAGAGCAAAGATTGAAAGGTTCGGTTTGGCCCGCGGCCGGGAGACTGTCATTCTCATATCCTCTCCAGAACAATTCAGATAAGAGACACACTATGCTTACTTCTAATCTGACAAGCCCCCGTCCTCACACATTCAAAGCAAAATGTTGCATGATGTTTTTTTTGTGCTTTGACAGATAGTTGACAACCCTATCTATAATTAATAACCTGACCCAGCTTGAGAATCATTCCACATTTAATAAAGAGGCTGAACATTATGATTCATTTGTTTCAAAAGTGGGACATGGGTGACTTGCAGCAAGACAAAAAAGAAAGAACAAAGACAGCATCGTTCCAAGTCTCTCTGTCATGAGAAGTCTGAAGCTGTCGGCCTTTGAAACAAGCACATGTGCAAACACACAAACAGATTACTTTTAGTTGATGAACTCTTAATGGGTGATGCATACCGCAAGTAACAGGAAAAATAACAACAATGAAAGTCAAATAACTTATTGAAGACTCCCTAAACTACAGAGTTTGTGATCTTATAGTTTGCATTAGCAGAGGTACTTTGGTATCACACAATGAATCCTTGGAGGGAGGTAAACAACATATCCCAGTGATGGGATTCTCACCCTTTTACATAATAACAAAAAGTTCAATCCATGTTCTGTTATCATGCTATTATTTTATAGATGATATCTTATTCTTAATATATATAGTTGCATAGAAACAGCAACCATTGTGGTGCCCTTTGAACACTTCCTTCCTAACAATGCACTGTGTTTCTAAGAATGACAACAGCAAAGCTTCCTATGATCAAGGCCTAAATCTATGTTTTTGCAGGCAGGCATTAAGTCTTGTTTGTTGGGGAATCTTAATGATTTCTGAGAATTGTCAAAGAACATAAGCACTTGCTCGGTCTGAGCCTAATAATAGTGTTATCCGAAGATAAAAAGGGCAGGAAGTGTTACAAGCATAAATAAAGGCAAGGAAGGAAGGAGCAGTAAAAGGCTTGACAATAAGGAGCATCTGATTAATGTAAGACAGTGCTTCGAATACAATTGTAAAATCAAAAAGAAAATCAATTATTGCGAGGTCTGACATGGCTTTTAACTGCAGAAGATGGATATGCACGTCTTCACTAAGCTGACTGCAAACGGGCGCCCTAGGAAACACAAAGATGAAGGAGTGGGAGAGAAATAGTGATTCAATGCTTATATGAGGCTACCACATACACACAAGCACAGAAACACACGTACACGCACAAATGCTTACTCACACAAACACACACACACACCAACTGTGTAGATAAAAAGGGATCGTCACATGACAGATTCCCAGCAGATTGTACATGCAGAGATCTTAGGTCTTAGCTTCTGTGCCTTTTGACTTGAAGCGTATACAGAAAGAGTGCACCCTCAAAATAACACTAGCTGCAGCCTAAATCAAAATTCACCATCATGATTATGTTCTCAGTCTGACATGTCTTAATGTTGAGGTGAAAGCCAAATCTTCTTAGGGAATGATTTGTATAGTTATATCAAAGGATTTATCCCAATAGGTTTGGTTTTAAGGATCCCTTCCTAGGAAGATTTAGAAATGAATCAATCTAGTGCTAATGAAGCCATCAGTGCACAGTACACAGTACACAGTACACAGTACTTTCAGTACACAGATAGATAGATAGATAGATAGATAGATAGATAGATAGATAGATAGATAGATAGATAGATAGATAGATAGATAGATAGATAGATAGATAGATAGATAGATAGATAGATAGATAGATAGATAGATAGATAGATAGATAGATAGATAGATAGATAGATAGATAGATAGGTAGATAGATAGATAGATAGATAGATAGATAGGTAGATAGATAGATAGATAGATAGATAGATAGATGGATAGATGGATAGATGGATAGATAGATGGATAGATGGATAGATGGATAGATGGATAGATGGATAGATGGATAGATGGGATAGATAGATAGATAGATATATTGATATATAGATGGATAGATAGATAGATTGATAGATAGATGGATAGATAGATAGATTGATAGATAGATATATAGATAGATTGATAGATAGATGGATGGATAGATAGATAGATAGATGATAGATAGATAGATTGATAGATGGATAGATAGATTGATAGATAGATAGATTGATAGATAGATAGATGATAGATAGATAGATTGATAGATGGATAGATAGATTGATAGATAGATAGATTGATAGATAGATAGATTGATAGATAGATATATATATATATTACCAAGAAATAAATTACCAAGCTAGTACCACTACATGTTTTTAAAGCTCGGTTGGATGCTACAAAATCAGATGCTGTTGGTACCTGTACTTGTGGTTAAATATGTAAATTGTAATCCCTGTACATTTTGCTGTATGATGTCCTTTTGTTGTTCTGTTGTTTATTGTCTTCTTGTGGAACCTACTGCTGCAGGTCTCCCTTGAAAAAGAGATCATTGATCTCAATGGGATTTTACCTGGATAAATAAAGGTTTTGAATTGAATTGAATTGAATATATATATATATATATATATATATATATATATATATATATATATATATATATAGATAGATAGATTGATTGATATTTTAATCTCTTAGATCTTTATGTGTTTCACTGTATTCTCTGTTATCCAGAATCTGCTTATAAAACGGTGGCATTTACCTTGATTTTCTTCTCTGCACTACTGAATCCTCCTTCAGCCAGCCTAGTGTTAAACCCCTCTGTTTGTAGCGATAACCTGTAAAAGAATAATCTTGCATCAATCATTATTTGGCTCAGCTTTACATGAATATGCCCCAGGAAGTTGCACGCCTAACTTATGAAGGACTGACGAGTGAGAGGAGCATAAGGTTTGGGTGAGCAAGGCAGTGCAGAGAGCAGTGGGACTATACACAGCTTAAGCCAAATACATATTTATGAGTAGCATCCACCCACAAGCCTGACTTTTCAAACCTAGCCAAGCTCAGGCGGGCATGCAGGCACACAAGCTGGGCGAGAACAGAGCTGGCTGATTGGGCCAGAATCAGCAGGGGTTTTAGGTCTCCACTCACTCTGTTTACGTACTTTTGTGTCCTTTATTGCTCCTTCAATGATTTGGCTTTCTTGAAAAAATCTGCAACATTTCATGGTATTAATATTCTTACCTTTACATAATTGGGTTGAGGTGGGAGGACACTGAGGGAAGAAGATGAAAGAAAGCTTGGTGGAGGCTCTCCGAGAACTTCGAATTTCGAAGGTGTTCATTCCTTTGAATAATTTCAGCGCTTAAAGTCTTCCCTTTCTGTTTCCCTGTACTCTCATGACCTTTTACTCTTCAAGGTCATTGTGTGAGTCCGTAAGATCTGGCAGGGAAAAAGGAGCGATGTGCTCAGATAGCAGCAACCTGGAGGAGCAGTGCAGTGGGTCAGCTATCGACTGGCCCATCCAACGTGGCTACAACCACCACAGTTTGGTCTCCTTCACCCACTTTTTCAAGGCTGCCTTTAATCTCTCCCCGTGCCTCTCAATCCATGCCTTTGATGTGGTGATGCCCTTCCTTCACTTGCTCAATATTTGATCTATCCCACTTCATACAGCTAAATCCAGTTGAAGCGGATTCACATAGCTTTTTTCTTCCAGTACTTCCTCCTCTTTCTCTTTCTTGCTCTCGCTCATGTTCAGCAAAATGACCACCTAACCAACTACAGAAAATCACTTGTTCTTTTGTCGTGTTGTAACATGGAGCAAAAGAAAGTGTTAATTGATAGAACAGTAAATTGGTCTGCCTCAACACAGAGCACAGAGTTTTACAGTGAGATGAAAAACGACACAGGTTGACAAGAGTGCCGCGCTTGTGCACACACACTCACAAACTGTCTTAATAAAAGTCAAGCAGCTGCTGTGCTCCCACCCACCATGTTAAGCCAGAGGTGTAAGTATCAACTCTCATCTCCTCCATGCCTGCACCCACAGACAAGCCCACGAAGTAGAAACAAGATACAGCATTGCTGCCTATTTACTTCAACTAGAGACCTTACACGTGTTGTGTAGGAAGATAGACTTTATTGTCAGCATGAAAATGCTGTGGCTGTATTTCCATAAACATAACAGATGTTTCTCAATACAACGGACCAAACACTGAAATCATACAGTCCTATCATACAGTTTGCAGACCATCATTGACTGGCTGTGTGTATTTAATTGCTGTCTCTTTAAGGTGCACGGTAGCTGGTGTCAAAGAGTGACCCTGCGGCCCCAGTCCCAAGTCTTCCCTTCGTCAGGATGCCGATGAGACATCTACCATATGGCCTAGCCTTCTGCATCCTTGTCTCTGCATAATCACAAGACCAATACTGTATGCAGGGCAACGATTCAACGGAAAGAAAAAAAACAAAGAACCTATAAAGATATACTGTATGTCCTTTACTGTTTTAAGGGATTAGGTTTTCTATTATCCTCACACAATTTGAATTAACCAGTCCGGGGCCATTAAAACTAAGAAAAGATTAAAATTAAAATTAAAATAAAGTGTAAGAATACTCTGTTACAAGAAAAAGTCCGTCAATCAAAATGTTACTTAATTTGCAGGAAATTGTCATGTTAAGTAAACGTACCTCAAAATTGTACTTAAGTACTTGAGTAAATGTACTTAGTTACTTTACATCACTGTATTTAAGACATGCCTCAGATCTAAGAGGCACTCTCCCTACTTAACAGCAATCAGAGATTCCTTACTACAGGGCAGAGGGTTTGTGTAACACTGAATCCAAACCCTCTACTATTCTGTCCCACATTAGTTCCACTTAGTTGGGTCCCAATGATCTATTCAATGTAAATGTACTGAGCAATAATGAGTGGCGGACCGCAGCGGCTCTTTAATGGGTGAGTACGTTCATGCAGAATAAAATGACAAGGCAGAAAGAGAGACAGAGAGGGGTTCAAGGCCTTTCAGGATAGGAGTGTTTAAGGGGGGTAATGATGGGAAAGTAAATGACTTTAAAAGAATAATTAGGCCACCGTAGGAAACGTGTCTCGACAGATATACACCGCCTGATTCATTAAATCAAAATAGCTACCATTAGATGCACTTGGGTGACTGGTGTTTTTTCTAAACTCTGATTTCAACAAAGGACAACAAGAAAAATAAATGCCTCTGTGACACTGTAATGCCAACAAGATGTTTGAGGTAACAAAACCTGCGAATCAGTCCGAGTCACACCTCAAAGCTCTCCAGTCTGTTTTGATTTGAATGGCGCTTAAGCGAGAAAGGACTCAAATTAATGAGTGAGGTGAACAAATGAGTGCATCAGAGACATATTAATGACTTATGTGTTAAGAGGAGTGTGGCCGTCTCTTCTTCTCTTCTCCTCTTCATCTCAATTTGGCAAGAGTAGGTGTTGAGGGAAATAGGCTTTTGACATAGCGGCGTGTCGGCAGCCAGAGAGTGTTAGAAGAACTTGACTCAATCTGTCACGCTCTGGGACCGCCTCTCTTAATACTGCTTAAGCTTAATGGCCCGAGGTGTTTGTGTGTCTGCACTGTGTGTCGAAGAGTGTATTTTGTCATGAGTGTGTGTGTGTTGTGTGTGTGTGTGTGTGTGTGTGTGTGTGTGTGTGTGTGTGTGTATGTGTGTGTGTGTGTGTGTGTGTGTGTGTGTGTGTGTGTGTGTGTGTGTGTGTGTGTGTGTGTGTGTTTGTGTGTGTGTGTGTGTGTGTGTGTGGTGTGCATGTTTGCAGTGCATGTGCGACTGTGCATGGTGATGAGGGTGTACCTGCAGGTCCTCAGGGTGCTGTTTGATGCTAGGTAGCACATGCAGATGCCAAGTTCAACTCATTGGACTCCCTCTTTCTCTCGCTCTCTCTCATCTGCCTCCCGTCTCTCTCCCCGTCAGAATCCCCCGGTAGGAGCGTGGAGACAGGACTGTTACCTCTGAGACAGACACCAAGCAGATCTCAGGTTGAGCTCCCTGTTACCATGCGGCAGCCATTGGAAACAGATGGTCTCCAAACAGCCTGTCATGTTTACTGCTGCTGCCATAAAAGACAAGAGTCCAACAACACACTCCCTCAGGAGCCCCTCGGGATCGCACAGGGGCCTGCAAACAGCTGCGTGGGGGGGCCCATTGGCCCTGCACACTCACACACACCACACACACACACACACACACACACACACACACACACACACACACACACACACACACACACACACACACACACACACACACACACTCAAACTCACACCTTGAGCTGACTCCTACCTTTACCACCACCCAAATGCCTCTATTATAAAACACACACACACACACCTACATACCGACACAAAAACGGCCAGGCACGCACTCCAAATGTCCTCCGCCAACCTGTCCGGACATGCTACATTTACTGCAATTAAACAAGCATGCCATTTGAATATCTGATGACACCTTGCAACCTGCTCCATGGGCTCTGAATATAATGGTGTCCCTGCGGAGCCCGGGAGAAATTGTCCATGTCACAGTTAATGAAGGGAATTTGCATTGTTATCTCAATTAAGGGCAGTGGAATAATGAAGCTCACTTCGGAATTAGTTAATCGACAAAAACTTGTACAAATGTGTTTGCATGGCCCATAGGTATGGCCCGTGGCTAATGTATATTCTTCAGGGTTAGCGGGGTTACGTCAGACGGAAGGGGGTCGGACGGTAATGAGGCAGGTGCTTCTGGACACTTCTCTTCCTCTCCAAGGGAGTCGAGATGCTCCTCTGACCTCCCAACGCCTCATCCTCCGTCTCTTCCTCCCTGTCTCGCTCACGCCATGTCTCCCTCACCTCTCTCGATTAGCTCTCTAGCCAGTGCCCCATTCTTTCACCCGTAAGCCACATCAAATACACGAACCAGAGGTAGACAGCAGATTGGAGCTAAACAAAAAAAAACCAGGTGCTTTCCTTCACACCACATCACCCTCCTCCTTGTTCAGGACATCAACACTGACTAGCTGGAGTTTCTGGATACAGATACCAAGGTATGTGATAGAAGGCTGAACAAGGGAATATGTTCTCAGTATTGTCAGATGGGGGGGGAAAACTCTCAGCTTTGGTAAAAGAGGATAATGTTGAGTTTGGGTGTCCCATTGATCTGCTGTGACAGTTTAAGTGGCTGCTTTGGTATAGTTTGAGGAGTGTATTATTGTGTGTGAGAACTGTTTAAGTGGGTGTTTGTAAGGAGTGACTAAAGGCCATCACTAAAGGTTCGCGCAAGTGCTCTTCTGCTCCAGGGGCCTCAAATGGCCAATGAATTATTTATAACAGCCAGGACATGAGTTGATGTTAGGGTAGAGGAGGGGTGGCACACTCACACTCATAAACAAACAAACAAACTCTCTCTCTCACACACACACACACACACCACACACACACACACAACCACACACACACACACACACACACACACCACACACACACCACACACACACACACACACACACACACACACACACACACACACACACACACACACACACACACACACACACCACACACACACACACAATGCGGGCTCTTAAGGGGGTCAGTGTGCCAGACAGCCACAGGCTAAGCAGACAGCTCATAGCCAGAGTGCACTATGGGACAGTGGATGAGAACAGGACCTGGTCAAAGGGGAAATGGAGGGTTTCATAACTGTTTTTTCTGCTCAATCTATTAACTACTGGAGCTTAAGCAAATAGAATCAACAAACCTAAGATCAACTGAAATCAAGAGCAACACTCGCTGTTGTGATTGTATGAGGCACAGACATGTATCTCTGTATCTGCCATATCACTTTAGGACAAATACATTTCTTACAAATAAAAGATAAAACAATATATTTACTACTTATTTTATATCAGTCTGGATGGGCACAGCGTAATGTGAAATAGTGCCTTGAAAGTAAAGTGCATTACTTGCCTCTCGCACCCTTTTTTTGAGAGAATTCAAACAAATCTGCATGATAACCATCATGTCTCGTAGCTAACAGTCTTTTCATAGCTAGCTCCAAAAGCATGTGTGTGCATAATGAAGATTGTGAAAAGAAATGGTATAATTACCGTTGAATTAAATCAGATTGAGATATACTCAGTTTATTCCTGCTCTACTAAATCCTTTAGCCCCAGCTCACGTTTATAATATCAGAATATGACTTAAGGGATTAAACTAAACTTCTACATAATCTCTCTAGGTTAGGGCACACACATATGCACTCACACAGAATTATAATGATAATCTATTCAATCACGTGGTGCTACGCTGCCATGTTGGCCAGGTCTACCTTGAGACAATAACATGAGATGAATAAACAGAGAGTAATATATGTTTATTTATCTATTTTTGTTTAATTAAATATTATGATTTATTAGCCTGAAGAAATAGGTCGCCATCGTTGGCTTCTCAATGGCAGGTGAAACCAGACCTCGGACTCTTGTTGCCAGAGAAGATAGAAAAGAAAGAAAGCAATGAGATGAGAGGAGATGAGAGGAGTGAAAGGGCGGGCGAGAGGGGAAGAACATCAACTCGGGGGTTCAATGAGGGTTAAGTTCAAAACAAAACAAAGTGAATGTGGATGTCAGTTATTAAAGCTTCATTAAAAGGTCATAGGTTCGAGAGGTCACTTCGACGAATCCTCCCCACCTCTGAATTGTCTCCCTCATTCCCTGCAACACTAGAGTCACATCCCAGCAGCCTCTCTGCTCTGATGCAACATGGCATCTTAAAACAAGTAGTTTACATTAAAAGGTCAGCTGGGGGAGGGCACCCAGCTGAATCTGTGGCTCAAGATGAAGAGGGCAACAACAACACTAAAGCACATGCACACACATATACACTCCTGTCTTTCCTTCTGCTTTTTCCCCCCAAAAGCATATGCTTACATACTTTAGGTAGACGTATACATGTGAGCACATCCACACGAACACACACTGATTCACAGTGTCTCTCACAAAGAATACAAGGTACCCAAACACGTGTTCAAATACCAAAGAAGCACAGACTCGCCTCCAAAAGGTTAGCGAAATCCAAAAATCAACAAGAAGAGAGTTTAAATGCCAAACAGTTTCAGATGCAGACAAAGTTAGATTTCCATCGGTGCAAAGGAGTGACAAAGAAGGTTAATCTAAGAAATTGTAATAAAGAACTCCATCAAGCAAACCTGGGATGTACCTAAGAAAACAAAATGCATTAAGATCCCTTTTATTAATTAACTTAGTTAATTAATTTTATAATGAGTTGTATAAAAGAGATGCATTTGCAAGGTTGAATATCTGTATGTGCTTTAATTATGTACGTGTACATGTGCGTGTGTGTGTGCGTGTGTGTGTGTGTGTGTGTGTGTGTGTGTGTGTGTGCATATGTGTGTGTGCGTGTTCTTTTGGTGATAACTGCTTCCTCCTCTGACACACAGCCACGGTGAACGGCTGCTTGATTAATTCTGATCCACTTAATTAGAAAGCTGACGATTTCCCGCGTGAATACTGATAACGCGGGGAACTGCTGTCATTGACTGTTATTGACTGATGAGTTAATTAAGACTAAGAACAGACACATGGTTGTCGAACTGAAACTTTCTTGCTTCGAAAACAGAAAACAACAAAAACATCAAACCGTGAAAGCTTCTTAGTACCCTATCCAAAAGGGTTCAATTACACACACAGATTTAAGCCATGTGATAAAACTGTGAAGCTTTTGTATAAGGAGATGTTAACACTGTAATTAAAGAGAGACGCTTGAGAAGTATTTGTCGCACTCCTAAAAACGTACAGATGTGCTAAATCTGTGTGCGCACACATTTTAGTGCCAAAGCCAAAGGTGTGTATGTGCTAAATTTGCACAAAAAAAAGTGTGACCGTGTAGAAGGAATTTCATGCAAGCATGTATACCAAGAAATTCCTTCTGTTGGAGCAACACTGTGTAAGTGTGTGTGTGCTCCTTATTTGAGCATCAGCAGGACGTTTTGACAGCTGCAAGAGTGCAGGTATAACTTATTTCAGTGAGATACTTTCACAACTGAAAAGAAAAATATTCGCAACGAACTGTACATTTGACAGAAACATGCAAATGTGCACTATTAAAGATCTACTGTGACTGCTGCTTACTTTAATGTTCTTACCACGATCAGACCTTTTTGTTCTTATCAATATTGTCTGTAACTTGAAGTAAGACATGAGTTGGAATGGAGGCAGAGTCAGAGGAAGATGGACAGGCCAATAGTGAGAATATGTGAGGAATGTGTGTGAGGAGGTGTGAGGGATGTGGATAGATGTGTCGGGAGTGTAGGGGGCCAGAGGGCATTCTTTCCCCTGCGGAGATCTCTCCAGTGGGGTAGACAGTGATAGTATAGACCCCGATCTCCTGCCCGCCAACAATCTCTGCATATCCAACTCCTGCTGATTACCGGCCCACTCTGCTAAACAATGCCTTAATTCTCCATGCTCGCGCTCTTTTTTCTCAGAGTCTCTCCTTCTCTGTTTCTGTCTTTCTATCTCACATAGTCAATCAACTTAGTGACAGCTTTGTCAGTCTTTCTCTTCTTTCAACATAAGGTAGACAGATATGGGCACCAACATCCCGCAACTCAACAGGATTGGAGAAACTGGTTGAGGAGTTGAGGGATTGACAGGTTTTCTAAGATATTTAGTCAAAGTCAGAAGAGATAGATTAAGATCAGCACAATTCATCATTTTAATTTGAGTGTTTGTCTGCTTCTCTATAGGGGCCCAAATGCATACGTACTCCCTAAGTGAATTGGTTACAGGCCTCTTGTCTCCTACACACATCTCACACAAATCAACTTAGCCAATATTGAAAAGCCGTGATTATGCATAATTCTGATATATTGCTTTGGTTTATTAGGAAAAAACACAGAAACCCGAAATATGATCCATTTTTGTGCTTGGTAGATCCCACTCACCTCTAGAAAACCCATTAAATGTGAACCTTGTTCACAAACACACACACCTCCTTGCATACAGACACACACGCACACACAGATAATGCACAATAGGGAGGTCAGGTTTGGCATCGGGTTCCTGCTTTGTACGTTTTTATTTGCCAAATTTAGGTCACATATCAATCTGAAGGAAGACAAAAAGGGAAACAAACTAAGTTCACAGGAGACGCTGTAACGTTCCCATCTGAGAGAGGTCGTTTGCGTTCGACATTCAAAGTGCTTCCCACAACCCAACAGTTGCGCTCCAACCTCCTTTGAAGTTAGCTAGAATTACTTATGACACAATAAGCTGCAACAATGAAGCAACAATAGGGACAAGAATTTAAAGGGCATGCCTCCTTAAAAAACTCCACCCAAAACAACGCTACAAACTGACAAGCAGACAAATCTTTTTACATGTTTAACTATAGCTCCATAAAAGTCAACGATCGTGCTCGCAGGTGGCAGATATGCCACTATATCTCTGAAGGAGTGTGGAAACTGAAAGTATATGATAGTGTTTTTAATATTCTCTCCAATGATTAACATCTCGTTGTAATCCAGACTTGGCAGAGGGACTTAACCAGAGCTTCCACACTGGCTCTGAGCCAGGCTGGCGCTGTGACTTGTCTTCCCACAGACAGAGGGATGAGCCTGGGACGGATGGGAGATGCGGGGGCCTGGATGGACCGGCTGCAGACACAATACTGGCACAGTGACAACAGCCAACGATCAAAACTAATCTCACACCAAACATAACACACATACTCTGATTGACTTTTCATTTATGAAGTTGTTGTTTTTTTTTAATATTGTTTACGCATTTCAATAAAAGGAAACACATTTTCACTTTCCAAAATACGAATATTATGCAAGTACAAATACATGTTGTAAGAGCTAAAGTCAAACATGAAGGAGTTTTAGTTTTGTAAATTACAAAGTCATTTGGAGAGATTAGGTTATGTATGCAGTCACTGCATGCCCATAAAGTAACAATTAAATCACTAACTAACCAAAAGTGCACCATGTTTAAGCCTCCATGAAAATCAGACTAGGTCAAATGTTCCTTTAGTCATACAACCCACTGTCATCTGAGTGTCCCTTTATTTGGCAATTATTGCCATAATCAAACAGGCTTATGTATATTTTACCAAAATCTTGTCACAGCAGATTCCCCGGTTTCTTGTATCTATATTTGACCGGTTGGTTAGCAGGACGAGGGAGACATTTGGACATAAAACACTGTTAATAGTCAGAGCATCATTAAGGGATCTTTCCTCATAACTGGCTTGGCGGGGGGCAGAGGAATGATCAAGAATAATGTGCGGTGCTTTGTAGCCACCCAGGTCACAGCCTGCATACAAATCTGCAATAAGGAAGAGAGGGCAGGGAAGGAGGGGAAGGCCGTGGACGAGGCGGGGGGTCTCAAACAGTGAATGGGTTGGAGAGGGGAAGAGAGGGAGAGACAGAGGGTGAGGATAACCGATCTCAATAAGGCGGGTCATTTCTGTGTAGCAAGTTCAGAGATTCTGTAGGTCCTTTGTGGGGAGGAGGTAAAGGGGAGGGAGGCTATTTGGGAGAGTTGGGGGAGAGGTAACAGGGGTAGAGAGGGGGAGTTTGGTGCAGGCGGAGGCCCAGAGCTGTATTCAGTGGGGGAAGGCTGCGCCGCTCCAACGCTACTACAAAGCTGGACTCCTAGGGTTCATGAATAAGGCGAGGAAATGATCAGAAAAAAAAGGAAAAAGAACCCTGAGAGATGTTTAGACAGATGGCCCACTTGAAACGACGCAAGGACACAGAGAGAGAGAGAGAGAGAGAGAGAGAGAGAGAGAGAAGTTATTTTAATGAAACTTCTGATTTGGCGAATAATTGACCTTTATTTCCCCCCTTAAAATCCCAGCAGAAAGGTGAGAGTAAATGTGATGTGTTACAAGTGCCTTTCCAAGAGACGTTAAAAGATACTGCTGTAAATCCTTTAGATTGAATTCAATTGACATCATGAGAAGGGGCTGGAAGAGAGGGAGAGGGAAGGGGGAAAAGAGAGAGAAGAAGCAGGGAATCAAATGGAAGACGTTCAGAAAAGCGCGGTGGTGCCAAAGAAAATAGATAGCAGGGGACTTCTCTCTCCTCCTCCAGTCGTTCTTAAAGGGCTAGTCAGTATTTTTAGAATCTCATTTGATGGGATTCTGGCAAACTTCTCTGCTCTGGGCCTTAGATGTAATATCAAATGTTACTTGCTGGGGAATAGATGATGTTTTATGAATTTAGTGAGCATGAATTATTAATGGGAAAACTGCTATCAAATATCTCAAATGTGCAACTAATTATTTGATGGGGGAGACAGTGAAAAAAAAAGGTATTGCTTTTGTGATTCTATCAAATTAATGCTGATTGTTTGACCATATCAAACCTTCACACTTGAGTTCCTTCATAAGAGAAAAAAGCCAGAGGAGTTTTCAAAGATGCTTGGTTGCATATCAGAGGCTTATTGAGGGCTGTGAATAGAGCAGCAAATACCGTGTAAGGTGTAGTGCACTCTGGCACAGTAGTATGTACAGAAAAATGGCATAAAGAAAATCACCAAGCCTACAGTTTAGGCAGAAAGGACAGCGAGCCTCCTGGGGGGGGTGGGACTTTGCCATGAATGCTGCACAGTGTAGGTGCGCCGCCAACCCTCTACCTATCCTTATAATCATAATCAATTTCCACTGCCATTGTCCTCCATGGAAAAGGCTCGCTCCATGAGATCACCAAATGAGTGACAGAGAAAGGAGGAGAAAGAGCAATAACAGTGTAGAAATGGTGTGTGTGACTGTGTGTTGAAGGAGAGAGCTCTCACCAACTGAATGCCTATTAGAAAGTCCCCCTGAAACCAACCTGCCTATCCCACCCACAGTCTCCCCTCGGCCTCACCCAAACCTACCGAGGCCTAATAATACGCTTGGATTTCTCTTAGATGACATGAACATAGGATTGCAGCAGTAACGGTTAACTACTCCTCTTCTAGAACATGGAATTAGATTTAGGATGGCGGTGAAACCCAAAAAGCTCGATTGCAGGCCTGTGTTCCAGTACTAACCCAACATTTGAGTTGTGTTTATTAACCCCTCCAAACCAACTTTCGGAGGTGTGTCTGTGTGTATGTGTGTGTGTGTTTGCCCAAAGGCCCTACTCACGGTCTCATTACTGACTGAGTGAGTGAGTGATAGCTGTTCTGCTTGGTTGACGATAGAAGCAAAGAGGTACGCCTCAGAAAATGGGTTTTCTGGATTTTTGATTAATTTAGATTTTGTTTTCTCGGTTAGAGAAACCAAATAAAAAGGTAGAGGATGGACTTTAAATGTTTATGTTTACTGTATACTGAGGTTTACATATAAAAGGAACTATAATTAAAAACTAAATAAGCACTGCATTTTCTTCTTCTTTTTTTTTTAATATGCTACGTCAAAATAAAAAAAAATAAAAAAGACAAGACAAGAAACAGCTTCTTATGAACGCAATCAAGATGCAATTGTTAGTGTGTGTGTATTTTCCTAAAGACTTTATAGAGGAAGAGAGAGTGGTCACTTAGACCCAAACACACTGACCTTTAAGTGTCCTGTGATTATGATAGCCTGCCATTACTGCAAACACAACAGGTGAACACACAGTTCTGCAAACACACATGCAGCACTGTGTCCTCAACAGCACACCATCATTGATTTTCACTTAAATCTTACCGGTCCAGTGTACACCTCTAACCTCTCTAACCCTCAACCATCCACAATATTTACTTAGTTGCCAACAGGGGATATCCTATTGTCAGGGTGGTGCGGTGACAGATAGGTGTACAATGTAGCTGAGAGGCTTCTCCTTTGACATCTGTGCTGGGTCCATTCAGCCGGGCACCATGGGGGAGCCGCGTAGTATGAAATGCCCCCTTCATTTGTTCCTCCTGCTTCGTCTCCATCCACCTGGCCGTCTAACTGCTCTATTTCTCTGGTCTTCACTTCTTCCCACCTATTGTCACCTTCTCTCTGTATGCTGGGTTGCTTGTGTGTTGTAAATAATAGCTTCCTTTTCAAAGACAACTATGTGTCTCTTGCGATGTGCTTTACAGGATTCTGGTAGTTCAAGGGGACAGTGTAAACATGTCTGTTTGCAGAAGAAGAAGTTGATTACTTTTTCAGTCACTTTTCTTTATCTTTTCTAAGGATTGTCTTTTGGTCTTTAAGATTTCACTGGAAAATGGACAGAAAAGCCAGAGAGAGTTTGCAGGTTTTGACTCAAACCTCCGCTGCCATTCACTTGTAACCTCCTCAAACAAGAGAACCTACTTAAACTCACTATGTTCAGATATTTCTGCTTCCCATCCCTAGTTAACTCTACATTTTTCAGGGCAAGTCGACTCCTGAGTGATGGATGCTATTGAAAAATAGATGGCGTTCTGGAGCCAGCCAATCTCCAGGTGGTAACCAAGCAAAAGCCCATGCCTTGTACAGGAATGCAGGGGGTCAAAGGTCAACCTGCAGGGGACAGGTATGGTGACAGGCCACATAATAATAATAATGATAATAATAGATTAATTTTGTTAGCGCTTTTACAGGTGCTCAAATTCGCTTTACAGAGATAGTGAAAAGAAGAGAAAAACACATGGGTTCAAATACCATACAAGTATATAGTTTAATGCCCATATGAACTAGCAACTCAACTACATGCAAACACACACAAACGCGCACACACACACAGCAACTCAACTACATGCAAACACACACAAACGCGCACACACACACAGCAGAAGGTTGCAGTCACTGCTGGTGTGTTCCAGTCAGAAAGTAAATCAATGGGAAACAAAAAAGGAGAGCTATTTTGCTCCCTACTTGCATCTCCTTTACCTGTTTGCAGGGTGAATGTTTAATATTATAGCAACCACCTTATCTGAATATTCATGGATGGCACATTTCCAAGTCCAGCGGTGAAGGAGAAACACGGGCTCCAGAGCAGATTAAAAGCACAAGTCAAAGTCCTGGGGAGGAAGGGTGGAGGGGTGTGGGGAGGTGCAGATTTTAATGCATGGTCAGAAGCGGGCATCATTGATTTGAACCCTAAGTGAAGGACAAGGAGTGCAGAGCTCGATTCCAAATCAATGACACAGTCCGAAATGTCTGCCATGCCGAGTTCAAGGCTCCCAGATTAGTGTGCAAAACGGAGAGTGGCACAGATTTAGTCAGACACACACGTGACAAAACCTTCAGGCGTATTGTGTGGAGAGGAAGACAGTCAGTCAGACAGACGGCTACGACTGAATCAGACAGTCCTATCCCCTGTGACGTATACAATGTTTGTTTCTCTTCCCATCATTTGAAAAGAAAAGAAAGAAGCCTGTCTATGAAATCGCATGGCATATGCAAAGGAGCACCACTTACGGGGATCCTATAGAGACCAAAGCAGTGGGTGTGATGGACTAATTAAGTAGGGTCTGTGTACTCAAACATCAATAGGTTCCATCAGACTGCACATAGCTTCTATAATGGCACATCCAAGCCCAATCATAGAGGGAATACTGCTGATTACACACCTGCACATATGCACACATTTAACACATGCAACGCTAAAAAGATGCAGCTGTAAAAATCTGTACACTCAATTTATTTGATTTTATTAAGTCAATGAAACTGGTATGTGTGTCCACATTATAGCCTTCTCTGCTTGTGCTTATTTAAATCAATAGAATTGCCAAAAAGTAGGAAACTGAAAAGAAAGATATAAATCAATTCGCTCTGAACTCATGACTGATTAAAGAGTTGGAATAAAGAGATGTTGCACAAAGAGGGAGAAAAGGGGAAACCTCTGACTGGTGTCCAAGTGGACGTACGAGCAGAAATTAAAATGTTTCATATCGAGCAATCTAAAATGAATTGGGCGAGGCTAGAGGAGAGAAAAGAAAAATCAATGGATCTCTGGCTGCGGTGAAAGGGACGGCATCACGAATGGGATTTGCCAGTGGGGCACAGCAGCTGCCAAATAACCTAGAGCTAAAGAATTACAATAATACTGATGAAGTGTGTGAGGGCTTTTAGAGGCATTGCTGGAAAATTGCTCTGATGGAGGCTATCTAATTCAACTGCCCTCTCTACTGCTACAAAAAGGCACAACAACAAATGTAACGCTGCCTTCTACAACCACTAAGGCCAGTGTTACACAAACAAGAGACATAAGAAGGCTTTTTTTCTATAATTCTCCTGTGTGATGTACGGATGAAAGGTTTTTACATCATAATCTATTTGTAGCAATCCCTGCTATACTCAACTGGCGATCATCACCTGTCAAGCTTCAGGAAACTACCTGCTCTCCACCCCACCACTGCTTTTATTATGCCAGCTGTGTATGTGTTGATGAAAAGAAAGAACGCAAGTGCAAGGTAAAAAAAAAAAGGCAAGCAATTCTTCCTCCATTACAGTTTGATCATGCAGCCGCAAGAACGCAGCGGAGGAAGGAGGGAGAGATAAGAAGGGGTGAATAAAAAGATGAGAGGAACAAGCTCCCATCATCTATTTTTATGCTGCATTTAATTTACATTTTCTTTTTGCTGCCGATAAAAGTGGACAGGGAACACAAGGACGGTGACACCCGGAGAGCTCCGCGGGTCAGAGGGCAGCAGTTAACCTGTCAGAAGCACAGTACTGATTAGAATAAATCTACACACACACTAGAGGTCAGCTCCGGCCTCTGCTACCAATATGACCCGCCACTCTCTCAGGGTGTGTGTGTGGATATCCACCAACTATGCATAGTCCTCGTGTTACAGTGTGCACAAATACATGCCCGTGTTTGGAAGTGGGAAAATATCTGATGAGGCATGAATGTCCATTTCTGTTAAAGTGTGCGCCTTCATGTTTTTTTATTTTGATGCCCATTATTTTTGTATTCATATTTTCTTTTGGAAATACTTTAATTTTCCAGTCATTTTAATAGGAGTATCAAATTGCATGCCAAAGTCTATCATTACATTCTTATAGTATGTCCAGTTTTATGAAGGTTTGATGATACTAAAGTGTGTGTATTACTGTTGATAACTTTATTTTTCTTTCAAACTGATTGTACTGTATGGTTTGTGTGTTGTTGTCCTAAGAAATGACATGCATTCATGTCAGGCATATTATCATATGTTATCCGTTTCTTTTGAGACAAACTAATACAAAATCTTTACTGTAATATCATGCGATAACAATAGCGATAAAAGCAATTTTAGCAATAATTCTACCATGCTGCTTTTTACCCTAAATACTTGTAGAAACTGATAAACATGTTACTGCCGAGCTGTAGTCCACATCTCTCTTCTAATGTGAGTAGAAGGGGAGGGCCGGCTCTGTGGGATGGAAATCTAACACACATAAACACTAGACTTCATCTCTGGGGCTCAGAGGGCAGG
Organism: Gymnodraco acuticeps; assembly: GCF_902827175.1. Taxonomy (NCBI): domain Eukaryota; kingdom Metazoa; phylum Chordata; class Actinopteri; order Perciformes; family Bathydraconidae; genus Gymnodraco; species Gymnodraco acuticeps. The sequence continues at coordinate 875,128 of NW_022990015.1, forward strand.
ACCCTGCGGCCCTCTTACAGAGGATGAAAGAGCTATCCCTGAATAAGAGAGTGAGGCTGCTATAGTGTACACATACACGCACACTACCAGACGTGTGCACACACATAGAATACCCCATATGAAGAGCTGGAGGCTATCACAGTGTGAGCTACCATGTGGGATGTTTGTGGGCCCACACCTATGGAGGGTGGAAAGCCACTCCTGAACGTGTAGGGTGAAGTCAGGCTACGCAGCCTGTATTTCTACATTCACAATTATTCTGCAGCTCATCAACAGATATTTGTTATTGATCTTTGCTTTAATAATATTTTCACATTTTATAGCAGAGAGAAGAATGTTTTCCTTTTACAATTTAAGACATTGAGAGCAAGCAACCAATGCAAATGAGTACAAGGGTCATCATGTGCATCCATGGAACAAATGCCTCTGTGTGCCCTGAATTTTTCATTTATCAGAGGCTACTAACAAGGAATGTTCACAGATTTGCATGTCATCTGTTTGCAGAGACTGTACTGTATACTGATGGTCTCGCTGTCAATACAGAAAAACAGTTTGGCCTCCAGTCTGCATATTTTTAAATGTTCATAACCTGCTTTATTTATCTGTGGATGTTGCAGATATTGCAACACTGCAAGGATTTTTAACAGTGTCTAGTGGGCTTATCAGCTTAAAACTGAAACAAATAATCCAAATAATTTTTTTAGAGGTATGTAGGTGTTACAAATCTGTTCAATACAACATTTCATTTAGAAACTTAACTGACAGGAATGATTTCCAAACCTAAGACAATAAAACCTAGATTGAGACAGAAAAGGAATTTTTAACTAACATGATTTCATGGAGAGCAGTGAAGCAAACAATGAAGCCATCATCCATCATCTCTGCTGGTTTCCAGAAGGAAGCGACATGTGGTGGTGTAGAAGACAAGGCAAACACACACTCGCACAGGTGGCTGTCACAAACACCTAAGAGGGTCTGTAAAAAGCATGGCGTGCTGCGGTTGAAAGATCTGATTATCAATACCCTTCTTTATTGGAATAATTGGGCAAAATATTAGTACAACATATTACAAAATATACTTCACCATGTAGAAGAAACATTACTTTCATTCGGTTCAGAGATGAGGGAAAGTCTTTTGATTTGACATATTCATGAGGTTCTGCATTTCTCTGATCTCTATTTTTTAAATGCATAATTAGCAATCGCAGTGAATTTCCTAAACGAGGCAGGTGCCTACGCAACAGCGGCACACAATGCCCACAGATATCTCTTTCTTTGTATGAGTCAGCCAGAGAGATCAGTGGTGTCAGAGCTATCAGGCCCAGCTTCAACAGAAGGGGGGGGTCAGGTCAGGGGAACTCTTTCTTCCTCTGACCTATTGTTCTTCCTCAGTTTGAAAACACACCGCAGCTCTTTCATCCGCGGCTCTGCACCGGGAGAAACAGGAAGTGTCTGCATCACAGACTCCATCCATCATCCCCAGCCAAAAGACCTGTCACATTTATAGACTTTTGACTCTCATTGTTATCCCCTTCTCATTGCAGTGTGAAAATTATCCTGCTAATCTCCTTTTAGGAAATGACAATTTAAAACGTTGCCCTTTGATATGTCTTTAATTGTTATTTCCACTAATGGTATGAGAGTGACATGTCAAGTGTTGGAACCTGGTATGGTTTAAGTTCTCTTTCTAGAGAGCCACTGGTGCAGTCCACTCAGACAGGCTTAACTCTCCTCCTCTCGCCTTCACCCAGCTCCGGGCCAACTCTAATAGCAATCAATGAAGTCCCAGACACAATAGCTAATTCAATTTCCCTGGACCAGTTTTCTCATCAGGGCTCAAGGTCCTGTCCCCAGCTGATAGGGCCCCAGAACATGTCTGGAAGAGTGAGGATTTATCCAGAGCGTCAGCCACCCTTCTGTAATAGACACAGATAACCGGATTGTTAGAGGAGGTAGGAGAGCAGGGTGAGGTGAGGACCAGCTCACCTGCCTGCGTGCCCAAAGTGAGGCCCTTATACCCAGCCGCGAGATACTACCCTCCCCCCTATCAGCCACCCCGTCCCTCTCCTCCTCTATTAAAAAAGAAACCTAATCAAGAGGCTTCAACCTCCACTTCGCTGTCTTCAATGAGATTTCAACGACTTAGGGCAAGCGGGGCAAAGAAATAGAAAGGAAGGCAGTGGAGGGGTGTCTGGGGGGGGTTTCAGGGGAGATTAACATCTGTGTGGCTTCGGTTCACTTACCTGGGGTTCCCGAATGATTCCCCGGGTGCAAACCGGTGCGTATCCCAAATGGCAAAAAGTGAGAGAAGAGAGGATAAGAAGAGAGGCGGCACCCTCCTCTGGCTGTCTGACAGCTGGTGACCCATGGGGGCAGAGGTTTGAGGAGAAGGGATCAAAGACAAACCAAAAAGGCGAGAGAAGCAGTATGTGAACAAATATAGGGGGAAAGGTATAGTCAATGATCTCTTTCTGTCTCCTTCGATCTTTTCCTCCTTTTTTCCCCCCTGTTTGCCGGGCCTTTCAGCTCTCCTGGACAGTAACCTGCTGTCCACACCAGTCAGAGTAAATAATACAAGGCTGGGGTGAGGCCTAAGTGCGCAACAATCTCCTACATGCACTGGGACAACAGAGTAAACAATACAAACATCAGAGACACAACAGCCCTCAGGCTCTGCATCCTGGCTCTCACACAGCTTCTGTGAAGTGTCTGAGGGTGTGTGTGTGTGTGTGTGTGTGTGTGTGTGTGTGTGTGTGTGTGTGTGTGTGTGTGTGTGTGTGTGTGTGTGTATGTGTGTGTGTGTGTGTGTGTGTGTGTGTGTGTGTGTGTATGTATACAGATTTATCTTTTTTCCTTTTTGTGTGTACATGCACGTTCAAATGTCATGTTCAGCAGTGTGAAAGCAGATATACTCGCGTCTCCACTACCATTCAGAATCCCCGGTGAGAAGACACCTGATGGCAGATGTTGCAGTCTGATGGCAACTGAATTATCCAAACACACCAAGCACACACATTACATCAACCAACTCAACGTTTGTGCACACATAGCAAACAAAACATCTATTAAACAAAAATTGAAGACACTTCAAACCCAATTTGGCATGCATGAAAACAGGCACAGGCGAATCCATCCTTTTACAACAAAGGATATGGGCAGTAAAACCGACTGAAACACTGATTTCCATTCCTAATGCATCAGACATGGTGTGGAGATGTTGTTTCTGAGGTGTTGAATGGCGTGCCGGCAGTTGTCATCTGTCTGCTGTACAGCGAGTAAAGCCGCCATGGTAGCCCAGTCCAGACTGGTGTACAATGAGCTGGACGCCAGCCAAAATGTCTCCTCTCCAAACATCACACATTTTAGACGGCCCTTTTACAGGGAGGAGGGAAGGCCGAATTTACAGAAAGAAAAAAAAAGGATATCATTACATTTCTGGTGAGCATGAAATAAGAGTTAAGAAGCTGGACATTTACAGAATCATATCTTAACAGATATCTAAGCTGAAACAGTGAAATAACACCACCAGTGTGATTAATGAAAATGTCAGATAATTGTTTTCCTCGCAGCGATTCATTATTCTGTGTCCCCTCTCAAAAGCCTGAACTAAAGCAAGAATTCATAAAATATGTAATTTAGCGCTGACCTTTGGCAGAGTTCAGCAGGTCCCCATCTGTGTGTGAAGAGCGGAGAGGAGAAGAGAGAGAGAAGAATGATGACCCCTTTAACAGCTTGCCTGCGACTACCTGCTGATCCAAAAACACTGGCCAGACATGAAGCCCCTGCATAGTCAAAGGATCAAACAGGGCCAGAGAATACTGCTTATTTCAGAGAAACAGAAAGAGGGGGTTTGGGTGGGTGGGTTCCAGTGATATGTTTTGTGCTTCTTCGGACACCAGGGGAAGGAGGAAGGGGGGCTGCAAAACAAGGGATGTGAAAGAGATGTACACAGTGAGGACAGGAAGGTCCACAACTGTCCTCAGAAAAACAACACAAGCGAATGATAATGGGCTAATGCCGTCATTGGAAGTAACCCGTACCTCAACTGCTGGGTGAAGAAGGAAATTACTAAAACTGTGCCGTTTGAAGCCTAATCCCCTTTTACATTCTTAATTAGGAAACAACAAGCCATAAGCCCCTTTGTTGTGCTGACCCACACATACTAAACGCCTTTTGTGTGTGGGTGTGTTAAGATCTGAGGAGGAAAATGTTCTCTGTGGTCTGTTTTACCGTTGGACGAACAGCCATGCTGAAACATATCTCCTTATGAAATCATTTCCTATTTAGCCAATTTGCTTTGAGTGGCTGAGATTAATTTGTATTTTGTGAGCATTTATTATTTATTCAAAGTACATTAAAATAAATCGTGCAATGTTTTTGGCGGAAGAAGACTTAGATTTGTAGCTGTTGTGTTTAAGCATGCTGTTGAACTGTAAATCAATATGGAAACTGAAGCTAATAACATATAGGCTTGTGTCAGTCAGTCGATTCCACTGAGGGAACAAATATATACATTTTAAATGGTATAGGAATTTTTCGGTTATCTTTTGTGATTGTGATAAATAAGTAAATGTTGTTTAAATGTTAATAACAAGGAGCTCCCTGCATCTTAATATTATATGATTTCTTATTTTTTCAGCTAATGTGCACATTTTTGTTATTATTGATAATGTGAATGTATCCCTGCTCTATCATTCGTCACACACAGGTCCTTATCTCTTCTCAGTATGGGCCTTGTATCACACGCAGGCCATTGCAAAGACACACAACCCTAAATTGATGTGCTATCACACACATACACATGCACACAGAAACAGCTGGGGAGCGCGTTGGCGGGTGACGTGAAATGCCCACAATGGCTCCGGAGGGATTAATTTCTCCCACTTTATTTGTTTATTACTGCATGAAGAGCAACTGGGGTGGCAGCGGCACAACAAACAGGATATAGTAGTGAGTGGCTTCCTCCTGCGGTTACTGATGCCTCATGCTGATCTCTATATTAAGACAACTGAATCTGCTGTGAGATTATGTGTACAACATTGTTATCCTCCAATATACAGTACAGTGAGACAACTGTGTTGCACACCGTGGACTGCTTGAATTAAAGTGTCACCGTGTAGAAGAAAATGTGTCCCATTTGGTAAAACAGCTATAAGGCAATATAATCATTTTGGTTTATATATTCAATGAAACAAGTGTTAATAAAACAAATCTCATAGCAGTTGCTAAAAATATGAATATATAGAAAATATGACCATATATGGACTACAACAGAGGATTTAAAAATATATCAGTGAATATATAATCTAATATATAATATCTTAATGGTTCAGTATTTTTGTCAATAACCATTACATTTGAATTTTTTTTGTTCCTTTTTTCTTTTCTTTTTTCGTGCAAGGTTTTGCAATAAACAAATCCTATAATGTGTATACTATTTTTTTATTTTATTTTTATGAAACCCAAATATTAGACCAAATGTTCAAATAAATGTTTTTCATTTTTTCTGACCTTGTTGAAACCTAGTATTTAGTAGGAAAGTATTAAAGTGATGAACTGATGCAGTGAAGCATTATAATTAAAACTAAATAAGGAAATATTTTATGTTTTATAATGTATAGGCTATGAGTTCACTGTGCTGGATTCCTTAACAAAAACATGTAATCAAAGGAGTTCTAAAGGTCCTTACACACCAAGCCAATGTCGGCCGTCGATAGATGCCGATAGATGTCTGGCCGTCGATGAGCGTCCTGTCGCCCTACTCAGTGTGTCCCACCCCGTCGTGTCTTTTCGACCGTGCCGACACCTTCCGCCGCCGATTCGACATGTCGAATCGGGAGGCTGTCGGCTAAAGGTTTGGGAAAGCCCCATGAGCTTCTCGCTGTAGAGTGAACATGGAACGCACACTGTGGTGTTTTCAAAAACACTTCATATAATTTGTAAGGTTAAAATACTGCTTGCAGCACCTTTCAGGTGACTGTTAACGTTTGTTTATTTGACACTGTTCATAAAGTTATTTGAATGTATCACTTCCTGTCAATCTTGCATCACTTCCTGTCATGCCATCAGAAAATGGTAGAATCTCAAGGAAGCCGCATGTTTAGGCACTGTTAGGACCCATTTGCATCTGCATGAAAAGACTGATCAATGTCGTAAGTGATTACATTTTATTGTTATCATGTTGTAGTTCATATATCAATGCTTATTTGATGGAAAGATGTTTAAGAAAAATGCAATGTTATATTGTATACATTTACAATGCAACTAAAGGCACGGACACACCAGGCCGATTATCGGCACCGGTGGGCGTCAGGCCGACGATGAGCGTTGACACGCCCTACTCAGATTGGTGTGTCCCGCACCATCGTGTCTTTCCAGCCATGCCGACGCCTTTTCGGCCGAAAACCCAGCTCTCGACACAGGTTCGGGAAAGCCCCATGTGCTTCCCGTTGTAGAATGAAAATGGAACGCACACGCTATTTGTTGTTTGTTTATATCACGCAGTCTGTTCTTATTCTCTCGGTTATCACGCAGTCTGTCTTCCGGTTGTTGCCTCTTTTGAATGACGAATACACACTACCGCCGCCTGCTGGTAAGGAGAGTTATTGGCACTCACGCATGCGCAGTTCGTACGTGCTTCTTGGCCGATGGCTGAAGTCTTTGCAGTGTGTTCCAGTGCGAAACATGGCCAAGACGCAGAGACACAAGGCGACGCAACAGTCGGGGTCCATCTGTGTCAGTTCTTTGTAGTCAGATTGGTGTGTCTGGGCCTTAAGGGTGTTTGAATAGACAACACAAGACCAAAATCGTTTTGCATTCTGTATTTATTGTTACAGTTTTCACTCCATGTCATGGTGAAGGAGTTACCAGTAAAGTTTCCCAACTACAACGACTCTTTTTCTTCATTTTGAGTGGAGTTTAACTTCGTGTTAAGTCTGTGGCTCTTACGTCCGGATAAGAACATTATAATGAAAAGACAGTAGAGATCAGTTTTTCCAAAGGATCAAAATGGCTTCCAGAAAGAATGGAAAATCCTCAACCTCTGGAGGAAGATCTTCAACCTCTTCATCAAGCAGTGCACCACGTGCTCGTGCTAAAGCAGAAGCAGCCAAGGTTAGAGCAGCTTATGCATCACAACAACTCAAACTAAAGCTGGAGTGAGCTAGGAGAGATGCTGAAGTACAGTTAGAAAAAACAAGAATAGACGCAGAAATAGTATTAAATCTACAGTGTGAAGCAGAAGCCGCAGTAGCTGAAGCACAGGTTTTGGAAATGGCAGACGGTTTCAAAGTTAAAGATGAATTCCGAGCACCAGAGTCTGAAAATAAAATGGAACGCATAAGTTACTATATCCGTGACCAAAACGCACTGAAACAAAGTGCTCACTCCCAACATTCACGTGAAATGGGCCAGCCACGCATGGAGCTGGAAGAAGGATTCATACCTCAGTTGTCACCTGCTGAAGACATCGTACAACCACCACCATTAAGTAGACTTAAAACCGAATTTAAAGCAGTCAGTGATGTACACTTACCTTTTTCTACCAAAGCTGACGGTTACAACCAACCATACTTATCTCAGTACACGGATGGAAAATCCCAACCGTACACACCAGAACGAATAAATGTGCACGATCAGCCCTTTATCCCGAAACAAGCTTCTCCAGCTATCTCTACACCTGTAGCAGAACCCTTGGCTCAGTACTTAGCCAGGTGAGATTTTACAAACGCAAGCTTGTACCAATTTGACGACAAACCAGAACACTACCAGGCGTGGTACTCCTCATTCACAGACACAATTAGTGATATAAATGTAAGTGCAGCTCAGCAGCTCGACCTGATGACAAAGTGGCTTGGTAAAGAGTCATGTGAATACGTCAAACGCATACGTTCAGTGCATGTGGGCAATCCAACAGAAGCGCTACGCAAAGCTTGGGAACGTCTTCATGACTGTTACGCTGCCCCAGAGATAATGGAGAAGTCACTCTTTCAGCGGTTAGAGAGTTTCCCAAAACTCAACAACCGAGACCACATCAAGCTCCGTGAGCTTGGCGAAGTGTGCCTGGGAAATGTCCACAAGCCGACGGTCGACAGCTTCAAAACCAACATACTGGAAGAGAGCTGTCATTCTATCTTTTCACCCTGCACAGGTGACATGCATGTCAAAGGAACACACAGCAACATCAACCAAGCAGCAAAGGCTACAGAGGAGACACTGGGAAAAACAGTGTTCAACAGAACAGAACAGGACAACAGACCAGCTCCATCGATCGAGGATACGATTTTCTTGGACATGATGGATGCTAGCGTCTACAGGAGCAGAGATAATAGGTGGGTTGCCCCCCTCCCATTCAGGGAATTCCGTCAGCGCCTTCCCAGCAATAGAGAGGAGGTCGCCAGCAGGTTAACATCTCTGCACAGAGTACTGAAAAGGAAACCACACATGGGGGAAAAATACTTTCCATTCATGGGCAAGCTCATCCAAAATGGACACGCTGAAGTGGCACTACAACTGAAGAACGCAGAGGAATGCTGGTATCTTTCTACTTTCGGAGTATATCATCCTGGACAACCCCCAGATCTTCTCTCCATCGATGCTTTTCACCCAAAAGGCCGGTGTTCCACCACCCCTAGGCGATTTATCCGAGGAACGGTGGAAACGCAGACAGAAATGGACATCACTTCGCAGAAACCTACAAGTTGGGGATGTGGTCCTGTGCAGAGACAAGCAGGATGTACGCAATTCTTGGCCTATGGCTAGAGTCTCCGCAACATTCCCTGGAAAAGACGGAAACGTCGGGAAGGTCGAGGTCAAAACAGCCGACCGAGATACTGTGAAGACATTCCTCAGACCAATTTCCAAAATGATTTTACTTCTCTCAGAGGACAAGGCCTGACTGGATTGTATATTGTATCAAGTGACCTCACTGAGGTCAAACGGGGAGTGTGGTGTTTTCAAAAACACTTCATATACTTTGTAAGGCTAAAGTACTGCTTGCAGCACCTTTCAGGTGACTTGTAACGTTGGTTTATTTGAAACTGTTCAGGTTATTTTAATGTATCACTTCCTGTCAATCTTGCATCACTTCCTGTCATGCCGTCAGAAAATGGTAGAATTTCAAGGAAGCCACATGTTTAGGCACTGTTAGGAGTCATTTGCATCTGCATGAAAAGACTGATCAATCAATGTCGTAAGTGATTACATTTCATTGTTATCATGTTGTAGTTCATATATCAATGCTTATTTGATGGAAAGATGTTTAAGAAATTAAGAAAAATGTAATGTTATATTGTATACATTTACAATGCAACTAATAGACAACACAAGACTAAAATCGTTTTGCATTCCGTATTTATTGTTACAGTTTTCACTCCATGTCATGGTGAAGGAGTTGCCAGTAAAGTTTCCCAACTACAACGACAACTCTTTTTCTTCATTTTGAGTGGAGTTTAACTTTGTGTTAAGTCTGCAGGTCTTACGTCCGGATAAGAACATTATACACACACAGGGGCGGATCTAGACAAATATTCATGGGGTGGCAAGAGGGTGGCAGGAGATTTTGAGGGGTGGCATCCCCTGGCAGAAGTATATGCTGATTTAATCGCAGTCATATCAATCAATGTTAACTTGGAAAGCTACAATATTTATATTTTAACTTAATAACATTAGGTGACATTATTGTGGCACATCATTAAAGATAGAATAAAATAGTATATATAGAGATATATAAGGTGTCAGACATAATTGAATTAATTTTAACTGAACAATAACTTGAGTTTGTTTCACTCTTAGACCAGCAGGGGTACCAAATCTATGCAGACTGCTGCAATAAGTACATTAATTAACTGGCTCATCGATGTTTGTCTGAATTAATATGATACAATCATATTATTCCTATCAGCTGTCAATCTGTGTTATGATTCACATATTCAGTGTTATTATTAAATAACCTATATTTTTTGGAGGAGTTAATGATGAATGTTCCTCAAGATGCTTGCTCACCCTCATATATCAAAAGAATCAAAAGAACAGTTCAGCGCCCCACAACTTTACTGCAAACAGAAACCTTGACTTTACATCAGAAAGAACAAACATTAAAGAAGTGACTAACTGCATCAGTTAGGGTTAAAAAACATGTATTCAGCTAAAACATATTCACATCGCTGCAGTTATTATCCAGTGGAAAGTCCTTACCTACTGGCCTAGTTAAATTAAAGTAGTTATTTTTGTTTGGCTGGGCAGTGTAGTTTTACACACCGTATTATTTGACTTTCTCAGGGCTTTTTTTTGTGGGGCAGACACCCTCAAAGAAAAACAAATATTTACACACGTAAGGTCATCATCTTAACAGTTTTCTATGCTCATTGAGTCATCCGTGAGCAGAGCATCAAGTTGGCATGCCTGTAACAGTTGAATGCGGCGATTACCATCTTGTTCAGCAAAACGCCTCAATGCTGAGTACAGCCAAACTTGACATTCTCTTCTCTGTCATTGTAGACCGCAAATACCTCATTCCTTCCTTCTACTTCGGTCTGAATGCTTCTCGTTTTGCGCCGTCAAGTTCAAATGAAATCGCCGCCAATCACATTTCCACGCTCGCGCCAGGGCCGGGGGAGGGGTTACAAGGCTTGCGTCTTGTGCTGCATTCACTTGCACTCGCACATTAGGGATTTTGTCTCATAAATGTCCGATGAGCCACAACTTTTATTTCAAAACAAAGCTGCCAACTGCAGTGGCAGTTGGCAGGTGGCAAGGCTATTGTTTAGGGTAGCAGTGGCCACCCCGTTATATCCACCCCTGCGCACACGCTATTTGATGGTTTTTTATATCACGCAGTCTGTTCTTCTTCTCTCTGTGTATCACGCAGTCTGTCTTCCGGTTGTTGCGTCTTTTGAATGACGAATACACACCACCGCCGCCTGCTGGTAAGGAGAGTTATTGCCACTCACGCATGCGCAGTTCGTACGTGCTACTTGGCCGTCGGCTGAAGTCTTTGCGGTGTGTTCCAATGCGACTGTTGGCCAAGACGCAGGAGACGTGAGGCGACACAACAGTCGTGTTCCGTCGGGACGTGTTCTTTGGTGTCAGTTTGGTGTGTGGGCCCCTTTATAGGCCTATTGAGATTTAAGAGGGGATGCTGCCTAAAGCCTCTTACACACCAAACTGGCACCAAAGAACACGTCCCGATGGAACGTCGCCTCACGTCTCCTGCGTCTTGGCCATGTTTCGCACTGGAACACACCGCAAAGACTTCAGCCGACGGCCAAGTTGCACGTACGAACTGTGCATGCGTAAGTGGCAATAACTCTCCTTACCAGCAGGTGGCGGTAGTGTGTATTTGTCATTCAAAAGAGGCAACAACCTGAAGACAGACTGCGTGATACACCGAGAGAAGAAGAACAGACTGCGTGATATAAACAAACAACAAATAGCGTGTGCGTTCCATTTTCACTCTACAACGAGAAGCACATGTGGCTTTCCCGAACCTGTGTCGAGAGCTGGAGTTAAATTAAATCTCAGATTTACCTTCTTAATAGTTTGTTTGGGTCCCTCACTTCCGTTTCGCTTGCGCTAAGCTGAACAGCCAATCAGAGTGATTTATTTATTTAAACATCACTTTCAATACAATTAGGAAAAGCAATTAACAATCAAGCTGGCAAAGCAGTGTTATGTCTATAACACGTTTATAATAAATGTATTGGATGTGGAGTCCAAGAGAAATTATCGTATATCCTTATTAATGATGATAAAGGTTAAAGCAAGTAAGTCTTACAAGTGCAGTAAACTAACAGGGGATTTTAATCAAACCATTTCTGCAACTACACTGTCCTTAGAAGAGCCTTTAAAAATATGTGAAAAAAGTTAAAACACTTTGAAATGAGGGCAGTACATACACATTTTAGTTAACTGCTGTCAAATCAGCAGAACTTAATCTAGGTTCCAGTGTCACCCAGGACGAGCTTGACCTCCTTTTCATTACATCCAGAGATATTTCTGTACCTTCTTAAGCCGCATTCCTGCCTCCTCACAGCAAGAAACTAACGCTGGCTATCTCACATGGGACTAATGAAAGTCATACTTACACATGCAACACACACACACACACACACACACACACACACACACACACACACACACACACACACACACACACACACACACACACACACACACACACACACATGCATTTTCAACATGGAGCTTTAAAAAAAAAAAGAAGTCCAATAGTGTTTGAGAATAAATGTAAAACTCCTGACACCTGATCAAATATACAGCATGACTTGAACAAAAAATGAACATCAAGCTATTGCAAGAAAAAAGCATTCTTCCAAATTAATCTCAAAATGTCCATTCTGAGTCCGTGTTTTAATTTCTAGCTAACTGGCAAAATGATATTCAATTAGTTAATTAAGTATGATCCAGCTGCGTGCCATCTCTCCACACCAGGGGCTGTCTCCCGTGGGCCTCAGGTTTAAGCCTCTCTGCACTAATTATCACACTGACATTATCAGGCTACCTTGTGTTCTCTGTTACCTTAAGCTGCACCATTATTGGCTTCTACTACTGCATCAGATTAAAACACAGTGAGTCATGTATAGCCATGGTATATAAAAGCATGACAGGCTTGACATTTTGCATTTCATACTTTTTTCTGTCATATATACATCCTAACATAGGCTTTGTTGATGATTTAGAGTGGTTTTACCTTTATATATATGGGTTTTTAGAAGCACTTCATTGCACAATTATGTTGAATCAATCAATTGTGAATATTAATTAATCATAAGTATAACGCATAACACATTGGGATAAAACATTATTTTTCTAAATATGTGTTTCGTCCATGCTTCCTTGATTTAAAACAAACAAACAGGCCTTTAGGTTCATATACCTTTCATTAAACATCACTGCAAAGTATAAGAAACACACAAAAACAAACAAGGGAGCATTGAGACAATGATTTTGTTTGCTATTATATGGAGATTCAAAGAGATACTATAGATAACCACAAAGAGACATCCTGCGAGCTGTAATAATACGTCCTATAAATGACCACTCATACAAAAACACCACCTACGCTCCTGTTCTGTAAACACAGTAGACAAGCCTGGTCCTGCACTCAACAGAGAAGTCTGTACTGTTTTTTTTAAATGTTTTACCGGTGTCTTGGATGGAAATATCTAATTAAAAACACTTTAGGACCCAAGACAGTGCCCATACAGAGTGTCCGGCCCACCCATGTCTACTTGACAACTGACAGCCCAATCTGATTAAAGGCTGACTGGAGGAGGGGCCTCTGCCAGCCAGCCATGGCAGGCCAAAAGTGATCACCATGGCGATGGGTAATTACAGCTGTCAAAGTATCCTCCGTCCTGCTGGCATCAGTTTGATTTCTCTCGGCAAATAATGATAGGCAAGCTTACCATGCACCCCACCAAACCACAATTACATCTCTGCTCCATTTACCTGACATGCAACAGTCACATGACCAGCACAGGCCCGTCATGGCATCCCAGCCCAGATTTAATTGTTTCTCTTTCCCTCTTCTTTTCTTCCAAGCCTCCTCCCTCGGTTTTCCCGTCTCCCTCTCCTCTCCCTCTCTGATGCGGACAGCTCAGAAGTGCAAGTGTTATTACATGAAACTCCCGCTGTAGCATTAATTGAAGGGAGATATGGTGGGACACAAATGACGGGGGGTAGAGCATGCCCATTATCACTCTTGCTTTCAACAGGTCTCACATTTGGAAACTGTAAATTGCAAAAACTTGCAAGGGCAAAATGTTTGACATTATTTGATCTGCAACCATATGGTGTAAGCAGGGATGGGAGGGGGTAAACACAAAAATAGATAAATAAGTAAACAAGAGAAGAAAGAAATACTGGCGGCACAATAGGAAATGTGACCAGAGAGAGCAAACAAATCAAGGAAATAATTATCTTTAGGGTGTAATTAATGAGGGGTTTTGTTTGCAAGAGGGTATGTCAAGTGCTCTCCCCGTGGTCCCTCTGCCCAACTTCTCTTCCTGGTAGCCTCTCCTCTGCCGTGCCCTTGCCTCTATGCTATCTCTGACAGTGACAATAGCCATACTGTGGATGCTAAACAGCCTTTTGTGAAGTCTGGGAGGCAGGACTACAAGTTCACATTGAGAAAAACATAGCCTTCCTGCTAGCATTGTGACGGTTGATTTAAGTTAGCCGTATTAATGAAGTCAAGTGTAATTGGACAGGGCTGACTCCAGCCTCCATATCCTCTCTTAATTACCTGGCTTTGTCTCGGCATGCTTGTCCTTAATTTGACCTAATGTGGCTAATAACTGAACTTGAAAACAATCAAAACAGCAATTAGCAACAGCAGCCCAGAAATGTTGAATTCTCAAATTAATGCAGCCAAATTGTTTCATGTCGACAGGGCGTATTCAACTGGCATTCCTAGTTCACCAGCTGAAAAAAGGCAGAAAGGAAAAAGACTTAAAAGAAATGACTGAAACTAGTAAAGGCCCTTATAATAAAGGGACATATTAGTATATCATTTGTAATAAAATGAGAACTGAAAATGAAAACAATGACCAAAAATAAATCACATCAAATGTTATATTTCTTCCTACATTATCTTGGTAACATGGCAGCCCCTTTGATACACTGACCAAACCATTAAGAAGGAAAAAATGTCCCCTCTTTTTTTCCCTTATTTTTTTTCAAGCCGTAAATCCCCCGAAAGTGGATGAATGATACATTCCCGGCATGGCACTGATAAAAACAGATGAGTGTTTTTCCTCAGGGAGAGGACTGTGGGTATGGAACGAGTTAGTGCTGCCTGTTATTGCAGCTGATCATAAAAAGCAATGTGCGTGGGAATTCCACTGTAAAAACCGGAAAATGTTTGTTCCTATAAAAAACATGTTAATGCAAAACAGTTAGGTTAAATACAAAACTAAACCACAGTTAATAAGGTCATAAAACAGGAGCATTAAAGTGTGCACAGTTTGTAACTAAAATAATTGTTTTAAACATAAGAAACTGAAAAGTTGATATTTCAGTTAGCGCAAATAACAGAAGACTAGCTTATAACTGTTTGATCCAAATAATTGTTCTAACCAAACTAAACCCTCACTGTGGGCACACTAGGCAGGAAGGAAAATCCTTACTGATGTTTGATTGAATTCAGGCCCCTCCTCTCCGTGGCCCCCAATGGTGTTTCAATCCACCAATGGGGTGCAGGCAGGCGGATTAGCAGGAATCCTGAGAGGAAGTTTAAACAAGAGGAAACATTAAGTTTGAAATAAAACACAGGAAACAGGGTTAACTGCAACTCCTCCCAGTTAGTGCCAGTGACAGGGCTATTTTTTGCCCAATTATCCTTGGTTAATGGGATTAATTACTCTAACTTCTCTTTCTTTTCTTCCCTTCCAAGCAAACGGGCAATAAATCCTTCTCCTGATACACAGTCTGAGAGGGCCACTCTAATTAGCATAACAAGTTACAAAATCATTACGGCTTTAAAGTGCTTACAGGGAAAACAACATCAGAAGCACACAGGATGTAGGACAGGATTTAGGAGGGCTATTTAATTGAATAAAAATGTTTGAGGAGGTGGGAAAGGGGGTAAAGCCAACAGAGGTGATGCAAGGGGAGGGCAGGGACCCAAACGGAGGGCCTGACTTCCATAGACTGGCCCTACTATGGCTGACATACAAACACACATGCACATTAGGGACATCAGGCCAGAAAAAATGACTTTCCTAAAACACAAAAAATATTTAGGGTGTGCAAATTCATAATTTTATGGCGATTATGCGTCTATATCTAAAGCCCAGAAAATCCACTTCAGCTATGGGACTGTTTGCTCAACATCCACCGCCTTGTGCCAAAGCCCACACCGCAGAGTCTGAGGGCAAAAACAGCCGTTTTCTAGCCAACCTGTTTAGCATGAGTCCCACCCAGTCGTCTGCTTTCACTAACCTGTCCTGACAAGTACCCAGATTAACGTAATCTTATATCAGTGCAGAGGAGCAGAAGAGAGCAGATGGACCCCCTGTGCCCCCCCCGCCCGACCTTAACCAACACTAACGCAAACACACACATGCATACACAGCACACAAGCAAATCCAAACTACGTAATAAACACACACAGTCATACACACATGTTACAGACTTAGCTGCAGAGTGCTTAGCATGCAAAATCTGGGCCCCAGCCACAGCAATTAATGTTCTCCCAGCAAATTGCCACAGCTTTGGATGATGCTGTTTGGGGAATGTTACCCTGTATATGTTGTGCCTCAGCGAACACTGCGGTCCTGCTGGTGCATAAGTGTGCCAGTGTGGTCATTTTATCACAAGGATAAAATAAGAAAAACACTTCTCACGCATTTTTTTATAAATTAATGAATATATTAATAGACAATAATTGAATAAGAGACTCAACAAGAGACTTTAGACCGGGGAATCGAATTTGGGAATTCTAACACTTGTCATCTGCCGTGTCGAAGTGAGCTTGTCTTTTTACAGTTTCCGTGGTAAATCTCAACAACTTTGCTAAACTGAACAGATGGGCTTGCTAATTAGCAGCGCTCAGGCTGTAAGTTTGTTTATAAAGAGAGAAAGGGTTCCAGACATCTTGACACATTTTATTAACATATCATACCTTAAAGCTATGCTTCTTGATACCCACCAGGCTCTTTAACTAAATGCACATAGATACACATGGGAAGACACACCCGTTCATACATGCAGATACACTCTTATATAAACATGCCCATGTGCATCAGTGCACACACATAGACGGTACACACCAGGGAAACAATAAAAGTCAGCCTTGCGAAACGGAACACCCTGTATGTATACTCATGAATATGCACAATTAACTCTGTGTGTGTGTGCGTGTGGATATGATTGTGTGTGCATGTGTGGTGTCTTTGTAGAAGTGTTGCAGTAACATTTTGCACGATTGAATGTGCACTGTATAAATATGTGTGTATGTGATAGATAGTGTTTATTTACGAGGGTGTCACTGTGTCATGCGTCCATGTCCTTGCGAGAGTAGTGGCATGCTTCTCTCTCCACCAGGCCCCCCTCCTAAATTCACCCCCTGTGGTTTTGTCAGCTTTCACTATTGTGTGTCAGGACACCGACACTAGATGATGTCCCAAGCAGACGGGGGCCGGTGAGCTCCCCGAAGGGCCCGCAGTGTTCAGCAGCGGTATGGGATGGACTGCGGCTCCATCAGTGCCATTTAAGCCTCCTGCCAGGCCCCACTTAGGACAGGGGACACATCACAGCGCCTACCCACAACAGTGATACCGAGAGTTGTGAAAAAGACAATGACAGAGAGGATGACATGGAGAATAAAATTAATCACGAATGACGTATTACTGTCCTAATTTTCTTCCGTTCTCCGACACCTACAGACAAACCACGTCCCAATTTTCCCAACACATACTGCCTGGTGATCCTGGTTAAGAGGCTTACATTCGGCCCATGCTGATGGTTGCTGGGGGACACTCCCATTGCCATGGTGATGGCTACCGGGAGGACACTCACATTGCCATGGTGATGATGGCAGGAGCCAGGCATGCCAACCAATGAGATGATGGATTGATGCCATGCAGGAGGCAAAGGGAAAACGTGACTAGAATGCCCGCCTGTCATGTCTACTGTCAAGGAGACTTTTCATAAATGTTATCTTCAGACAGGCCTACGTCCAGTGGAAACCAGCTGCTTTCATGCAAAGAGAAACATGTATTATTTCATGATGACTGAAATAATAATAACATAAGGGTAATAATATGTTAATCTGCAAATATCAAGTGCAGGGGTTTACTATGAGATTACCAAAGAAGACACTGCAGATTACACATTTAAGATTACAGATGACATGAATTATGGATAGGGAACATGCAAAGAAGGAACTTCAAATTCAAAGCATGTAGAAATGCAAAATACAACCAAAGAAAAACACAGATTCAGTCATTGATGGTACAAGGTTGGAGTCTATTTGTGTCAGCATTTCGGTGTGAAATGTGCATACCAGCTCATTCTACAGTCCATCAGTAATGATAACAGTAGAGAAGGGAAGTCGATGGCAATCTGGTGATTTAGCGCCAGATAGGAGTCATTTTGCCAACTTCCCAGTAGAGGGAGGTCAGACAGTGGTACAGGGCTGGGTGTCAAGGGACTGTAGCTGCCTAAAGGCATGGCCCAGGTCCAAATCTGGCCCAGCATAAATAGTTACCAAAGGTTGTAGATTAGATAAAATATACTTTGTGTCCTGCAGGGAAATTTGTCTTGGGGTTTGAGCCTCACACTTTACTCCAAAATGTATCCTTTGGAACGAAGCAATAGCAGTGTGTATTGAATGTAAAAGGTAGCAGAGCCTCCATGGAATGTTTTGCACCTTGAAGAAGAAGAAGATACACTTTATTAATCCCTTACACAGGGAAATGTCTTTCCCCACTCTGTTGTGTTTACACACATTACACACACAGGGGAGGATATACATGCACAAACACAGAGGATTATACATGCACACACACAAACACATGCAGATAGGAGAGGTGGCAGAGCAGAGAGGCTGCCAGGTACCCGGCACCAAGGGAGCAGTTTCGAGGTTAGGTGCCTTGCTCAAGGGCACCTCGGCAGTGGCCTCGGAGGTGAACTGACACCTCTCCAGCTACCAGCTCACTCCATCTTTTTTTGGTCCGATCGGGACGTGAACCGGCGACCCTTCGGTTCCAAGACCAAGTCCCTACAGACTGAGCCACTGCCGCAAAGTTCACAAGGCAAATTCATTGAGTGATCGTTGCCATATGTACATGTTTTAACATAAAAAGTAACCCTTTTTTGCACTAAGTTAAACTACCACAAGCAAAGAAACAAATGCACCGCACCGCAAACTTGGGTTGCATGCGCCACAAGAAGCCAAAAGATACATCTGCACGTACGAGTAGCATACGTCCGTTTGTGTGATATGAGGAACAGTGGAGGGGTGGACATTATAAAAAACAAACACAGCTATCCATATCTCTGTTTCTCCCAAGCTGTTTTCTCCAAGATAGAGGGTTCTGCACGGCTATAAATCCGGATTCCCTATAAACCAACAGACCAACACCAATAGGTCAACCACAACGACCCATAGAAACATCTCATCCAGCTTCGTTAATACCCGATCAAAAGCATACACACTTACAAACACACACACGAATGCTGAGATCACCACATGTTGCTTGTCTTTTCTCTGTCATGAGAGGCTCTGAGTCTCTCAGCCAATAAGAATCAGCACTAAGTGTTATCGCTGACCCTCAGGCAATGGGACTTTAAAAAACCCACACTGATAACACTGAACCACAACAGTGACTTAAAACCACACTGTGTATGAGTGTGTGTGTGTTTATATGTTCATGTGTGTGTGTGTGTGTGTGTGTGTATGCTCATGCAAGAGCAGCCAGACCCCTCAACATAGAAGGGGGGCCCTGTACCTTTGACCATCTTCATTTAGCTCAAGATGACAGTTCAGCAAAGATAAAATAATTACCTTTTTCTTCCTGAGACAGGCGCACACAATACACCAGATAAGGCAGGTGTTCAAAACACATTCAGAAGTGTGTCTCGTCATCTGTCTTTGCATGGACGGGAGCATCAAGGATATTATCTCATGGTACGGGCAAGGTGCAGAGAAGCACCATTCAGGCTTACACACACGATGAAATAATAAGACTCTTGAAATTGTCATAATAACACTCATAACAATGTATGATCAACTCGAAAGTCTAAAAATGTGTGATTAATGTCGAGGCTGCGGGGAAACTGCAGTAACAGTGCGACAATAACAAACTTGCCTCAGAAATAAAAATATATAACCTAGAAGACATTAAATGAGCAACCATGAATAACAAAAAAGGGTAATGTAAGATAATAATCATTCTTGAATTGAAATGTTGTTTTTTTTCCTAATGCATCAGATACCTTAGCTTACCACTAGAATGAAAATGCATCAAAGTAAAATATAGAGATGACTTGAAATGTAAAGTATTGATTGACTGTGATGTATACACTGTGATCAGTGGGGTGTCCGGTTGCAGGCATACCGCTCTTCTTGGAGATAAAACACACACAGGAGCACCTAACGTAATCAGATTCACCACTGTGGCGTGCAGAACTGGTTACAATTGTTTATCTTGAGGAATTAATGGTGCAATGAGGAATAAGATATGAGCCTGTATTACGAGGCAACTCTTTATCCTAAGAACATGAAGCTATGGAAAAACAGAGGAGAGATAATGCTGTATTTGTAATTCTTTTGTGAATTTGTTTTAGCTTTCCATATACAGGGCCTTAGGGAAGGAAATATGTGTGGATTACACCTTAGAAGACACCCCCAAACTGGCCGGGCCCCTGAGGAGACCAATAGAGAGCTGTGTTACCAAAGTCCCCGCAGAGACAACAAGCCATGTGAAGTGTGAAACCCCTCGCCAACACGGATTTAAGATTTCAGAAAATGTACATCAGTAAGAATGGATATATTCAGGGAGAAAGAAGAGAACCAAGGGAGAGAGAGAAAGAATGGACACACTGCTGTTTGACAAATATTGTGAGACGTGGTAGAGGGGTGGTGGTGTTTTCATTGCTGACATCAACATAAATTTTCCTGGCGTGGCTCTCCTTGCCCAGCGTGGGCTCAGCACTGGGAAACTGGAGAGGAAATTCTCCGAGCCGCAAGGGAGTGGAATCAAAGAGCCGGGGCTCCGAGACCTCTGACACACTGAACTCCTCGCTGACCCCACAACTCTCTCGTGCAGTGCTCCTACACACACACACAGAGTTACATGCACACATAGTAGCCACACACTCTCTGCGATCGACAGCGACGCACAGGAGGACGTGCACAAACAAAACCGCACATAAACACCACTTTCAAGACCATTTTCGATCAATGCTCATCGCTTTGTGTCTTCGGTGTCTGATCTATCTGAAAGTAGTGCATTTGTTTTTGCCATCTGATGAGCAGTGTTTGTCCCTGTGTGGCTTTTGGGGGTGGCGCACACTGGCCTGCATCAGAACTGTGAGGCGTTCAGTGGTGGACCAAAGGTTCAATGAGACCTGTCTGAGAAGCCTCATTAAAACTTGACAGACACACACACACACACAGATCTGCGTGTGTCATACTGAGCACTTATACACACACAGGCAGACATGTGCGGCTTGAGTTGCTGATGATGTAATTAGCCCTGATATCTTTGAAATGTCGGGTGGCAGGAAGTGGGGATATGCTTCATGTCCTCTGCAGCCTCTGAGTGTGAATGTGTGCATTTGTGAGCACACTATGCCTTCAGAGTTGTTGGAGACTGTACAATGAACATGATGGCCACTCTATTCTATGCCACAGTGAGTAGGCTTTCCACACCAGCTCCTCCGAAAAGAAGCACACACACAATGGCCGCCATAATGAGGACCTCTTCCACGCCGACGCACAAACGCACAATCTGAGCAGGTGTGGTAGGAAACTGCTGCAAATACTGAAGGCATTTTTGAGAAGTGGACTCCTCTGTGTGTGTGTCATACTTAGCTGAACCTTGCTTAGGTTTCATGCTTGGACCCATGGACCATTCATGATTGTGCACCAGGTGAAAGAGGGTGCAGCTGGCTGACATGAATGAATACTCTTCCCTCTGACCCCTGTGTGTGTGTGTGTGTGTGTGTGTGTGTGTGTGTGTGTGTGTGTGTGTGTGTGTGTGTGTGTGTGTGTGTGTGTGTGTGTGTGTGTGTGTGTGTGTGTGTGTGTGTGTGTGTGTGTGTATAGATAGAGGGTCTGGGGCGTGGGAGGGCATGATGAGTAGACAAAGCGACTTTCAGATGCCACCACAAAAACACATCATCAGTGTGAGAGGAAGGGTACAGAGGTGAAGGGAAAGAGGGTTTACAACACTGCTCAAGCATGGCAACTTGTTCAAACCTCGCTTATTGTGTTGGGGACAGTCTCGCCCCATCACCCTCTGTTTATCAATGGGACACAGACAAGATTCCCAGGGGGTGTAGGGTTTTTTTGTCCCATTGCACTATTCTCAAATGAAAAATAAATGAAATATTAGCATTTGATGTTTGTAAGGAAGTGATTTTAAAGTTCTGTTTTAACAATTGTTGATTTTTTCTTATGATATTTTAACCATGATATTTTGGTGGCTCTCTCCTTTTACTACCAGAAGCAACAAGGTCCACAATCATAGCTGAAGACAGACACTGGGGCCCAACGAGGCCTGTCAAATATGTGCAGGCTGTTTTAATCCACTCTGCTGGAAGTCTCCTCTGTAGGCCTGTGGATGTGTGTGCATGTGTGTATGTCTGGAACAGTGGGCATGATAAGCCACAACAAGATAAAAGCCGGCTCGAACAATGTTGTCATAGATTTCCACAGATTTTCTGGGAGGTCGGTGGAGTCGGACCTGAATGAAGCGGTGGCCCCCGTTATGCTTCGACTATCCGCCTTCCCTCCGATGTAATAACATGACTGCGATTGCTACAGGATTAGCCAGCGCAATGGGTTTGAAGCTTTCACTTATCCATCAATATCATACTTTGAGCTCCGGAGTGTCAGCCTGCTCTCCCTCCCTCTGCATATCTTTTTGATCCTTTCTTCTCTATATCAGTAAACACTTGTTCTCCCCTTCCATCAAGGAGGAAAGAGGAGGGTGACTAGAGGACTCCAAATAATGCAATTAAACACTGACCGCAGGGTTCGGTGCTGCTTATCAATACACCCAGCAGGGGAGCAAAGACCAGCTCAAACCAGGGCTTCAGCTGTCTGCTCTATAGAGACAGGCATTTTATTAGACCGCTCTATATCCTCCATCTCTAAAAACTCTTCTCTGCTAACTGAAAATGTATGTAAAAGAAGAAGAAGAAAGAAAGAAAGAAAGAAAGGAAAATGGTTAATCTGTAAATGCTGGTTATCACATTACCCATAAGTGTGCTGTAGGGGACGTACTCCCCACTCAGTGTTGGGGACAGGTGTGCTATTCAACACGTTTCTTCCCTCTCTGCTCTGTTTCGCTGTCGGCACAGCTGACCTCCACAGGAGGCTTGTCTGAAGCAGAGCCAGATTGAGAGCTAGCACACCAGCCTGGGAGCCCACAGAGCACATGAACCAGGCCTCTGCCGCACTGTGGAGCTTCCCGGCCCCGCCTACCCTTGCCACCCCTCGGTCAACCGTTGACAAACGCTGCGTCTCTCCCTGTTCTCTGGTTTCCACAACCTGGACACCATGCACCTAGAGGATAAACCCACTCATACATAATAAACACCGGCCCCAGGGCCTGGTGTGTGATCTCATCATGCATGTGTCCTCTGTAGAAAGAAATGTGACAGACTGCAGTGAGGAAGTGTGTGTCGGGGAGGGTGGTGTGTGTGGAGATCTGCAAGGGTGCCAAACAGAGTGGTACACAACAGCAGCATGCATCCTCTCCTACCCAGCGTGCAAAGCTTTGCTGGCCCTCCCTCATCTGCATAATGAAAATATGCACCGATAAGGATGGTTAAACTGACATGAGGCCTAATCAGAAAAAATGAGGTCTTTGGACTACAGAGATCCAGTGGAGGGAGAACCTGTGGGGAAATGGAGACAGAAGAGTTGCCGAGCCAATAGGGCAGGATAAACATTGGCAAGACCCTGGACGTTCACACAAAATATGCAAAAATAAAAAGAGAAAGCTTGAGAAATTGATAAAAGAGGGGAGTGTTTTCTCAACAAAGCCCAGCTGGATTGATGAGTGATTCTAAACAAACAGTGATGGAGAGTTGAGTGAACAGAGCCAAGCCACTTAGAACATAGAAAGCAGCAAAACCCTGGCGAGGTGGTCCGGTTGTTTCATCGCTCTGCAGGCAGAAGAATCAATGGGAGCAGAGAGAGGGCATTCCTGGACGACTTACTAACTGACACACAGAGAAGACCAGGCATAAAGAAAAAAGAATAACCAGGTAGAAAGGGTTGGAAACGTTTGCGTCCCCATTGCGGCAGGATGGGTTGTGTGTCAGAGCGACCTGGTTAGCTCCCACGCAGACCAGGGTGGGCCTCAGAAAGGGAAAATAAGCAGCCATCTTCTTCTATCTGCAGCTGGACAAACGGACTATTGAGACAGGTGGACAGCATGTGGAAAAGAAACACACACACTGGACTAGCAGCGTTGTCCAAATACACGATTATAAGGTAGACACAAGACACTTTTCCAAGTGTCCATTCAGGTTTACCCTTTATGCTCTTGACATAAGTTTGTAAGCTCTATATCTACTTTCTTACTGCAGACTTTACACGAAGAGCTATCTATTTCTATTCAGCTTAATACTTAATTGCACCTTCTAAAAACTGGTTCTGAATTGTTGTTATTGTACCATTTCTGCAGAGCTAGCATACCGTAAAGGACACACTAAGCCTAAAACCCACTGTAAATCAAAGCAATTAGCCAAACAGAGGCTCACAGAGGTGGGCTTTGATCACAGAACTGTGAAATATTTATGAAGAGATGTGATACATGAAATGTGCTTCGAGAATGAGTATCTGTGGGGGTCCAAGGTATCTACCCTCAGAAGGACCTTCAGGGGAAGACACTTGCTCGGACACACAGTGGGGTTACTGCGGGCCTAGCCCCTTCAAAATGAAGGGCAGGAGGGACGAGGCAGGCCTAAAATGGCGGCCTACAGTCGAGGCAGAGAGTGGAACACGGGGAGTTAATCCATGGTTTGGAAAAGGAGCAATGGTGCCGGTGCGAGCCATGTTGTGGGGACATTGAGCTGTGTTCTCTGCTGACGTGCTCAGTTCCACTTGGTTCCACTCAGACAGAGAGCAGGAGTTTTAACACACTCAAGCATGCGCTAATTAAAAATCCACACTCTGCACCACTGCTGCATCGATCAATATGCTTGATTAACTCATCTATACATCACTACTGCACACAAAGGATTCAGCCGGCAATGAACACAAATGACTGTTTTCACCAAACGTACATTTTGAATGAAAATAAGTTGATATTTCTCCCACAGTCTCTATCATAATCACAATCATTATGACTAATTTCATTATAATTGTTTTCAAATTCAAATGTGTGGTAAGTATTAGATACATTTCACCTGTGATTATTGTTAACCAGTATAGTAGACGACTGCACATGACTCACTGCTCCTCTAATTAATTCACCCTGAGAGACTTGAACATGGGAATAGTTTTATCCTCTAGCCCTGCTTATAATCAAACAGCTCCCTGGAATCTTTTCACACCTTAGCATGGTGGGGAACATGGGATTCTTAATGCAGCCAATGCTTCTTTAGGAAGTGCTAATTTGATATAATTCAAATATCAGAAGGGGAAAAAAAGTTATTAATAATCCCTGTGGCTTGTGATATAAGCGTGAAATAAATCTAAATTCCAAAGGTTATTTACATGCAGTTTTGGTATGCTACCTTTATCCTTGTCAAATAATGACATTGGGTAGCACATAATTAACATGACATGGGGGGAAAAAAGATAACAAATTCTGTGGAAAGTTAGGTTAAAGTAACAGTAAAAATAAGCTTTGGCTGTTTTCCTGTAGTTTGAATTTACAGTTATCTGGATTCAGAGACTGGAAGTCACTCATTTGAAGGGTGAACAGACAGCACAACAGACGATTCCCTCTTGCAGTCATTGGACCCACTAGCCATCAGTTTGCTGCAGATTAGCAAACAATTGTGCACACAGCATTAGACCACACCAGCAATACAGTAAACATGACTTATCGCTTTGATTAACTGGTTGCCGTTTTGAGTCAGACTCTTTTAGTCTGATACAGGAGATACATATTACATGTTGTATTTATTAAAAGCAAACTTTTCAACAATCATGCTAAGGCAACATACTAGAGGTTTACCCTTCTAAGACCAAGCAGAACAGGGACGCACATTATTGTCGTTTGCGAAGCGATTGAGGAAGAAGAGGTTCCGATTTTTCGTTTTTAAGTTGCTGTATTTGTTTTGTTTTCAAAATGAGTGTAGATGCTGTTAAATGCTTTTTCAGATATATGTGCTTTATTGTGGACATGGCCTCAGCCTTCTCTCCCTCTCTCCCCTGTTGTTAGCTCAGCCTGAGCTGGGGGCCCCAACACAGGCTCCCTGTGCCCCTGGCCAGGCCAGCGCTCCTTGAAGCAAGCCTGCAGCATTTCTCTGCTGTTTGTTGAGAGAAAGTAGAAAGGAGAACCTTGAACGTGACCCTCCGAAGGGCTTTTAAACTCGGTTCACGCAGCACAGTTCACGTGAACTCCCTCCTTTATGTCTCACTCTTTATTTAACCCTGACTATTTGCTGAGTTTCTGCTAAAAATCCAATTAGGTTAATTTGAAACAGTCCTGGTGAGAGAACTTTATCCTTTTGGCGCACAGATAACTAACCTAATTAAGACTAGACCTCTACCTCTGTCCTCTTTGAGCCTGCAAATTAAGGAAAGAAAAAGAAAACTTGTCAGAGATTAGAGTTGAGATTAGATTGCTAAAACAAACAGTGGAGGGAGGACTACATCTTTAAATGCCCCTAAATTGTTTACAGCTCTTTCAACACCAGCTTTTCAAAGCCACCAACTCCACTAAAAGGAGATAAGAGGAGCAGGGCAATGTAATATAGTAATGGAGAATAATAAAACAAATACAAGAGGAGCAGGGGCACAAAGAGTGATGTGCTTAGACCACCTGTGAAAGTAGACTGTGATTGATTGTGTTTTTATAAAAACTTTAAAGGTGCTGGAACATGTGAAGCAATAGAAGGGTTGTTCTGTTTAGCTGATGGAGAAACACACACACACACACACACACACACACACACACACACACACACACACACACACACACACACACACACACACACAGAGTAAACACAAACAACAGGCCTGCAGAGTTTAGTTTACTCCTATCAGCTGGCTCTGACCAGCCATCCAGACCACCCCGACTCCTCAACTCTCTCATTGGGACAGGAAGGGGGAGGGCGGTGGGTGGGTCAGGGGAGGGATTTAGATGGAGGGGGATGGGTGCAGCTTGGTGCAGGGGTTGAAGGGGGCCCTCCACCAAATTAAAACCCAATCAATGTGAATCTCTCTCAGCTCGGTCAAAGCCCCTTTCCAACTAAAGCCCTTTCCCCGAGCCCCCTCCTCAGTCAGCCCTGATGTAGCCCCCACCGCAGCACATATACCCCATCCAATGCCCCCCACGCCCTCGCCCGGACCCACCCTCACCCAGCACTGTCATGGAGCACGGACTTCAGGCACTGGCCTCTATTCCTCTACTCCATACAGGCAGAGCAACCGCAGCAGACTCAGCTCAGAATTACAAAACAGTGGGGTTTAATCCCCGAACAAAGGCATGCAAAAACC